>NC_086450.1:110944937-111249975 GCF_028390025.1 Pseudophryne corroboree
CCTCACCATCGGTGCCGGCTCACACTGACCTACAGATGAGGGTGGCTGCAGGGCAACAGGGAGGAGGGGGGGGGGGGGGAGTTGCTGAAAGACTGAGATTGAAGGGGGCAGGCTGAGGGACACAGAATGAAGGGAGGGGGAGGCTGAAAGACTTAGATTGAAGGGGGGCAGGCTTAGGGTCACAGAGTGAAGGGAGGGGAGGCTGAAGGACTTAGATTGAAGGGGGCAGGATGAGAGACAAAGAGTGGAGGGTGGGAGGCTGAGAGAAGCAGGCAGGTAGCTTAAAAAGCAACGTGAGTGGGAGATGATGGAGTGAATGAGAGACACAGAGGGGAGATGATGGTGTGCTGAGAGGTGATGCAGAGAGGAGATGATGTTGTGGCTGAGAGATACAGGGGGAGGTGGTGACAAAGGTCTGGTTGATCCTCTGTTGTATGATGTTGATCTTGGTTATATTCCTACAGAACCTCACCGTCTTTATTAAAGAGAATAATATGCATACCAAAGGGTATACTAAACCTACGGATTGTAACAGCTTAATACCGTACAATAGCCAACATCATCCCAACTGGCTCAAGGGCATTCCGAAAGGACAGTTTTTGAGATTAAAGAGAAACTGTAGCGAGAAACACGACTATCAAATCAAAAAAATATCATTAAAAAAAAGTTTCTGGAAAAGGGTACAAAAAAGAAATCATAGAGAAAGCAGAATGTGAGGTAGATAACATGGAAAGGAAAGATATTCTGGAAAAACATCAGAAAAAGTTGTGGAAAACAACTGTGAATGGGCGTTTATATCTGGATTCGGCTCAGACTACAGGAAGCAAGAACAGATAATCAAACGCCATTGGCATCTCCTATTGAGAGACCCTACATTAAAGAACATAATACCGGACAAACCTAAATTCATATATAGGAGAAGCAATCATTTAAAACATTCTTTAGTAAAAAGTGCTCTACCATTTGAGTTCAATAATCCAATCCAAACCAAAGGATTCCACAGATGTGGAACTGGAACCTGTATAGTTTGTAGGACCATACCCTCAACCACTTCCAAGATTACTGAATTCATTGCAAATAATAATCAATACGAGATAAAGGATTTTATCACTTGTCACACTACCAATGTAATATATCTTATCAAATGCAGTTGTGGCAGTGGTGTGCGGTGAGGTCAGTGACGGGTGAGGCACTGCAGCCACAATGTCCGCTGAATCCCGCCGATGACCCCTACCGCCACCAAGCTGATGCCCGCTACCGCCCCCAAGCTAAAGCCTGCTATTGCCACCGC
Organism: Pseudophryne corroboree; assembly: GCF_028390025.1. Classification (NCBI taxonomy): domain Eukaryota; kingdom Metazoa; phylum Chordata; class Amphibia; order Anura; family Myobatrachidae; genus Pseudophryne; species Pseudophryne corroboree. The sequence continues at coordinate 110,946,229 of NC_086450.1, forward strand.
CCCTGATGCCTGCTACCGCTAAATGCTGCCACCACCGCTAATGACCTACAAAATTGCCGCCATCAACTGCCCTTGCCGCCATTTCACATCTCAGTCGATACCACCAATGCCAGTAGCATGGCTGCTCACCAAACAGACGGCTAATATGTTGTACATTTTTATAAAATAAACAGCAAATATTAGTGTTTGGGACTGGGGAGGGAGGGGGAGGAGCACCTGAATGCAATTTTGTCCCTTGTTGCAGTAATCCCGCAGGGGCAGACGTAAAATTTGCGAGGGGGGGTTTCCGTGTGTTACACACATATAAATTGTTCTCCCACAGCCTAACCCTAACACACACCCCCCATGTGCAGCTTACGTCTAACCTACCCCACCTCTGCAGCTTAACCCAAACCGTCCGCTGGTATACCGACTGTTGGGATCCCGACTGCAGGGATCTTGACCGCATCTCAGTATAGGTCTATTCCTAATTTGGACTGCAGAATGCCGCATTCCCTCCCTACCACACTTAGACTGCGGACTGTCTCCACACCCCACACACACTTTCACTGCAGAACACACACACACGCACTCCGACTGTAGACTGTCGCAGTCCCACATACATACATACATACATACGCACACACTCAGACTGCCCTCCCACATACATACACAAACACACACACACACACACACACACACACACACACACACACACACACACTGTGACTGCAGGCCGCCCCCCTCCCCCATACACACTAGGACAGTGCTGTTCACACACACACAAACACACACACACACACACACACACACACACACTGTGACTGCAGGCTGCCCCCCTCCCCCATACACACTAGTACCGGTTTCACATCGCTAACCCGGTAAAGAACCGGCTTTTGAACACGCTTCTGACCTGAGTCTGAACATGCTATACCCCTTTCACATCGCAGTTTGGAGCCGTATTATTACCGGGTTATTCCCGGGTTGGTGCCTTTCACACTGAACCCGGTTCACCCTTTGAAAACATTTGTGATGTCATTTTAAATGGACTTTTCTGTCTCCTATTGATGAGGTTTGAAGGGTATTACAAGAAGGGGCTGGGGAGTGCTCAGTAGTGCAGCAATCATGGCCGACACAGCACATGTCTCTATAGACTTTATGATAGTCTCAGCTGTACTGCTCTTGGATTCAGCCTGTGAGAGGATATTTGAGCTTCTCACATTCTGTAGCTTGTTCAGCAGCTATGTTATAAGGAGGAGGAGGAGGCTGCAGTATTTGAGAGACACCGCCATTCGTCGCCGACATTACCTGCGCAGGAGGAGATCGTTTATATCAGCTTCTGTGACCACCATACTCAACCTTAACCTCACTACTCAACGAAGATTGTGGTCTAGAGAACGGCAGCATGGGCAAGTTTTTATGCAAAGTGTGCTGAACTTTCAGGATGTTCAGTGGAAGTGTCACTTCAGAATGTCGCGTCACACCTTTTGGATTTAATGTCCCCAGCACTCTCTAGACAGACCACAAACTTCAGGTCACCAATAGAGCCAAGCAGGAGGCTAGCTATAGCATTGTGGTGGTATGCCACTCCAGGTGAATATCGCACAATTGCTTGCCTGTTTGGTGTGGGGATATCTACCGTTTGCACCATTGTACATGAGGTGACCAGAGCATTGGTGGACAACCTATACCACAGATTTATTTCTCTTCCGCATGGCCAGCGTTTGGATAAAACAATTAAGGGATTTGTGGAGTCTGGATATCCGCAGTGTGCAGGTGCAATCGATGGTACCCACATCCCTATAATCGCACCTTATGATAATCCTGCCGACTACTACAACAGAAAGGGATGGCATTCCATTGTTTTGCAAGCTGTGGTGGATCATAAGTATTGGTAATGTTCTTGTCAGTGTGTTTTCTTAATGCTAATTGTTTATAATTAATTTACAACTTAATATATATTTTTATATTAGCTTCACAGACGTATTCATCGGTTGGCCGGGACGGTCACATGACGCTCGAGTGCTTGCTAACTCTGATCTGTACCAGCTAACAGAGGACAAGCAAGGGGGCTACCTTTTTCCAAGAGAGGTGATTTTGTTTAATAATTTTAATACTTTTGAAAACATGCCCAAGAAAAGATGTGTTAAAATGACGCAATGTTCATGAATCAAGCAGGTAATAGATGAATGCAATTTAATTTACATTGGGACCAATTAGTTGTCGTTACCTTCAAACATGCTTCCTATGTGCCCACCAGCCTGCCCATCACGGAGGAGTCTGCTCATATTTGTATTCCAATTTCTTGTTGCTGACGTACATTTTTTTTATCTATATTCCTACTAGAAATCCAAATTTGTGGACGGAGTGGAGATCCCGGTACACATAATTGGTGATGCCGCCTACCCGTTACGACGATGGCTCATGAAGAGGTTCACCCAACATGTCCAGCTGAGCCCCGATCAAATTACATATACGCACACCCTGAGCTCGGCAAGAATGGTGGTCGAATATGCCTTTGGACGATTAAAAGGACGTTGGCGCTGTCTTATGAAGCGCAATGATGTAGACATTAATATCATGCCTAACATTGTTACAGCATGTTGTATTCTGCATAACCTATGCGAGTTTTAGAGGGAGGAATTCCTACCAGAGTGGACAGTGCAGGCCTCCGCTGCGTACCCTGCACTTGATTGTGAGGCCTATCTGGGCGACCATTCTGGAAGTGCAGAACAGATGAGGTCTGCTATAATGGCCAACCTTCCCTCATTACTCCGTTAATATTTTTCAGTTTGTATATTCTGTTCATTGTTGTTGCTACAAAAAATAAACCTGTTTAGTTGACGTTCTGCTACTGTGTCGATAACAAATGTACAACATCAATATCCAATCTGAAATGGATGTATCAAGCAATTTGTTTGTAAGTAAAAATAGGACAAGTCCAAAGATTAACAAAAGGTCAGAAACCTTAGAATTTTAATTTGTATAAAACTTTGGTAAATAAAGTAGTGAAATCTTTACAGTAATAAAAGTCAAACCAGTAATAGTGTAGGAAAAATGCTCCTATGATTTTAAAACCAACTTTTTTTTAAAAACAATAACCATTTAAGATAAATTACGGTAAACAGGAGACTCTGTAGTTGTCTCCGTTTCAGAAGGTGATTGGGTGTGTTGAAGTTGTGTATGTCGATGATGGGTATAGTGAGTTGGAGTTAGTGGAGGTGGGGTTTGTTGAGGTTGTGTATGTCGAGGATGGGTATAGTGAGTTGGAGTTAGTGGAGGTGGGGTTTGTTGAGGTTGGTTATGTCGAGGATGGGTATGGTGTGGCGTTGGTTGAGGTGGGGTATGTTCATAGTAGGGGGGGCCATGGTAATATTGGGTATACGGTTGAGGGTAGTTTGGTGGCACTGTGTGCAGCCCTTCAATGCATTGGAACATTCGGTCAAATATGGACATTTGAAATTCCTGCATTTCCCTCTGACGTTCTCTTGCATCCCTATTATAGGTTTCCTGCATAGAGATCAGCTGCGTCATAAATGTGTTGTTCATGTCTTGCTCTGCCTGCAAAAATCGCTTGAGACGTGCATCTTCTCAATCAAGAGCCAATGCCATGGCGGTCTCGGCCAGGAGGGCGCTGTGGACTCATCAATGGAATGCTGATGCCGACTCCAAGAAAAATATGGAAGCTCTCCCCTTTAAAGGTAGTGTCTTGTTTGGTGATGGCCTTGCTGACCTGGTGTCTACAGCTACTGCGGGTAAGTCATCTTTTCTTCCTTATGTTCCCACACAACAGAAGAAGGTGCCCCATCAGCAGATGCAGTCCTTTCGGCCTAATAAATACAAAAGAGGTAGGGGTTCGTCCTTCCTCGCTTCAAAGGGTAGAGTAAGGGGAAAGAGGTCGCCTGCAGTGTCAGGCACCCAGGACCAAAAGTCCTCCCCCGCCCCTACCAAGTCCACCACATGACGCTGGGGCTCCCCTGCGGGAGTCCGTGCCGGTGGGGGGCCATCTCCGAGTCTTCAGTCAGGCCTGGTTTCAATCGGCCCTGGATCCTTGGGTTTTAGACATAGTGTCCCAAGGGTACAAACTGGAGTTTCAGGAGATGCCCCCCGCCACTTTTTCAAGTCGGCCCTTCCAGTTTCTCTTCCAGAAAGAGCAGTAGTAAATGCTGTGATACAAAAGCTGTGTCAACAGAGGGTCATGGTGCCGGTTCCCCCGTCCCAATGGGGGGAAGGGTTCTATTCGAGCCTCTTTGTCGTGCCGAAGCCGGACGGCTCGGTCAGACCGATTCTGAACCTAAAATCCCTCAATCCATACTTGAGAACTTTCAAGTTCAAGATGGAATCTCTTCGAGCTGTAATCTCCAGCTTAGAAGGGGGGATTTTATGGCATCAGTTGACATAAAGGATGCCTACTTACATGTCCCGATCTATCCCCCTCATCAGGCCCTCCTAAGATTTGCGGTACAGGATTGTCCTTACCAATTTCAGACGTTGCCGTTTGGGCTTTCCACGGCCCCAAGGGTTTTCACCAAGGTTATGGCGGAAATGATGGTACTCCTTCACAAGCAAGGGGTCACAATTATCCCGTACTTGGACGATCTCCTGATAAAGGCGATATCAAAGGAAAAGTTGTTAAGAAATGTGGAACTCTCCCTGTCGGTTCTGCAACATCATGGTTGGATTCTAAATTTGCCGAAGTCTCAGTTGATCCTGACAAATCGGCTGCCCTTCTTGGGCATGATCCTAGACACGGAACTACAGAGAGTGTTTCTTCCGGCAGACAAAGCTCTGGAAATCCAGACCATGGTCAAGGAACTTCTGAGACCGGCAAGAGTGTCGATTCATCAATGCACTCGAGTGCTAGGGAAGATGGTTGCGGCTTACGAAGCCATTCCGTTTGGCAGGTTTCATGCTCGGGTGTTTCAGTGGGATTTGCTGAACAAATGGTCCGGGTCTCACCTGCACATGCACCGGAAAATAAGTCTATCTTCCAGGGCCAGGATTTCTCTCCTGTGGTGGCTGCAAGGCTCTCACCTTCTAGAGGGACGCCAATTCGGAATCCAGAACTGGCTTCTGCTGACCACAGATGCAAGTCTCCGAGGCTGGGGGGCAGTCACGCAAGGAAGAAGTTTCCAGGGAAAATGGTCAAGCCAGGAGTCTTGTCTCCACATAAATGTTCTCGAGTTAAGAGCCATTTACAATGGCCTCCTGCAAGCGAGGAATCTTCTTCAGGGTCTCCCTGTCCTGATCCAGTCGGACAACATAACAGCGGTGGTGTACGTAAACTGCCAAGGCGGAACAAGGAGCTGGGCGGCGATGGCAGAAGCAACAAGAATTCTCCGCTAGGCGGAACAGCACGTGAGCGCTCTGTCAGCAGTTTTCCTCCCGGGCGTGGACAACTGGGAAGCAGACTTCCTCAGCAGCCACAATCTCCATCCAGGAGAGTGGGTTCTTCATCAAGAGGTATTTGCAGAAGTGACAAGGCGTTGGGGCATTCCTCTGATAGACATGATGGCGTCTCGCCTCAACAAGAAGCTTCAGAAGTATTGTTCCAGGTCGAGGGATCCCCAAGCCTGTGCGGTGGACGCCCTGGTAACTCCGTGTGTGTTTCAGTCGGTGTATGTGTTCCCTCCGCTTCCTCTCATTCCAAGGGTGTTGAGGATCATAAAACGAACAAGGGTTCAGGCTATACTCGTCGCTCCAGATTGGCCTCGGAGGGCCTGGTATCCGGATCTTCAGGAATTATTAGTGGAAGATCCCTGCCCGCTTCCTCTAAGAGAGGACCTGTTACTGCAGGGGCCATGCGTGTTCCTGGACTTACCGCGGCTGCGTTTGACGGCGTGGAAGTTGAACGCCAGATCCTAGCCCGGAAGGGTATTCCCGGGGAGGTCATCCCCACTCTCCTTAAGGCTAGGAAGGAGGTCACGGTGAAACATTATCACCGTATTAGGAGAAGGTATGTGTCGTGGTGTGAAAACAAAGCAGCTCCTGCGGAGGAGTTTCACTTGGGTCGCTTCCTCCATTTTTTACAGGCAGGCGTGGATGCAGTCCTGAAATTGGGTTCCATCAAAGTGCAGATTTCGGCTTTATCTATCTTTTTTCAAAAGGAATTGGCCGTCCTTCCTGAGGTTCAGACTTTCGTGAAGGGAGTGCTGCATATCCATCCTCCATTTGTTCCACCCGTGGCACTGTGGGATCTTGAAGTGGTGTTGCAGTTTCTCATGTCACACTGGTTTGAGCCTTTGCGTTAGGTTGAGTTGAAGTTTCTCACTTGGAAAGTGGTCATGCTTTTGGCTTTGGCGTCTGCCAGACGAGTGTCCGAGTTGGCGGCTATGTCTCACAAGAGCCCATATTTGATTTTTCATGTGGATAGAGCGGAATTGAGGACTCGTCAACAATTTCTGCCGAAGGTGGTGTCTTCATTTCACATAAATCAACCTATTGTGGTACCTGTGGCTACGGATGCTGTGGCAGTCCCAAAATCTCTTGATGTTGTAAGAGCTTTGAAAATTTATGTCGCCAGAACGGCTCTTACTAGAAAAACAGAGGCTCTGTTTGTTCTGTATGCTTCCAACAAGATTGGAAATCCTGCTTCTAAGCAGACTATTGCACGCTGGATTTGTAATACGATTCAGCACGCTCATTCTTCGGCTGGGCTATCGTTGTCGAAGTCAGTAAAGGCCCATTCTACCAGGAAGGTGGGCTCGTCTTGGGCGGCTTCCCGAGGGGTCTTGGCGCTTCAACTTTGCTGAGCAGCTACATGGTCGGGTTCAGACACTTTTTCTAGATTCTACAAGTTTGATACCCTGGCTGATGAGGACCTTATGTTTGCTCAATCGGTGCTGCAGAGTCGTCCGCACTCTCCCGCCCGGTCTGAAGCTTTGGTATAGACCCCATGGTCCTTTTGGAGTCCCCAGCATCCTCTAGGACGTAAGAGAAAATAGGATTTTAATACCTACCGGTAAATCCTTTTCTCCTAGTCCGTAGAGGATGCTGGGCGCCCATCCCAGTGCGGACTGTTCCTTGCAGTTGTTTTGATACTGGTTACTTTCGGTTACACGTGGTTTGTGTATCAGTTGTTTTCAGCTTGTTGCTGTTGTTAGTTCATACTGTTATCTGGTTTCCTGTTGCTCCAGTTGTACGGTATGTTTGTGGTGTGGGCTGGTAGTTTTCTCACCCTTAGTTAACAATAATCCTTTCCTCGAAATGTCCGTCTCTCCTGGGCACAGTTCCTATAACTGAGGTCTGGGGGAGGGACATAGAGGGAGGAGCCAGTTCACACCCAGTAAAAGTCTTTTTAGTGTGCCCATGTCTCCTGCGGATCCGTCTATACCCCATGGTCCTTTTGGAGTCCCCAGCATCCTCTACGGACTAGGAGAAAAGGATTTACCGGTAGGTATTAAAATCCTATTTTTATATATTGAGCATAACCCCTTTTTTTACCATTCTGGTTGGATGTAAATAATGGCAGTGTATTAAACATCTTTGCACATTCCAGCAATGCATATACAATTTTGGTGCATTCATATATTTACTTTGCATCCATATATGTATATTTTCCATGTATCAAATTTGGTCTATGAAAAGATATCATTTGGTGAATTGTTTATTCTGTAACATATATGGTTTATGTTGTCTATTAACATCATGAGTCAAATTATTCCACAAAAGGTGGGATGTTTTTAAGTATTTCCAACACTGCTTCATTGAATCAAACTTGTGTTAATTATGTATTTACAGTAGTTACATCCAGTATCATTTGTTGTTTATATAAGGTTCACTCCCTGGGCATTAATGTGTTCTCTAGTGTCATCATCCTGTTAATTCTCTGTGGTGAATCCACGCATGCGCAGGGCCGTTTATGGGGTAAGTGGAACGCAGCATGCTGTGCATGACGCTACCACTTCCTCGTATCGTCCTGTACATCGGGCACGCATGCTTGGTGTGGACTTCCTGCCAGGTGGAACGCACAGAGCACTTCCTGCCGGGTGGAATGCACCGCGGATCGCTGGTACTTCTGGTCCAGCACAATTAGGCGCTTTGACGTTTGCTAAAACCCTGTTCTTCATTATTAGTATTATAATTAGATTGGAATATGTTTATATTAACATCAATTTGTTTTAAACACTTTTAGTAGTGTCAGCATGCTTTGAAATGGCATGGCTTAGTTTGGATGTTCCATCATGCATTGTTGTTTCCAACTTCCTCTCATAGAGGCATAAATAGCTCTCAGTCCACACTCAGCATGTATACCTTGAAAAAGACCTATACGGTCGAAACGGCGTTGGTGCATGCTGAGAGTGGATATTTTATTTCCAAAGCAAGTTTTGTCACTTGTTTCACCTGCGGGGCACACTGGGGTTTAAATACAGTGGGTATTCCGGATTCCCCACTTGTATTGGAGTTTTCACATCTGCTGCAAATGCCCCAGTAGGCACTTTGCAGTGTTATACAAGGTCATCTTGCTTATTGTAATTTTATTTAGTATTTTTTGAAGAAATAAAGAGAATAATTTTTTTCCATTCACCAACTCTATTGGATCCTTATTCAAAGATACCTTTATAAGTAGAAAGATCTCGGCTAACACGTGAGTGGGGTACGCTGTGCCTATTTCAACTGTTGCGATCTCAGTTCATATCACTAGAAAAGATACCTTTATGTGTATTTTTCCATCTTTTGTTATGTGAGTCTTGGTACGTTCTATCCCTTATTTGGATCGGTGGTGAGACCCTATCCTTCCTCCTATCAAGTCTAACCATACACCAGGGCTCTATTTCTGGATATCACGAAACAGTCATTCATTTTATACATTACCACACATTGGATCTTTTCTTTTTGCATATTTGCTGTGGACATTTGGACTAAAACGGGTGACCCAAGGACCTTTTTCGGGAAACCAGACCGTATTGTAGAATTCATTTATTCAATTTATTTTATTTATTTCAAGTTTTCATCACATTCACACTGTCTCTTGACCATTTGGCGCCTTTGATCATTTCCCTTTTTTGTTGCATTCATATTCATTCATACCTGTTTTGGGCAGGTATCAGGGGTTTTGATTGGGCTGACCTCACCTAGTGCGCCAGAGGTCACCCATTTACTTTATACTGTTAGGCATCTTCCAGACCATGTGATCTCCTACATGAATAGTGAATAACGACTGAAGATGCTGTCTGCCCGGAGAGTATACATTTCTTCAAAAGCTCCCCATTGTTAGAAATCACCATATAGATAAGGTGCAGAAGGAATGCACCAAGAGTGACGAGAAACAGATGGCGTGTCATCTTGACATGTCCCCATTTTCAGTGGCCATGCCACTTGGGGTGGCGGGACTGCCCAGTGGCTGAGGGGGGTGGGGGGGGGGTGCATAACCAGTTTAATGGTGGGGTGTGGGGAATACTGTACCCTGGGCCCCATTTGTTAAGGGGCCCCCTGGGCCAGAGGACACTGACATCACTAGCTTTCCTCTTATGCAGCAGCAGAATGAGGTAGCCAGAATGTGAGCAGGACAGTATGCATTGCAGACAAAGACATAGGAGTATCAGGTTTCCAGATCTTTCCAACCAGAGGAGAAATGGGTGGAGAAAGCTGTAAGTGACACTGGGATCCCAGCTTCACCTCCTCCCTGTCTGGGTGTCTGAGTCCTGTGTAACCAGTTATCTAATGAGGGTCTAGAGAGAGACCTCTTGAGTCCTGTCCCAGTGTGTAAGTAGTACACAGGCTGATTCTATTCCTATATGCGACAAGATAAATTAAAGCACCTCCTATAATATTGATTGCTGACCTGAATAACAAATCCAGGCCTGGAGCTCATTTAGCACCATGCATGCTACATAGCCGGAGATACGCAACTTCAAGCAACTACGATTCCAAATCATATGCATAAGCAAGTTAATTTTTCATTCATTTACAAATATTCAGCAAACAAAGGGACATATTAAGACGCAAACCCAGGCAACTGCAAACACCTGATCCGCCCAAATTAGTGACGACACACTCCCTAGTAAAAGTGGAAACATTGCAAATGACCAGAATTCTCTCAATATTCAAATGAAACTAAATGGCTACCACTGTTTGGCTTTTTGTTTTTTTAAATAACATGAAGAATGCAACTATCAGATAGTGTATATATGTGCTCTAAAGAAAACACACTGTCCCTTTATATTCTCTGCTGTGTACTTTGGACTTGTATCACACACCTGCTACCTGTACTCCTTTAGAAAAATTCAAAGTACTATATAATATAATATAATATTCAGACAGTCTGTGCTCTTATCACCTCTCAAAATCATATTTATCCAGATGTGACACAAACCATTATTAAAAAATCATCTACTAGGTGGTCATAGTTCCAGAGCACTGACGCTGATCAATGGATTGTCATATTACTATTATTGCTGTTTTCTCCATGATTTAACGCTGACCTATTGATGCAATTTTTATCACAGACTATCTGTGATGCATTCTATATGTAATCACAATCTAAGTATGTGAAGTGTATTATATTACACTAGAATTATGGACCTGTCATTCACTGGATTGGTAGCTGTTTTTTTGCCCCCTCTCCCTATCACCCTTTTCCTTGTATCGCTCTTATGTCACTTTCTCTCCCTTTTTTTCTCTGTCCTTGTTCCCATCTTCATCTCACTCTCTCCCTTTTTCCTATCTTCCCAGATTTTCAGTCTTCCTCAAATTATGTATCTGACTCCACAGCTCCACTAATCAGGAGAGAGACTTTAATGTTTGCAAGTAGCAAGGATACTGGGAAGATACTTTTTGAACTTTGCACCACCTTAAGATCGATTTTCGAAAACTATTATAACTGAACAGCATAATGCAGGAACCACTAACTCTAAGCAATCAGTTCATCATGAACGTGTACACTTGAGACCTATACTAATAGAGTAAGTCTGTGTCACTGATGTTATAAGTTAAAACTCCAAAATCACCCCTGAGGAAGTTAGAATCGCCGACACGCGTTGCTTGATATGCAAATTGGATGCAGAACAGAACAGAGTGGCTAACAACAGTTCTGCCCATGCAAGAGCAGCCTCAAGTGTAAAATTGCTTGTTTTACTGTATAGATATATATGTGAAGATGGATTAAATCTGAAACGTTAGAAGCCTACATCTGTTGCCGCAGTGTGTTCTTTCTGTGCAAGTCCCTGTGAGTGCCGCCTACCTGGATTCTTGGTTGATAGCTGTCTACTTGGAGGGCACCGGGGCAGTAAATTAATTGTGTGGAGTGCTGGTCATTGCAAGTATCTAGATATATATGTGAAAATGTCACATTTCAATTTTTAGATTAAACTGTAATCCTTGAATCCGATTGGACTAATATTGGGTTTCAAGTGTTTTTTATATGAGGAACCATTTCATACCCACATTATCTATCAGAATAATTGTCATATGGTAAAAAGTAGCTAAATGGATAATGGTAATTTCCATGTAAAATAGGCACTACCTAAATAAACAACATTTCTCCATTGATTTACTAGGTCCACTCTGGCAGAGGACCAATCTTGGGGACTAGCTGCCTATCTAGAAATATCTAGATACAAACTCTCAGTCATTAGTAATATCTAAGTGTAACTATTAGCACACTACTGTATAGATACGTGTATTCTTTTTAATCATATTATATTTGTAATTCTGTCTCTTGCACCTGGAGTGTACTGCCTGCCTCCCAGACCTCTGCACCATGGATTGACTGGCTGTATCCTTCACTTGTGTTGCCTATCTGGCACTGTTGTGCTTCTGCCTGTGGCTGGTGCCCGACTCTCCTGGGGATTGTCTACTGGCATACTGTGTTCCATGCACCAGGATGTCATTACTCATAATGTCGGCACAACATTGTCGACAATATTGATGCTTACATTGTTGAAATGTCATCAGGCAACATGTCGATATTGTCAGTAGGTCGACATGTGAAATGTCAACATTGTCAGAATGTCAACATTAGGGCTAGGATATGAGAGGGAGGTTAGGGCTAGCCACTAGAGGAAGGGTTAGGCTTAGGGGTAGGGTTTAGGGTTATGTGGACTGTACTCACCAGATGCAACTGACAGTCACATGTCACCAGGGGTTGGGACTGAAATGCCGGTCAGAATACTGACTGCAGCATCCCGCTGCTGATAATACCGATACTCATCCTAAACCAACTCCCCTACCCCTCCGCACCCTAACCCTAATCCCCACTGGGGTGCCTAACCCCACCACCCCCTCCGCAGCCTAAACCTAACCCTCCTCCCCATAGCCTAACCCTAACCCTACCCCCGCAGCCAAAACCTACCCACCCCTCACCCTGCTGCTTACCTCTCCGACGTCTCGGGAGTCATCGTTTGGGATCCCGGCCGTCGGGATGCCAGCACTGGCATTGTCATCCTATTCAGAGTCCCAACAGCATCGATCCTGACCAGATCACGACTACCAAAGCCTGGAAGATGCCGCTGGAGCTGCTGCAGCAGTTGGGAGCAGGTAAGTCACTGCTGGGCTAACATGTCAACATTTCATCTGTGTCTACATTATAACCATGTCGTCATTCTCATGTTGACATTATGAATGTCAACATTATGACTGTTGACATATTATACCACACCTTCTGCACCATCTGCCACCCTCCTGGCAGCTTCCTTTTGGTGACTTCTCCCTCAAAGGCATGCATGGTGCGTTCAATAGGCAACCCTAGGAAGTGGGCAACTGAAAATGCTTCTAAGTGGGTTCTCTCAGCGGGGTGCGAACAGGCCAGTAGTCACAAATGTTTGTCCCTGGTGGCAGTGGGAGCTCATACATGCGGCATGCTCTGGGCACAGTTACACTTTTTATGGCTGTGTCCACGCTCAGGTAAATGATGGAATTTGGGGCTATGGGAAGGTGGAAGGGGGGGGGGGGGAGATATGCACCATTACAGAAAGGATGGTATAACTTATGTTTAACATTCTACATATAATTATCTATATTTTTTTGTGTATGGTTTAAGCTATTTCACCTGTGACAATCACCTGTTATTTTTTTTTTAGGAGGTTTTACTTCTCTTTGATAAATTAAAGCTCAATAAATTTAACATTTTGGACATTTTCTATTTTTAACAATGAGACAGCGTTGTCTAATTGGCAATTTAGGAAACAGTGATTTTGTCTATAGTAGATCTGAAAGGTTTGAAAACAATCAGAATAAGTGGCCAAATCCAGTGTTTCACCAAATCCCACTTTAGTAAATGTCCTCTCTGTTAGACAGTGGATCACTCTGTGGTCTGTCTCCGTTCCCAGCACTAGCTTCCCTGCTCTAGTGTTTTCCCTCTTAGTGTCAGCTCAGTGCAGCAGGAGGTGCTTAGTGCACAGTGTGAGAGAGTTCTTCCTGGGAGAGACAAACTGTACTGACATGCAACTTCTGCTCTCAGGAGTGTGTGACCTTGTCTACCCCGCAGCCACACCCTGTTTGTATACAGCCGCATCATGTGTGTACTGCGACACTGTGTTACCGCTGTACTGCTTCACATGTATACTGTGTGTTCCTGCTGCTGCAGAACATCTATATACTACAAGCTGTTATCTTTGTTATACGTATAAACCAATCATCCTGGTTAAGTGCCTTTGTGTGGACTAACATCCCTATCTAACACCACAACACTCTGCCAACACTCCCAACCTCTTCACTTCTTACATTGACTTATAAAACACTCAACCAATCCTCTCTTATTTACATCTCTGGCCTTATCTCCCTTTACACTCCCGCCTGTTCTCTTCACCCTATAAATGCATGCTGCCTATCCTGCCTACTGATTACTGCCTCCCATTCCTGCCTCCAAGATTTTGCATATGCTGCTCCATATTTCTGGAATTCTCTACCTCTCCCCCTCAGACTCTCCACCTCTTTACAAAACTTCAAATGGGCGCTCAAGACTCACTTCTTCATTAAACCCAGCCATCTCTCATCCTAACCCTCTGTTCCATGCTCACTGTCTACCTCATCTGTCTGTCCCTCCCCTTCATAATGTAAGCTCTCATGAGCAGGGCCCTCTCTCCTCGTGTGCTTTCCCTGTCTAATATTAATGTTTTTATGAATAACATGCATACATTTTTTTCACAGTGACAATTTTATTTGTCTTTCAATGTTCACATGTTACCATTATTGTTTTGAGACATTGGACTTACCATGTGGACTGTATTTTAAAGCATATAAAATAAAAGTACATTTTTATTAACCTGCTAATATAGGTCAGTTTCAGCGGCAGAGAGTGCTCCCTACCAGGGTTACTTTTTTCTGTTTGTGTTTCATATGCCACCTGCACGGTAGCGGAACTAGCAAGCGATGGGCCCAGGTGCAACAAAATGCTTTGATCCCCCCCTCCCCCTCATCCCATCCAAGTCCACCCCCTAACCCCTGGAGAGGATCTGGTGAGGGGGACCTGCTCAGGGCCAGGGAAATGGATACCTAGCAACAGTGCCGTAACTTGACATTTTAGCGCTGTGTGCAAGAAATGGCATCGGGGCCCCCTCTATGTAAAACAGGGGCAGTGTTTATAGGGCCATGGCTTCATGGGGAAGGGGTGTGGCCACAAAATAATACCAATTCATATAGCGGTGCACAGTAGTCTCCATTTTTCAAATTACGGCGCACAGTAGCACCAATACACCAGGTAGAGCTTCTTTTACACATTACGGCGGACAGATTCCCCTTATTACACATTAAGGCAGACAGTGTCCCGATTTTACACATTATGGCAGACAGCGTCCCCTTTTTTACACATTACGGCAGACAGTGTCCCCTTTTTACACATTACGGCAGACAGAGTCCCCTTTCGTATACATTACGGCAGACAGTCCCCCTTTTTACACATTACGGCAGACAGCGTTCCCTTTTTACACATAACGGCAGACAGCGTCCCCCTTTTTACACATTACGGCAGACAGCGTCCCCCTTTTTACACATTACGGCAGACAGCGTTCCCTTTTTACACATAACGGCAGACAGCGTCCCCTTTTTACACATTACGGCAGACAGCGTCCCCTTTTTACACATTACGGCAGACAGACAGAATATATAGATAGATAGGTAGGTAAATAGAATAGATTATACTTACTGTCTTCGCTGGCAGTCAGGCTCCTCGGTGCAGCTTCTGGCAGATGATGATCCCGGGCAGGGGAGAAGAAGGAGGAGGGAGGGGGACTCAGGAGCCGCAGCAGCGCAATGTAATTTGTGGAGGCGCTGCTGCAGCTGTCCCTCTCCTTCCACATAGGCTGTCTTTCGCCGCTGTGATGAGGGAACCGCATCCCAGCATTCACAGTGGTGGCCAGTCTATGTGGAAGGAGAGGGACAGCTGCAGCAGCGCCACCACCAATTACACTGCGTTGCTGCAGCTCCCTCCTCCACCTCCCTCCTCCTCCTTTTCCCCCGTGGCCGCTGCGTCCCTGTGCTCTTCTCGGCGGGTCGCGGGGGCCCGCAGCACACAGCAGCAGCCAGGCGGCATGTAATGAGTCAGTTTGACAGTGGGGGGCCCCAGTGCAAGGCACCGCTTGCACTGGTGGTAGTTCCGCCACTGCACCTGCACAATAATAATGCAGCACCAAAGTCTGCCCTGGCTGTACTATAAAAAGACATCAGTGCCTGCTCCCCTTGTAGTACAGCAACCTGACACCAAAGCCTGCTCAACCTCTATAATAATATCATTACCTGCTGCCAGACACAGCAACTTATGCTCTCTGTTCTTGCTTCCTTGTGGGTATAATAGAAGGAATGGCCGCCGATCCTAAGTTAACTATAAAGCTAGGGAAAATATTGCTGCCAGACTGGTATACAAGAAAATGGCCCCTGACCTCCTGCAGTGGGGACATGTATTGTTGTAATACTGCTTACAGAGGGTATTACAATTGCATTTCAGATCTAAGGGACGGGACCATAGGGAGGTCTCTCAGCCATCCTCCTCCTGCTCCCAGACAGCAGAAGCTGTGACTATGGACAGGACATAGGCTGGCAGCGGGCAAGAGCAGACGGGCACCGGTGGGGTAACTGCGGCCGCAGACCACAGCGCCCCGGGCGGTTGCCCTGCTTGCCTAACCCTAGAACTGCCACTGATCCTGTTACACAAAAACAAAAGTATTCCATACTTGGGTGGGAGGTCTATGATCCCCATAATTGCACCAGTATACATGTGAGTACCAACCACTCTTTCAAATAATGTGACTCCTTAGCAGCAATTGCATAGTGATCACCGTACAATATCACACTGAGCCAGTACCAGATTAAGGTCCACATGGGCCTGGAGCTGAAATTTCTGAAGGGCCAATTGTGTTCCGTGCAGTGGGTGTGATTAGCGCCACAGAAACTTTCTCCCTGTGCGGGCAGGGGGGTATGGTGGCTTACTACATCACTGCACTTACTTTCCACACTACATCTCTTCACTATATCACTACTACACTACATCTCCGCACTATGGGCCTAATTCAGCTTCGGCTGAAGTGTGGAAGTCGCTATTCATGCACTTGCAGTTTAAGTGCTGGCGGGGGGCGGTGACGGTGCAGAGGTTTGGGGCCAGCTGCGCGGTGTTGGGGGCGCATGGTTTAGACAATGGAGGCATGACTGGACCGTTTGCGGGGCGGGGTGCGGCAGCTGCGTGACGTCACACTCAGCCGCTGCAACCCAAAACATGGCTGCCCCTGACTGCCTTCACAGCTAGGCTGCAGAGGCAGGTGGGTACCCTAAAAATGCGAGCGCTTTTCTGTTTAGCAAAACACTTGCATTTTAGCGGTGGTAAAGGACCTGGCATGTGGGATGGCCCTGCCCTGTGCTGGGCGGTCCCCCGCCTGCTAGTGGAAGGAGATGCATTTTTGTTAATTTTTACAAAACTACAACTCATGCTGAATTATTCCCATTGGGTTATATTTATCAAAATCCGCATCTGAGATGTGGATGGGATGTGATAAATTCAACCAAAATCGCATTGCGATAATTGATTACATCGCAAGGATGTATCAATTATCACATACAGGGATAGAGCTTACGAGAAAGCTCTGTCCCTGAGAATCCAGTTACCACAATTCTTAGGGTATTTTTTTTGCGAAAATTACCCTGAGATTGTAAAGCACAATCTCTCTTTCGGTCAGCTGATCTCTGTTCCGGTATGCTGTAAAATGAGGTACCAGCACAGCTAACCGGGTCACAGAGCAGGAGCCAGGTGACTAGCTAACCGGCGAGAGAGCTCACCGATATATACTACATTACTTACACTACATTACACTACATTTCTCCACTATCTAACTATGCTACCTCCCAACACTACATCCCGCACTATGGGGGTGATTCCTAATTGTTCGCTCGCTAGCTGCTTTTAGCAGCATTGCACACGCTAGGCCGCCACCCTCTGGGAGTGTATCTTAGCTTAGCAGAATTGCGAACGAAAGATTAGCAGAATTGCTACTAAAAATGTTCATGCAGTTTCTGAGTAGCTCCAGACCTACTCCTAGATTGCGATCACCTCAGTCCGTTTAGTTCCTGGTTTGACGTCACAAACACGCCCTGTCGCCACCTGTGTATTTTCGCTGTGCTAGTGTGCGAACGCATGTGTAGCAGAGCTGTACAAACAGATTTTGTGCAGTCTCTGCGCAGCCCAGGACTTACTCAGCCGCTGCGATCACTTCAGCCTGTTCAGGACAGGAATTGACGTCAGACACCCGCCCTGCAAACGCTTGGACACGCCTGCGTTTTTTCAAACACTCCCAGAAAACGGTCAGTTGACACCCACAAACGCCTTCTTCCTGTTAATCTTCTTGCAAACGCCCGTGCGAATGAATCCTTCGTACAAACCCATCGCTGAGCGGCAATCCGCTTTGTACCCATGCGATGCGCCTGCGCATTGCGGTGCATACGCATGCGCAGTTTAAACCTGATTGCACACTGTACGAAAACGCAGCCTAGCGATCAGGTCTGAATTAGGACCATTGTAAGCATTTACATTGAGATGGCAAAAATGTACAAAAATATTTATTAAAGATGCATTATTATGTTCACATGAAGATTTTGTTAGGAAAACCTGTACACAGAATCCTGCTTTGTTGAAGTAACAAAGTATTTCTTTGTGGTGTTTATAAAATGTTTTATTTATATATATTTTAAATAGAAAAAGATATCAACACTTTTTTGTCCAGTTTGGTTAAATCTTATTTGTCTTGCTAGACGGAACACAAATTCTTATGGTATTTTCTGAAAATGCAATGTCTGCAAAAAATCATGATATAATATGTGTAGTAATGCAAAGAAAAAATAAGCGATATTGATTTAACAAAGGGGGTAATTTAGACCTGATCGCTGCTGTGCGTTATCGCACCGTAATGCACTGGCGCATCGCACAACAGCATCGGGCATCGGTGCCTAGCGACGGGATGGTGTGAAAAAACAATTGCACGGGAAATCGCAAGTTGATTGACAGGAAGTGGCCATTTGGGGGTGGCAACTGACCGTTTTACAGGAGTGTCCGGAAAAACGCAGGAGGGACCAGGCATTTTCAGGGAGGGTGTCTGACGTCAGCTCCGGCCCCGATCAGCAGCAAACAATCACAGCGTGTAAGTCCTGGGCTGTGCGAGACTGATGTTTGTGCAGCTCTACTGCAAAAGCAATCGCACACCTGCACAGCACTTTACCCGTGACGTGTTGAAACACTGACTAATGGCATACTTGCCTATGTTTGAAAATACAGGTGCGTGTTGATGGGTGTGGGGCCAGACTATTCACACCCCGCCCCTCACAACAAATTTGAATAGGGGGTGGGGCCAAAATGATGCAGAGACCATAGAATCATGTCACTAGGTCCCACCCCCTCCTCGCAGACTGTGGATTCCCAGTATAATTCTCTCCATCCTGCATACTTTACTGGTAAATGAGTGGGGTGCGGGAGGAGTGCCGCAGGTGTCGGGAAAGTAGACAAGTATTGATAAAAGGCGAGGAATATGGAAAACACTGTACAATATGACAGCATTTAAAACAGATAGAAAACTGACAAAACCAGAGTATACTACGCTCAGTGAGGAGCCAGGGAGGAGAGGGTCCACACAGAGCCTGCACATGGGCACTCATCTCTAAAACCACTCATGTTCCACTTCCAACCCCTGTCCTGGCAAGGGTTTTGACAAATGGAAACTAAATAAAACCAATTTGCAGGGATAAGAAAGAATAGATTACGTGGCCCCACTGCCACCAATTATACATATATCCTTTAAGCGCCGTTTGTTGGTTTTCTACTTCAATATTAAGCCTCCTCTGGCCCGCTCTGTGGGCACGCGTAAACTCATGCTCATTTAGACTGTCTGACTGTCAGTGTACACTTACAGCGCTACTTATTTAGCAGCGAAAGTGGCAGTGTCTGGGATCGCAGGACAGCTGCTTTTCAGAGCAGGTGGCCCAGTAGTGGAGCAATGCTGAACTGCTCAGTTACTTTGATATCCACTGCTGTAACTCGCAGTGACTTAATGAACATGAGAGCTCAAATCTGTTATATGTGTGCAAATCAGTGGCGCATGCAGGGGGGTTTCCGAGTACCTAGAAACCCCCCGTATGGACCTCATATGTTTTTTATTGCTGTCTGTGACCTTACGGCCCATTATCATAACCCCATACGCTTGTGACATTTTGCTGCCAATTGTGGGTCAGTGGGTAGTGGACAGGACCAATATGATGAAATTACATTGGAATCACATCATTTTATCCCTTCCCAACAGACCAGCGAATTGAGGGGGCCCTAATGACAAGTTGCCCGGTCCTCATCTACAACCTGCAGCATGGTAAGTGTATGTGTGTATTGTATGTGTGACACATGTATGTACGTGTGCTAAACATATATATGTGGTAAAAAAAAGTGGCAAAAGGCGCCTCCTAGTCCATTAAATATGATTTTTCAAGGTGACATATAAAAGGTATTCATCCATACGTACCCAAATTAAAGCCCAGGGTATACCATTTGGGCTAAAAGCGCTTGTATGAATAATAAATCCAGGAACTGGTTCTCAGCTTACACCATCCTCTCAGGATTTAATTTTGCAGTGAATAATATACAGTTGGAAAAGAAAAAAATATATATAGTGCAATATGTTTAAAAAAAATGTTATTACAAACATACACCAAAAAATAAGTTAGGCGTACAAGATAAAATGTGCACAGATTTTTGGTCAGTGCAATAAAAGCTTATCTGAGCTCAAGGAGAGACACCAGCATATGGATCCCAGAGCAGGAGTACCGCACAGCCTCAACGCGTTTCGTCCTTCTCTTTACCAGGACTTCATCAGGAAATTTTATATATATCTACATATATATATATATATATATATATATATATATATACATGTTTACACACTTGTATACACATGGAAACTACACCTGTAAAAATCCTGCCCTTGTCCCTCTGGATCTATTACTTCCTGATCTGGGCTATTTACTTTGATAGTAAATGTAGTTTTATATTGCCTTTGTTTCACCTGAGTAATGTATAATGTGTTTTAATATGTGTTTTGGCTTTGTTAGTGCGATAAAGGATACCGGCGGTCACATGACTGACACTGGCATCCCAACCATGAGAATGCTGTCAGGGGACAGGTAATTATTTTACCCCTCCCGTCTCCCCTACCCTAACCCGCCTATGGCGGCGGCTAGGGCTGAGACACAGGGGAGGCTAGGCTAACACACAGGGGGTTGAGGCTAGGGCTAAGAGTTGGAGGGTGGTGGCTATGGCTAACCCTCCCTCTAGTGCCTAAACCTAACACCCTACCCCCCACCCCAGACCCCACAGTGATCTTGATAATTACCTTCGGGATGCCAGTGGTCGGTGTTTCGGCGCTAGGATTCAGAGTGGTATCAGGATTCCGGCATCAGTCACGCGATTGCCAGCATCATGACTGCTATCCGCATCCTGTTTTACTTATTATGGGGTATATCTCCACCTAAAGCAAGCTTGTCAGTTTTTTGGGGAGTCTACAGTAGAGATGTGCGGCTGGCACTTTTCGTGTTTTGTGTTTTGATTTTGGTTCTAAATCCACTTTCGTGTTTTGGTTTTGGCTTGGTTTTGCCAAAACCACCCTTTCGTATTTTGGTTTTGGTTTTGGATCTGGATGATTTTTGAAAAAAACATAAAAACAGCTAAATTCACAGAATTTGGGAGTAATTTGGCTCCTACGGTATTATTAACCTCAATAATAATCATTTCCACTCATTTCCAGTCTATTCTGAACATTTCACAATATTGTTTTTAGGCCAAAAGGTTGCACCGAGGTTGCTGGATGACTAAGCTAAGCGACACAAGTGGACAACACAAACAACTGGGCCATCTAGGAGTGGCACTGCAGTGTCAGACAGGAGGGCAGATATAAAAAAAAAGGCTCCAAACAGCACATCATGCAAAGAAGAAAAATAATTGCAATAAGGTAGTTGTATGACCAAGTCAAGCGACACAAACAATTGGCCCATCTAGGCATAGCACTGCAGTGGCAGACAGGAGGGCAGATATAAAAAAAAGGCCCCAAACAGCACATCATGCACAGAAGAAAGAGAATTGCAATGAGGTAGTTGTATGACTAAGTCAAGTGACACCAACAATTGGCCCATCTAGGCGTGGCACTGCAGTGGCAGACAGGAGGGCAGATATAAAAAAGGCCCCAAACAGCACATCATGCAAAGATGTAGAAGAGGTGCAATAAGGTAGCTGTATGACTAAGCCAAGCGACACAAACAAATGGCCCATCTAGGAGTGGCACTGCAGTGGCAGACAGGAGGGCAGATATAAAAAAAGGCCCCTAACAGCACATGATGCAAAGAAGAAAAAAAGGTGCACCGAGGTTGCTGTATGACTATGCTAAGCGACACAACCACCTGACCCATCTAGTAGTGTCACGCAGTGGCTGAATGTCGAGAGTGGGCTGCAATTGTTTGGTCCACTGACAGCATCTCCAGCACGCTCCAGTAATTTTAAAAAAAATTCTGCAATTGGATTTATACGGCAGTACCCCAGGACTAATACAGCAGTACCCCTTGATAAAGCCTATAATTTATCCTATTTAAAACACTCTAAAAGGTTAATGAACTCAGTACGCAATTGGCGTATGGAATACCGTAAGAGTACGCACGTAGCGTACAAACGCTTAGCCGTGGACGAGACGCACGAGTGGCATGTTCGCTCACGGCTTACAGCGTAAAGGCAAGCACGCTATAGGCTGCCGACTGACGTAATGATACGCTATCAGCGTAGCGGATGCTCGAGACCACGAGGAGATCACGAGCGGCGCTGACGCTCACAGAGTTAAACCTTTGTAACAATACCATAAACAATGTATTTAAATTGTAAACCTTTGTGCAGTGATAAGTTGTAAATGCAACACAGTGTACCCTTGTTAGTTTAAAAGCTGTATGAGCGACTCTTACGCTCTGAGAACCCTTTTGCAATATAATAAACACTCAAATACCGGTCTAAGGGTCTAACACCTTTTAAGGGAATGAATGAACGTTCAATCGCAAAAGAATACACAATACAAGTTATACACTACCAAACTAACATAAAATACCTAACCGAGTTACTACACGTTTAAAATACAACAAAGACACAATTACATTTAAGGGGGAAGGAGAGAGAGAGAATGGCTTACAACAAACTAGGAGATAAATATGGTTGCAGAGAACTTACGCACAAGGGGAACAATCGCATGCGCCTTTCTGGATATCCAGCTCCCGATTATCAGTGATGAGAACCGTTGAGAAGAGTAGAGAGCTGGCCCAGATCGGCTTGTCTTTATATACACTTACACACAGTACAGTACAATGGTCCCTACATTCTTATTGTTCATTGGACACAGGAATTAGTCTCCGTATTATAACAAAAGGTCATAGGTTGGTTCATACAGGTGGGCTGTGACTATTTCAAACTGCTCAGGTGGGAGGGAAACTGGGTTTCCCGCCGCATGGGTAATAAAGTGCAAATATAGTAAATGTCCATAAACTTCTTATGTCCATAACTATACGCACGAGCGAGTAATCCGCTTCAAACCAACACCGGAATATTGCTAATTATATTCTCTTCCGATGGATACTAAACACCACTGTGTAACCCCTGTCTGACCCTTCGTATCAAACAAAGAGGAATCTCTCTGTCCCTGAAAATGCTATATTAACTAAACTTTCAGATTCTATCAAAGGGACCATAATCTACAAAATACATTATATGACTAAATTATGTTACGATTGAGTCGCTCGCTAGACGCACACAAACTCTACCGTAAATGCGCATACCGTGCGCCTGCGAGTGCACGCGACCGCGAGTATACGCACGCACGGGAGAGCTCATGCTCGTGCAGCGGGCACACGCATGAGGTGCATATATGGCAATGTGCAGCGTGATATTTTTCTGACTTTGACAGTCCACCCTTTGGCAGTCACCAATAACTGCCACTTCCTAAAACAGTTCAAAAAGAGAAAAATATATGTCATGTAATAATACATTTCTATGATTGGGTAGGGGAGAAGAGAAGAAGGTGGGAAAACGGTATGACCTAGTGAGATAGCAGAAGCATGTATGTATGAGTCCATGTTTGAGGGGTCATGTATCATCGTGCCGTACGTGTTTTAAATCAAGCTTCGAGGTATTGCGAAGTATACATTTGAATTCCTTCTTATCCCGTGGTACGGGTCTGTGGATGGGCTGTCAAACTTTACCGAGCTCTTTTCGGCCTTTGGTTGTAACATAATGGGGGAGCACATTTTAGTTGATGATACATGAATGGGGGGGATATGTGAGTGCTGATATCTGTGCCTGTATTCCCTATCGACTATGTGTGTCATTACCTGAAGGTTGTAGAGATGAAGATAAGAAGCAATTATGGTAAATGCAGTCGTAAACTATGTGAGTTTAATATACATTTGCCGATTGAGGTCTTGTCTTGTGTCTTGTCTTGTCTCGATGTACATGTTGACTGTAGTCTCCCGATGCTTTTGCTATAAACGGTGTGCAAAAAGCTTTTTCAATGTCCATAGACTTACAAAAAGTGTTGGGCTAGCGTAAAGTTAAAGTTACTAGGGATATGGGGGGTCTATGGCATAGTCCATCAGTTGTCTGTGTAAAAGGTTGTCAAATTCTTCTTCCAAGCGGATGTCTTTGTACCTTGGAAAAAAAACAAAGGAGAAACGGGTGAAAGAAACGGACCGTGGAATCACATTTTCATCACAACATTGTCTCTATCGTTGGGTCATAAACCAAATCAGTCGTTGTTATTACAGTATCTTCACTTCTTAAACTCATCACTCGGGCGCTACGTTTACACTTTGTTAAAACCCGAACGCATCTAAATATCAGACCGACCAATATGATGACACCCAGGATACACAAAAGAAATTTCCCTACATCCATGATAATTCCTTGAGCCCATTCTCCTAAACCAGAGAACCAATTTCGTGGGTTCAACCATGACACCCAACCGGTCAGCTCATTACCCACAGCGGCAAGGGTGAGATTGTGTTTCCTTCGGAACTCCCATTTTAATTGCAAAATGTCATCCATCTTTTGGTCTATGACCTCGGCCGGGTCCTCGGTGCTGTTTGTAATATACGTGCAGCACTTTATTCCATACTGAGTCGCTAGGGTAACACAATACCCGCCTGTCACAGCTGTGAGATAATTGAGAACCATTCTATGCTGAACCAGTTCTGTTTTGTAAGCTTGGAGCTCCCTTCCGGTATACCTGAATGTGTCATCATACATTTCAGTGATATTGTCTAATAAATTTGCAAGCGCAGATATATATTTATAATTTATCACTCCTCTGGCGGTACGAGTGATATCTAACGCGATTAGGAATTGAATCCCGGTGGATTCATGGATCACGTCAGAGGCCGGATGCTCTGTTCTTTCTATCAGGTGCTGTTTAACGATGTGCTCATAATGAGTGTGAGTATAAGGAGCTTGGGCACTGCGGTGAATATCCTTCATTTTAGTGTGAGATACGGTTATTAGCTCAGGCAGTACTTTTCCAATATAACATAACCCTTCTGAGTTTGGGGCAAGCCACTTATACGCCTTCCTCCCGCATATGAAGTATGCATCATCGGGGAGAACATATGGGACAGAGTAGGACATAACCATATTACACATTTTCCATATGAAATCTCCTAACCCTAATTCTCCCATCTGTTTAGTACACGTATCAGTTTGTACGATATGTGCACAGTATCCTGGTGATACTTCTCCAACTCTCATGATCCTACTTCCTAGGGTATACCTATATCGGAAATATTTTCCACTACCGGCTATGTGGCGTATAAGTTCTGTATCTGTAGGCATTCTATCGGCTCTGTATGAAAAGGTCATGGTTTGGTTGTTCCATGACACTTCCCAATTTCCCGGCTTTCGGGGATTGGAAATGTTAAAACATACTAGGGATCTATCCACATGATATTGGTGGAGCTTCAAACTAGGAGGACTGGAGATATTAAACCTCTTGTCCACCGGCCTCCCACCACTTAGCTCAAGTACCTCCCCTATAGTTAGAGGGAATGGTACTAACCCTGATTTGCTATGGCCTTGAGGTACTTGAGAGCATACCCAACAATCTGTCTGATTTAACACTTTACCCACTAAGGAGTGATAGTCACTCAATGGATGCCGGTCCATGTGGATATTAAAACTGGATTGGCATTTCTTGATACACCCATCCTCAACTACACTGTCACAGAGTCTACAGATACAGTTCTCTTCAGCTAACAATCCTTCACAATTCCTTCTATTGTCAATGCTACCAGATCGTTTTCTGATACTCGCCTTTACTCAGTGATTATGTTGCTCTTGGAAATCTACGCCTCCATCTCTGTCATCAGAACCCATTCCAGAACCTCTCTCGACCTCCATGGTACTCTCGCCGGAACAGACTGCTCTGGTCAACATCATGGTCAATAGGAAAATCCGGATCACAGTCTCTTGGGGCAAGTCCATCTTATAGGAGGAAATGGAGAAGAATGAGAAGGGGGAAAGAAATAATTGAGGGAGATGGGATGGGAAGTGGAGAAAAACAATAAAAGGGAACAGGGAATCGACAACTGCCTCCGATCTTATTATTCTCAATGCTCAGGTGCCGTCTCAGTCCTCCTGAAACAGACACTCCAGTGATACAACTTCCTCTACCGTCTGTTCTTTATCACGGGACCTCTCTGGATCAGCAACCTTCTTACAATGGGACGAATGAACCCAAGTCTCTCTCTCGGCAACCTTCAATGCTGTCGTGCTAATCAATAAGACTTGGTATGGTCCTTCCCATCTGTCAATAAGGCAACCTGAGCGTAGAAAATTCCGTATCATTACATAATCCCCAGGTTCAATGTCATGACAATTACTATCTGGCAGATCAGGAATCACCAACTTCAAATTGTCATTCTGATTCCTTAGCTGTTTACTCATCTTAACCAAATACTTTACAGTCACTTCATTATTACACTTCAAATCATCCTGAGGGTTAATCATAACATGCGGTTGTCGACCAAACAGAATTTCAAAAGGGGACAGATTAAGAGGGGACCTGGGAGTGGTTCTGATGCTGTATAATACAAGGGGCAAAGCTTCTGGCCATGTCAATCCTGTTTCTGCCATAACTTTGCTCAATTTATTTTTAATAGTGCTGTTCACTCTTTCTACCTTCGCACTCGCCTGGGGGCGGTACGGAGTGTGCAGCTTACTATCAATTCCCATCAACTTACACATTCCTTGAAAGACATCACCTGTAAAATGGGTACCCCTATCACTTTCAATTATCCTAGGGATACCGTATCTACACACAAATTCCTGCACAATTTTTTTTAGCAGTAAACATAGCGGTGTTTGTGGCCGCAGGAAATGCTTCGACCCAATTTGAAAACACATCTATACAAACTAGTACATACTTCAAATTTCGACAAGGGGGTAATTGTATGAAATCAATTTGTATTACCTGAAAAGGGCCGCCTGTAGGTGGGATATGAGATGGTTCTGTTGGTATTGCCTTTCCGATATTCTTCCTCAAGCAGGTGAGGCATGTCATTGCCCTTTTTCCCGCATGGGAAGAAAATCCTGGGGCGCACCAATATGCTCTTACCAACTTGCACATCCCTTCCTTGCCTAGATGAGTCAGCCCATGTGCTGCTTCCGCTAAACTTGGAAGGTATGCTCTGGGTGCCACTGGTTTACCCTGCCCATCTGTCCAGAGTCCTGAGGACTCCTGGCCATATCCTTTTGCCCTCCAAACTGCCTTTTCCTGTGTGGAACACAAATTTTGCATTTCACACAATTTCTGTGTGTTGACGGTATTAAATACCATCAGTTGTGTGGTGTCTGTCTGTCTGGGGGTACCAGCTGCTAACTTAGCAGCTTCGTCTGCTCGGCTGTTACCAAGTGATACCGGGTCTTGGCTATATGTATGTGCTTTACACTTGATAACAGCCACTCTGTCGGGTTCCTGTATCGCTGTTAGAAGCCTTTTGATGTGAGCTGCATGCGCTACCGGTGTACCAGCTGCCGTCATGAAATTTCTGAGGCACCATAGGGCTCCGAAATCATGGACTACCCCGAAGGCGTATCTAGAATCGGTATAGATATTGGCTGATTTGCCCTTAGCCAATTCACATGCTCTGGTTAGGGTGACCAGTTCAGCAACCTGGGCTGAGTGAGGTGGGCCTAGCGGTTCTGCTTCTATGGTGCCTTGGTCATCTACGACTGTGTATCCAGTACACAAGTCTCCCGAGTCCGTCTGTCTGTGACAACTACCGTCAGTGTAGAAAGTAAGATCTACATCTTCCAGTGGGTTGTCACTGATGTCAGGCCTTGCCGTGAAATTTTGGGTCAAATATTCCATACAATCATGTGAGTCAGTGTCTGTACCAAATCCTCCTTCACCATCACTCTCATCCCCCACCCTTTGTGCCTGTCCAGGCACACCTGGGAGATACGTTGCTGGATTTAGTGCACTGCATCTCTTTATGGTGATGTTTACAGGGGCCATTAGTGCTAATTCCCACCTTGTAAACCGTGCGGATGAGACATGTCTGGTTTGGGCAGAATTTAGTAATGCTGACACTGCATGAGGTGTATGGATTGTGAGGTTGTGTCCTAGCACTACATCTTCGCTTTTCGTTACTAGCAATGCTATCGCAGCGACACTTCGCAAGCATGTGGGGAGGGATCGCGCTACCGTATCTAGCTGAGCGCTGTAGTATGCTACCGGCCTGCTGGCATCACCGTGCTTTTGGGTTAGGACGCCTGCCGCGCAACCAGCACTTTCTGTTCCGTACAGCTCAAAGGGTTTCCCATAGTCTGGCATACCTAATGCTGGTGCCTGTGTTAGGCACTGTTTAAGTCTCTCAAATGCCATCTCGGATTCGTCTGTATGCGAGATCCGATCAGGTTTGTTTGATGAGACCATCTCCTGCAAAGGTAATGCTAGAATGGAAAAACCTGGGATCCAGTTACGGCAATACCCACACATTCCTAGGAACGTTCTGATCTGTTGCTGGGTTTGTGGCAGAGTCATGTCTCGAATTGCTTGAATTCTATCAGCGGTCAGGTGTCTCAGTCCTTGTGTCAGACAGTGTCCCAGATATTTTACTTTAGTCTGGCATAATTGCAACTTGTCTTTGGAAACCTTGTGTCCTGTGTCTGAAAGATGAAACAGGAGCTGTTTCGTATCTTTCAGGGACGCTTCCAGTGAATCTGAACATAGTAGTAAATCATCCACGTACTGGATCAATACTGATCCACTCTCTGGTTGGAAA
Organism: Pseudophryne corroboree; assembly: GCF_028390025.1. Classification (NCBI taxonomy): domain Eukaryota; kingdom Metazoa; phylum Chordata; class Amphibia; order Anura; family Myobatrachidae; genus Pseudophryne; species Pseudophryne corroboree. The sequence continues at coordinate 110,974,963 of NC_086450.1, forward strand.
GACTGTAAACAATCATGCAAAGCCTGTGAAAATATACTTGGACTGTCTATGAAACCTTGTGGTAATCGAGTCCATGTGTATTGGACTCCTCTGTATGTGAATGCAAACAAATATTGGCTGTCAGGGTGCAGAGGTACCGAGAAGAAGGCGGAGTAGAGGTCAATAACAGTGAAAAATTTTGCAGTGGGAGGGATTTGCATAAGGATGACAGCTGGATTTGGCACTACGGGGAACTGACTCTCAACTATTTTGTTAATCCCCCTTAGATCCTGCACTAGCCTGTAACCCCTCCCCCCACTCTTTTTCACAGGGAAGATGGGACTATTGGCAGTGCTGGATGTTCTTACCAGAATGCCCTGTTGTAGCAAGCGCTCTATTACAGGGTACACTCCTAATTCCACCTCTGGCTTCAGAGGGTATTGTGGGATTTTTGGAGCTATCCTACCATCTTTTACTTGCACAACGACTGGAGCTACGTTTGCCATTAATCCAGTGTCTTGTCCATCTTTAGTCCAAAGTGACTCTGGTATTTGGGATGTCATTTCTTCTACCTGGGATGGACTCCTATTTATCATAAGGGTATGTGACATTAATTTTGATGGGGAGTCTAGCATGTCTCGTACTTCCTGAGCGTGATTCTCAGGTATGTTTAAGAATACACCTTCAGGAGTACAATAAATGACGCACCCCATTTTACACAATAAATCTCTTCCCAGGAGATTAGTCGGTGCCGATGCAGCCAGCAAAAAGGAATGCTTGGTATGCAAGGGCCCTATTGTAATCTCTGCTGGTTTGCTAACAGGGTAGTGCTGTACTACTCCCGTTACTCCCATGGCTGGAATTGTTTTACCAGTGGTTCTCATGCCCACTGTCGAATTTATCACTGATTTGGCCGCCCCCGTATCTACAAGGAAATTTAATGATTTACCAGCTACATCAATTGTGATCTCGGGTTCACTTCCAAGACTTGCAATCAATTTAACTGGCTGCAGATTACAGGTGTGGCCACACCCCTATTGGGTATGGTGACCTCCCTGAATCGCGCTGTCAGCAATTACTTGTGGTGGGGGTAGATGGGAACTATCAGAGATTTGCCAGTCTCTTCTTGGGGGATACCTTTTTGTTTCCCCTGCATGTGGCTCATAGCTCCGCCCTTTCGGTCCTTGATCCCAATGTCTCGTATCAGGTCGTTGTCTAGGGGATTGATATGAATTTTGTATTTGTCTTGCTTTACAATCACGTGACATGTGTCCCTCTCTGTGACAACTATAACATTTTATACCTCTTGACTTACCCACAGGGGTCACAGTTCTGGGCTGAGGTGGCCGGGTAGTGAGGGCCTGTATGCTTACAGCCATTAATCTATCACTCTGTGACTCCCTGTATCTGATGATATTCCGATCATGCCCAGCAGCAGCCTCTCCCAATGCATCCACCGACATACCTCTCCAATCAGGCCTAGTGGTTTGTATTCTATTTCTTAAAAACTCCTTTAGACCGTCCATTAATACTGAAACAGCTACTTCCCTGTGGTGTACATTAGTTTTAATGTCATCTATACCAGTGTACCTAGCCATATCCTGCAGAGCCCGGTGAAAATACTCTGGTGTGGATTCACCTTCTTTTTGTTTTATCGTAAAGATTTTATTCCACTTTACAACTGCAGGAAAATATACCCCTAACTGTAAGTTGATTCTCTTTACATTATCCTGATTATACTCGTCTGTTAGTGGTACTTCCTCATCTAACTTGCTATCAGCGATAAACTTTAACGGATCAACACTGGGGGGTAAACATGCCCTCAAAACTGTCCTCCAATCTTTGTTATTTGGCTCTGCAGAATTTCCTAGCTCCCTAATATACTTTTGACATGCAACTAAGTCTTTCCTAGGATCAGGGAATTCAGACATCATTGATCTTAATTCTGCTCGGGAAAAGGGACAGTGCATGGCGATGTTCCTGACAAGAGTTGCTCCTGAAGCTTCAGTTTTCCCATTTGGCACTGCTATTACCCTAACGGGATTAAGTCCAATAGCATCATTCTGAGTGGATTCTACAACATGTGGTGAAATGGTTTCAGCATAGTGTATGGTGCCGTACTTACCAGTCGATACGACCTCACCTGTCCCTCCGCTAGGGGCCTTTGATACTAATCTTACGGGTTGGGTCATGCCCACTGCTGTTTCTGATATGGTGGCTGCTAGGGAGAGTGCTGATATTGTTGTGGGCTCGTCCTCTTGGTCACAATCCTGGGGAAAGTTCAAAACAGGGTACAACTTGCACGGATTAGTGTTATCATTAATTACTTTGGTTACATTATCCTTAACTTTTACACATTTAACATAACCCTGAGTGCCATTCTCTGCAACCAATTTCTCTCCAGGTATGTACGGTGGTGGGGGTGCAGTGGCTATCAGTTTCCTGATAGGGTTAGATCCAGTGGCTTGCGCCAACCCCCTTTGTATTTCACCTTCCTGTTGCCACAATGTTAAATAATCATAATGTTTAATACGCATTTTTGAAGATTTAATCAGGCACACTCTTCTCCTTAAATTCTGTAATACTTCTGGGTTAAAACTACCTACCCGGGGAAACTTTCCCCGTCATGCACAGTCATCCTTTCCCATTCATTGCCCAACATTTCTGTGTGATGACCATATTTCTCACACATGATATACCTTGCCGACCCGATTGGTCGGTTTACCAAATCAACCTGAACCTGGGTTGATCGCCCCTTACCTGAACAACTGGCCCCCATCTCTGCAGGTGCTGCTTTCACTACCTCTGACTTCAATCAGGGTCTTCGGCAACCCTTACTAAAACCAAGATGCTCGGGGTAAGGCTGCGGTGGGGGTTTTGCAACGAGGTCCGCCCACTTAACTCCGCCCACGCTGGCCAATACGGCGACCAAAGTTCCCAGAGGTTCCGTACCCAACCTAGGGCACCTAAGTACGTCTACTTGCTCGGGCGTGTGGGAGTGTCTTACCCTCCCCAGCAAGTATCAGTCGCTGGAATGTCCCTGAGTGATCAGGCTACTTCCCTTAAAATAAAAAAATTACACAAATCACGTTAACAATGTGCAAGTAGCGTTCTTCTGAATTCAAGACACGCTAATGCACACAATCACATGCGGTACAATCGTATCTGCACACAAGCAACTAATCTTATGTGCGGAACGATCAGTGGAATCGAAAATTTCGGCTGCAAATTCCTTCAGCAATGAGCTTCTTTGGCCTATATGGGTCTCGCACCAACCCTCTTCGGTTGTGCTTCTCTACTTCTAGTCTGCTGTACCTGAACCTCCTGGTCCTTGACCTCCTGGTCTGTTATGTACAGCAGACTCTACTGCTCATAAATATGTCGAGATTAACAAGGGACGCCTCCCAAGCCACCCCACGCTATCACTCTCGCTGGTGTACCTCTTTCTACTGGCCTATGGTTCCCACTTCCGTAATAAAAGAGAAATCTTATATATATACACACTCTTACATTCGAACACTCTTATTTCTGTACAGAATTCCTTTCATTCGGTAATAGTCTAACCCAGAAGAATTACAACAGAGAAAGTCTTTTTCTTTTAACTTTAAACTTTTGGATTTGAGATAGATTTGTGTTATTTTCGCGTTACTTCCTTATCGCCTATTAAAACAATACTATCGTGCGGTTTGTATTATGTGGGCGTATCCGTACGCTCCGTTGCGTGATATACGCTCCGTGCGTCGACCCTTGCGTTGCGTACGCCCTGCCCTTGTAAGGACACATGTACGCAGACCAAGTACGTCCACAGTAACACACTACACGTTTATCAATGTGAATGATCTTTAACAGTAATCATTCACTGACACCACCCAAATCTCCCTTGTTTTCTAGGCGAGACTGTGTGCGTGCCTTTTACAATTATTCCCTTAAATATTTATCTTTTAACTATTAATAACAACAAATGTCTCAACACGTTATCACTAGTGTGTGGCAATCAGGAGAATGAGGTGCGGACAAATAATGCTAAACAAGGAATACAGGTGTGTGTGCTTATGCGTACGTTCGCAAAACAGAAACTAAACAGGTTTTTAAAGACAATAACGTACTGTTCTTACCTTCCGGTTCCGGATTCCTTCAGCACTCCTTACTAAGCGATTCAGACGCTTATCTGGTCAGCACTACGAGGAATATTACCTCCCGCCTTTTGCTGACCGATAATGTCTGCTGAAATTACCTAGTGCAGATATGTGAAGAGCGGGCGAGTCCCCAATTGATAAAGCCTATAATTTATCCTATTTAAAACACTCTAAAAGGTTAATGAACTCAGTACGCAATTGGCGTATGGAATACCGTAAGAGTACGCACGTAGCGTACAAACGCTTAGCCGTGGATGAGACGCACGAGCGGCACATTCGCTCACGGCTTACAGCGTAAAGGCAAGCACGCTATAGGCTGCCGACTGACGTAATGATACGCTATCAGCGTAGCGGATGCTCGAGACCACGAGGAGATCACGAGCGGCGCTGACGCTCACAGAGTTAAACCTTTGTAACAATACCATAAACAATGTATTTAAATTGTAAACCTTTGTGCAGTGATAAGGTGTAAATGCAACACAGTGTACCCTTGTTAGTTTAAAAGCTGTATGAGCGACTCTTACGCTCTGAGAACCCTTTTGCAATATAATAAACACTCAAATACCGGTCTAAGGGTCTAACACCTTTTAAGGGAATGAATGAACGTTCAATCGCAAAAGAATACACAATACAAGTTATACACTACCAAACTAACATAAAATACCTAACCGAGTTACTACACGTTTAAAATACAACAAAGACACAATTACATTTAAGGGGGAAGGAGAGAGAGAGAATGGCTTACAACAAACTAGGAGATAAATATGGTTGCAGAGAACTTACGCACAAGGGGAACAATCGCATGCGCCTTTCTGGATATCCAGCTCCCGATTATCAGTGATGAGAACCGTTGCGAAGACTAGAGAGCTGGCCCAGATCGGCTTGTCTTTATATACACTTACACACAGTACAGTACAATGGTCCCTACATTCTTATTGTTCATTGGACACAGGAATTAGTCTCCGTATTATAACAAAAGGTCATAGGTTGGTTCATACAGGTGGGCTGTGACTATTTCAAACTGCTCAGGTGGGAGGGAAACTGGGTTTCCCGCCGCATGGGTAATAAAGTGCAAATATAGTAAATGTCCATAAACTTCTTATGTCCATAACTATACGCACGAGCGAGTAATCCGCTTCAAACCAACACCGGAATATTGCTAATTATATTCTCTTCCGATGGATACTAAACACCACTGTGTAACCCCTGTCTGACCCTTCGTATCAAACAAAGAGGAATCTCTCTGTCCCTGAACATGCTATATTAACTAAACTTTCAGATTCTATCAAAGGGACCATAATCTACAAAATACATTATATGACTAAATTATGTTACGATTGAGTCGCCTGCTAGACGCACACAAACTCTACCGTAAATGCGCATACCGTGCGCCTGCGGGTGCACGCGACCGCGAGTATACGCACGCACGGGAGAGCTCATGCTCATGCAGCGGGCACACGCATGAGGTGCATATATGGCAATGTGCAGCGTGATATTTTTCTGACTTTGACACCCTGGACTCATACGGCAGGTCAGACAGGATGGCACTTTTCAAAAACTAGTCCCCAAACAGCACCTCATGCAAAGATGTCAAAGAGGTGCAATGAGGTAGCTGTATGACTAAGACAAGCGACACAAACAATTCCAACTGGAATTATACATCCAAATCACTGGAATTATACATCCAACTCACTGGAATTAATTGGCAAAATCACAGGAATTATACATCCAAATCACTGGAATGAATTGGCAAAATCACTAGAATTATACGTCCATATCACTGTAATTAATTGTCAAAATCACTGTAATTAATAATTATACATCCAAGTCACTGGAATTAATTGGCAAAATTACTGTAATTAATAATTATACGTCCAAATCACTGGAATTAAATGGCAAAATCACTGTAATTATATGTCCAAATCACTGTAATTATAAATCCAAATCACTGGAATAATTGGCAAGATCACTGTAATTATATGTCCAAATCACTGGAATTAATTGTCAAAATCACTGTAATTAATAATTATACATCCAAATCACTGGAATTAATTGGCAAAGTCACTGTAATTTTTTGTCGGATTCGGGTGTGTTTTGTGTTATACATCCAAATCACTGTAATTAATTGGCAAAATCACTGGAATTATACGTCCAAATCACTGTAATTAATTGGCAAAATCACTGTAATTAATAATTATACATCCAAATCACTGTAATTAATTGGCAAAATCACTGGAATTATACGTCCAAATCACTGTAATGAATTGGCAAAATCACTGTAATTAATAATTATACATCTAAATCACTGGAATTAATTGGCAAATTCACTGTAATTAATAATTATACATCTAAATCACTGGAATTAATTGGCAAAATCACGGTAATTAATAATTATACATCCAAATCACTGGAATTAATTGATTGGCAAAATCACTGTAATTAATAATTATACATCCAAATCACTGGAATTAATTGGCAAAATCACAGTAATTAATAATTATACGTCCAAATCACTGGAATTAATTGGCAAAATCACTGTAATTTTATACGTCCAAATCACTGTAATTAATTGGCAAAATCACTGTAATTAATAATTATACGCCCAAATCACTGGAATAATTGGCAAGATCACTGTAATTATACATCCAAATGACTGGAATTAATTGTCAAAATCACTGTAATTAATAATTATACATCCAAATCACTGGAATTGTCAAAATCACTGGAATTAATAATTATACGTCCAAATCACTGGAACTAATTGGCTAAATCACTGTAATTAATAATAGTGATGTGCATCGGAAATTTTTCGGGTTTTGTGTTTTGGTTTTGGATTCGGTTCCGCGGCCGTATTTTGGATTCGGACGCGTTTTGGCAAAACCTCCCTGACATTTTTTTGTCGGATTCGGGTGTGTTTTGGATTCGGGTGTTTTTTTTCAAAAACCCCTCAAAAACAGCTTAAAACATAGAATTTGGGGGTCATTTTGATCCCATAGTATTATTAACCTCAATAACCATAATTTCCACTAATTTCCAGTCTATTCTGAACACCTCACACCTCACAATATTATTTTTAGTCATAAAATTTACACCGAGGTCGCTGGATGACTAAGCTAAGCGACCCAAGTGGCCGACACAAACACCTGGCCCATCTAGGAGTAGCACTGCAGTGTCAGACAGGATGGCACTTCAAAAAATAGTCCCCAAACAGCACATGATGCAAAGAAAAAAAGAGGTGCACCATAGTCGCTGGATGGCTAAGCTAAGCGACCCAAGTGGCCGACACAAACACCTGGCCCATCTAGGAGTGGCACTGCAGTGTCAGACAGGATGGCACTTAAAAAAATAGTCAGCACTTAAAAAAAGTGGTCAGCAAAATTCTGCACTGTCCTCCTACTATAATACTGCGCACAACTACAATGCAGCCCAGATATGGATAGTATACTTGACGACACAGAGGTAGAGCAATGGACTACTGTACCATACTGCTATATATATATATACTGGTGGTCAGCAAAATCCTGCACTGTCCTCCTACTATAATACTGTGCACAACTACAATGCAGCACAGATATGGATAGTATACTTGACGACACAGAGGTAGAGCAATGGACTACGGTACTGTACTGCTATATATATATATATACTGGTGGTCAGCAAAATTCTGCATTGTCCTCCTACTATAATACTGCGCACAACTACAATGCTGCACAGATATGGATAGTATACTTGACGACACAGAGGTAGAGCAATGGACAACTTTTCCCTTACTGCTATATATATATATATATATACTGGTGGTCAGCAAAATTCTGCACTGTCCTCCTACTATATACTGCGCACAACTACAATGCAGCACAGATATGGATGGATAGTATACTTGACGACACAGAGGTAGAGCATTGGACTACTGTACCGTACTGCTATATATATATATATATATATAGAGTTTGCAAAGGTGCGGCACTCGTACCAAATAAACAGACTTCAAAAGCAAAGTACGAGTGCCGCACCTTTGCAAACTCTATTTGTTCCCCCTGTGAGGGCACCGCCGCAGCTGCTGATTTAAGCATGGAGTGCCGGACCTGCGAATCCTATATATATATATATATATATACCAGTGGTCAGCAAAATTCTGCACTGTCCTCCTACTGCGCACAACTACAATGCAGCACAGATATGGATGGATAGTATACTTGACGACACAGAGGTAGAGCAATGGACTACTGTACCGTACTGCTATATATATATACTGGTGGTCAGCAAAATTCTGCACTGTCCTCCTACTATATACTACAATGCAGCACAGATATGGAGCGTTTTTCAGGCAGAGAACGTAGATATTTGCAGCACACTGAGCACAGATTTTTTCAGCACACTGAGCACAGATATTTGCAGCACACTGAGCACAGATATTTGCAGCACACTGAACACAGAAACTGAGAGAACGCAGCCACGTCCTCTCGCTATCATCTCCAATGCATGAGTGAAATTGGCAGCGACGCGCGGCTCCTTATATAGAATACAAATCTCGCGAGAATCCGACAGCGGGATGATGACGTTCGGGCGCGCTCGGGTTAACCGAGCAAGGCGGGAAGATCCGAGGCTGCCTCAGAACCGTGTAAAATGGGTGAAGTTCGGGGGGGTTCGGATCTCAATGAACTGAACCCGCTCATCTCTACTGGAAATGAGTGGAAATTATGGTTATTGAGGTTAATAATACTATGGGATCAAAATGACCCCCAAATTATATGATTTAAGCTGTTTTTGAGGGGCTTTTGAAAAAAACACCAGAATCCAAAACACACCCGAATCCGACAAAAAATTTACAGGGAGGTTTTGCCAAAACGCGTCCGAATCCAAAACACAGCCGCGGAACCAAATCCAAAACCAAAACACAAAACCCGAAAAATGTCCGGTGCACATCACTAGACTTATTGTGATCAGTATATGATGTTTTGAAATGATCTTTTGTACTTGGAAGCTTGTCTTGATAAAGATCCCTAATAGTGGATCGAAACGTCGACAACAATAAGCCTGACTTCTACTGAAATAAAGTTATTGTGAAATTGAAGCTGTTGAAGTCCGCCTTATTGGATGAGTGCATCTCCACACCATTGGACTCTGTATATATTGTGAACCTGCCTGGTGAGGCAGATTTTCACTAGGAGCACCCCACCGTTGTTCATTATTGATGCGAGTGCAGGATTTTTTTGTAAAATAATGTAATATAATATATATATATATATATATATATATATATAAGAATCAGATAAGCAGCACTCACCAGTCTTTTTTCATAAATAAAAATGTCCTTTATTGAGATCCTACGTTTTTGGAACGGACCCCGTCGTCAGGGACAGCATAACCGGCGACGGTAGTCCATCCCCGAAACGTAAGATCTTAAAAAAGGACGTTTTTATTCATGATAAAAGACTGGTGAGTGCCCCTTATCTGATTCTTCTAGAAATAGCTCACTAAGTGCTTAGAAGGCACCGCAGCAAGTATAATCGTTATCCAGAGTGGAGTGCCGGGCATTTGGACATTATATATATATATATATATATATATATATATATATATATATACATACATACACAACCTTTCTTCAGTCCACAAATAGCAGCCAGGGATAAAGAGACCAGCACACCACCTTTAAGATTTTTAAAGTATTTCTTATGCAGTCAGAGTGTGCATCAAAAACAAATACAGCATTATGGCAGGTAATTCTGAAGGTCAAAGAAATAAAACATGTTACTTCTCATTTCCTCACCGGGACCTGAGATCAGGATATCCCCCATTAGCCTGACTGCCGCTTTGGTGGTCTTCCACCTTCTTCAAGAGCTTCACAAACAAAGTGTATAGTGCTATGCTTATAAATGGTAAGGCGCCTGTCATTACCAGTATGATCCCCCACAACTGTGTTCATTGTTACTCACCTGTATTCCCCCATCACAATGTGTCACCCGGCACTCATGGCGGTGAACCGCACGCCGGAGGCCGCTGGAATGCACCTTCATACATCACGGCAGTGCAGCTCAAATGACAAAACAGTTTATTCTTGCTTTAGCATTTTGAGGTCATCACCTCGTCATAACCTTTAGGCAGAGCCGGCCATAGGCATAGGCAAACTAGGCAATTGCCTAGGGCATTTGATATGCCTAGGGGCATCATCAGCTTCTACTGATTAAAATGATATGCGACATGCCTATATTCTGTATGTAGCATTTCATATGCAGATACAGCCACAGTCTCACACAGTATATTGGCATGCTGCATATCAGTTTAATCAGCAGAAGCTGCTTGTGCATCCTAGCCACATAGCAATGCAAATAAGATGCATTTTCATAAAAAAAAAGTGCCCGACGTTAGCATTGATGCAAGAATTGTGAGGACACATCTGTATCCAAGCAGAGGCAGAGGTCACAGTGTTAGTGGAAGTGTGAGTGCTGTGTGCATGTGAGTGGGTTGGTTGTGCAGTAGTGTTCAGAATATGTGTAAGGAGCATTATGTGTGTCATGTAAAAATGCATTAATAATGTGCAACATATGTGTAAAGGGCCACTATGTGTGTCATTATGTGTATAAGGGCATTAATAATGTGCGGCATATGTGTAAGGGACATTTTGTGTAAAAGGGCATTAATAAAGTTTGTCATAATGTGTAAGGTGCATTATGTATATAAGGACATTAATGTGTCTCATATGTGTAAGGGGCAATACTGTGTGGAATTGTGTATAAATGCATTACTAATGTGTGGCATTATGTGTATAAGGTGCTCTACTATGTGGCGTTGCAAATAGAAAGGGCACTACTGTGTCGTCTAATGTGAATAAAGAGCAATAAGGTGTGGTGTAATGTGAATAAGGAGCAATTCAGTGTGATGTAATGTGAATAAGGGGCTCTACTGTGAGGAGTAACGTTTATAAGGTAAAGTGATACTACTGTGGGATGTAATATGGATTATGGACACTATCGCAAGATAAAATGTGAATAAAGTTACAGTACTGTGTGGCGTAATTGGAATTGGGGTTACTATTTTGTGGCCATGCCCCTTCCCAGCAAGAAGATGCCCCTTTTTGGGCTGTGCATCAAATGTGCGAACTGTTCCTATTTAAAATATAGGGGGTGCAAGGACTGCTATGGGTGAGGGGTGATGGTGCTGGGAAAGAGGTGCAAGGTCAGATGCAGAACCAGCGGTGGTGCTAGGGGGCACCAGCCAAAATCTTGCCTAGGGCATCATATTGGTTAGGGCCGGCTCTGCGTACTGCTATATATATACTGGTGGTCAGCAAAATTCTGCACTGTCCTCCTACTATATACTACAATGCAGCACAGATATGGATGGATAGTATACTTGACGGCACAGAGGTAGAGCAATGGACTACTGTACCGTACTGCTAAATATATACTGGTGGTCAGCAAAATTCTGCACTGTCCTCCTACTATATACTACAATGCAGCACAGATATGGATGGATAGTATACTTGACGACACAGAGGTAGAGCAATGGACTACTGTACCGTACTGCTATATATATACTGGTGGTCAGCAAAATTCTGCACTGTCCTCCTACTATATACTACAATGCAGCACCAATATGGATGGATAGTATACTTGACGACACAGAGGTAGAGCAATGGACTACTGTACCGTACTGCTATATATATACTGGTGGTCAGCAAAATTCTGCACTGTCCTCCTACTATATACTACAATGCAGCACCAATATGGATGGATAGTATACTTGACGACACAGAGGTAGAGCAATGGACTACTGTACCGTACCGCTATATATATACTTGTGGTCAGCAAAATTCTGCACTGTCCTCCTACTATATACTGCGCACAACTACAATGCAGCACAGATATGGATGGGCAGTATACTTGACGACACAGAGGTAGAGCAATGGACTACTGTACCGTACTGCTATATATATACTGGTGGTCAGCAAAATTCTGCACTGTCCTCCTACTATATACTGTGCACAACTAAAATGCAGCACAGGTATGAATGGATAGTATACTTGACGACAAAGAGGTAGAGCAATGGACTACTGTACTGTACTGCTATATATATACTGGTGGTCAGCAAAATTCTGCACTGTCCTCCTACTATATACTACAATGCAGCACAGATATGGATGGATAGTATACTTGACGACACAGAGGTAGAGCAATGGACTACTGTACCGTACTGCTATATATATACTGGTGGTCAGCAAAATTCTGCACTGTCCTCCTACTATATACTACAATGCAGCACAGATATGGATGGATAGTATACTTGATGACACAGAGGTAGAGCAATGGACTACTGTACCGTACTGCTATATATATACTAGTGGTCAGCAAAACTCTGCACTGTCCTCCTACTATATACTGCGCACAACTACAATGCAGCACAGATATGGATGGATAGTATACTTGACGACACAGAGGTAGAGCAATGGACTACTGTACCGTACTGCTATATACATACTGGTGGTCATCAAATTCTGCACTGTCCTCCTACTATATACTGCGCACAACTACAATGCAGCACAGGTATGGATGGATAGTATACTTGACGACACAGAGGTAGAGCAATGGACTACTGTACCGTACTGCTATATATATACTGGTGGTCAGCAAAATTCTGCACTGTCCTCCTACTATATACTGCGCACAACTACAATGCAGCACAGATATGGATGGGCAGTATACTTGATGACACAGAGGTAGAGCAATGGACTACTGTACCGTACTGCTATATATATATAGCAATGGACTACTGTACCGTACTGCAAAATTCTGCACTGTCCTCCTACTATATACTACAATGCAGCACAGATATGGATGGATAGTATACTTGACGATATAGAGGCAGAGCAATGGACTACTGTACCGTACTGCTATATATATACTGGAGGTCAGCAAAATTCTGCACTGTCCTCCTACTATATACTACAATGCAGCACAGATATGGATGGATAGTATACTTGATGATACAGAGGTAGAGCAATGGAGTACTGTACCGTACTGCTATATATATATATATATATATACTGGTGGTCAGCAAAATTCTGCACTGTCCTCCTAATATATACTGCGCACAACTAAAATGAAGCACAGATATGGATGGATAGTATACTTGACGACACAGAGGTAGAGCAATGGACTACTGTACCGTACTGCTATATATATACTTTTGGTCAGCAAAATTCTGCACTGTCCTCCTACTATATACTGCGCACAACTACAATGCAGCACAGGTATGGATGGATAGTATACTTGACGACACAGAGGTAGAGCAATGGACTACTGTACCGTACTGCTATATATATACTGGTGGTCAGCAAAATTCTGCACTGTCCTCCTACTATATACTGCGCACAACTACAATGCAGCACAGGTATGGATGGATAGTATACTTGACGACACAGAGGTAGAGCAATGGACTACTGTACCATACTGCTATATATATATATATATATATATATATATATATACACTGGTGGTCAGCAAAATTCTGCACTGTCCTCCTACTATATACTGCGCACAACTGAAATGCAGCACAGGTATGGATGGATAGTATACTTGACGATACAGAGGTAGAGCAATGGACTACTGTACCGTACTGCTATATATATATACTGGTGGTCAGCAAAATTCTGCACTGTCCTCCTACTATATACTACAATGCAGCACAGATATGGAGCATTTTTCAGGCAGAGAACGTAGATATTTGCAGCACACTGAGCACAGATATTTGCAGCACACTGAGCACAGATATTTGCAGCACACTGAACACAGAAACTGAGAGAACGCAGCCACGTCCTCTCGCTATCATCTCCAATGCATGAGTGAAAATGGCGGCGACACGCGGCTCCTTATATAGAATACGAATCTCGCGAGAATCCGACAGCGGGATGATGACGTTCGGGCACGCTCGGGTTAACCAAGCAAGGCGGGAAGATCCGAGGCTGCCTCGGAACCGTGTAAAATGGGTGAATTTCGGGGGGGTTCGGATCTCAACGAACCGAACCCGCTCATCTCTAATAATTATACGTCCAAATCACTGGAATTATACTGCAAAATCACTGTAATTATACGTCCAAATTACTGGAATTAATTGGCAAAATCACTGGAATTATACATCTAAATCACTGGAATAATTGGCAAGATCACTGTAATTATACGTCCAAATCACTGGAATTAATTGGCAAGGTCACTGTAATTAATAATTATACGTCCAAATCACTGGAATTAATTGGCAAAATCACTGGAATTATACGTCCAAATCACTGGAATTTATTGGCAAAATCACTGGAATTATACGTCCAAATCACTGGAATTAAGTGGCAAAATCACTGCAATTAATAATTATACGTCCAAATCACTGGAATTAATTGGCAAATTCACTGTAATTAATAATTATACATCTAAATCACTGGAATTAATTGGCAAAATCACTGTAATTGATAATTATACGTCCATATCACTGGAATTATACTGCAAAATCACTGGAATTATATATCCAAATCACTGGAATTAATTGGCAAAATCACTGTAATTAATAATTATACATCCAAATCACTGGAATTATACTGCAAAATCACTGTATTTATACGTCCAAATCACTGTAATTAATTGGCAAAATCACTGTAATTAATAATTATACGTCCAAATCACTGGAATTAAATGGCAATATCTTGGTATCTCCTGCCTACCATCAATTATCTAAATCCCACTGCACTAATGGCGGATACCTGACGCACATCTAACACTAACATATGTGTCAAGACTTTAGTTATGAGGGCTTCCATCGTCATGTGAAGCTGAACCACTAGTCATGAACCTAGGCCAGGGCCTCAGCCGTTCCTTGCCACTCCGTGTTGTAAATGACATATTGGCAAGTTTACGTTTCTCCTCAGACCATTTAAATTTCTGTTTTTGGGTCTTTTTACTGTACTTTGGCTTTTTGGATTTTACATGCCCTCTACTATTACATTGGGAATCGGACTTTGGCAGACAACGATGGCATTTCATCGTCTATGTCATGGCTAGTGGCAGCAGCTTCAGCACTAGGAAGAAGTAGTTCTTGATCTTTCCCTATTTTATCCTCAAATTTTTGTTCTCCATTATGTTTCTGGAGTTATATAACACAATATGCAAAATATAGGAAAATACCAGACTGAATAATAATAGCGCATTTATTTTCCACAAAAATTAAATTAAATTAAAATTCTTTATGAACACAATAAATCATATATGGAATCTATTTCCCCTGTTAGTCCATCTGAGTATAAATAGATCCACACAGTCACAGCCTAATCGGCTTAAAATGTCCTGGGACCTGAATTCCTTGGCCACAAGGGCTTCCAATATATAAAACAGTGTTCTTTATGGATAAAAAAGTGGTGTACTCTAAAACGTCACACTAAGGTCCCATCATTTGTATCTATGGCAATAAAAATAGGACCATATACACCCGATATGTTGACAGAGTTATTCCGGATCGTAGTAGGTACTATTTAAATTTCCTGTTAGCAAGACGTATTACAGGTGTACCTTCTGTCATTTACTCCGTCTGCCGGCTCCCCGCCTCCGTCTCCGTTCAGACTCCCTCCTCGATCATCTAGCCAGCCGCCGCCTCCCAGAGCCTCAGTGCTCCTTCGTCCTGCACTGCCGGTGGGCTGTGGAACGCACCACTCTGGCTTCTGGTTTCGCGGTCCGTGGCTTCCGGGGGTGTGAGCGGGGTGTGAGCGATGCATCCAGAGTCAATCACCCGAGTGAACGCTGATCGCTCACA
This sequence comes from Pseudophryne corroboree, assembly GCF_028390025.1. Classification (NCBI taxonomy): domain Eukaryota; kingdom Metazoa; phylum Chordata; class Amphibia; order Anura; family Myobatrachidae; genus Pseudophryne; species Pseudophryne corroboree. The sequence goes on from NC_086450.1 coordinate 110,990,871, forward strand.
CCCCGCTCACACCCCCGGAAGCCACGGACCGCGAAACCGGAAGCCAGAGTGGTGCGTTCCACAGCCCACCGGCAGTGCAGGACGAAGGAGCACTGAGGCTCTGGGAGGCGGCGGCTGGCTAGATGATCGAGGAGGGAGTCTGAACGGAGACGGAGGCGGGGAGCCGGCAGACGGAGTAAATGACAGAAGGTACACCTGTAATACGTCTTGCTAACAGGAAATTTAAATAGTACCTACTACGATCCGGAATAACTCTGTCAACATATCGGGTGTATATGGTCCTATTTTTATTGCCATAGATACAAATGATGGGACCTTAGTGTGACGTTTTAGAGTACACCACTTTTTTATCCATAAAGAACACTGTTTTATATATTGGAAGCCCTTGTGGCCAAGGAATTCAGGTCCCAGGACATTTTAAGCCGATTAGGCTGTGACTGTGTGGATCTATTTATACTCAGATGGACTAACAGGGGAAATAGATTCCATATATGATTTATTGTGTTCATAAAGAATTTTAATTTAATTTAATTTTTGTGGAAAATAAATGCGCTATTATTATTCAGTCTGGTATTTTCCTATATTTTGTCTTTTTTCTTTCTCTAATTTCTAATTTAAATGCTGCGCCTGGATTTCACATTCTAAAGCTATAACCATTAAGGGTAACGGTTTGTCCTACGGCTGCAAATTTAAAAATCTAAACCCTATTCCCGTAAGGAGTTTGCGCAGATAATATTTCCTTTATTTTGAATAACACAATATGCGGCACAGGAATGACTGATGGCTGATGGCCAGGACACTACCACTGGTCTGATGCAGCACAACACAGCAACACTGTGAGGGACTTGTTGTTATTATTATATGGCAGCAGTGGACATATAGCAGCAGCGTATACCACTGTGACTGCCTGGTCACTGGAATGACTGATGGCCAGGACACTACCACTGGTCTGATGCAGCACAACACAGCAACACTGTAAGGGACTTGTTGTTGTTGTTGTTGTTATTATTATACGGCAGCAGTGAACACATAGCAGCAGCGTATACCACTGTGACTGCCTGGTCACTGAAATGACTGATGGCCAGGACACTACCACTGGTCTGACGCAGGACAACACATCAACACTGTAAGGGACTTATTATACAGCAGCACTGGACATATGGCAGCAGAGGACACCACCACCACCACCACCACTGTGAATGGTCACTGGACTGACTGATGCACAGGACACTAGCACTGGTCTAATGCATGACAATATAGATAATTATACAGCAGCACTGGGCATATGGCAGCAGATGACACCACCACTGTGAATGGTCACTGGACTGACTGATGCCCAGGGCACTACCACTGGACTGATGCAGGACAACACAGCAACACTGTAATGGACTTATTATACAGCAGCACTGGACACCACCACTGTGACTGATGCAGCACAACACACCACCACTGAACTGATGCAGCACAACACAACACCACTGGACAGCACTGGACATATGGCAGCAGAGGACACAAGCACTGTGACTGGACAGATTCTGCACAAGCCACGGACACTGAGAGAACGGAGACACGTCCTCTCTGTAAACTCTCCAATGCCGGAGTGAAAATGGAGGGGACGTGCGGCTCCTTATATGGAATCCAAATCCCGCGAGAATCCGACAGCAGGATGATGTTTTGCCTCGTTCGGGTTTCCGAGTCAGGTGGGAAAACCCGAGCCTGGCTCGGAACCGGACTCGAATGGTGAAGTTCAGTAGGGTTCGGTTCTCTGAGAGCCGAACCCGCTCATCTCTAGTCTACAGTCTTCTTTTAAGCAACTGAAAAAAATATTAAGGGACTGAAACTGCAGGAGGATAAATATATTTTGTACATCAACCTCCGCTACATTTAATATTCTGTTTTATCATGATTCATTAACTAGTAATTAAGCAGCAAAAAACATCTTTGTATCTGTCTCATTTCCCCCATACAAGTTTATACAGGGATAAATAAGAACTTGTCTGACTTAAAGGAAAGTCATCTAATTAGAGATTCTACAGCAGCTGGTGTTATGCTACAGTTGTTGAAGTCTATACAGTGCTCTTAATCCTGTTAACGCTAGTCATCTGTTAGAGTTTTAAGAATTAAAAATAAAAAGAGGACTTGAAAGTATTTGTCTTCACAATAAAATGTACTTTTCCATCTACGAATCTGCTTCTACATATGCACCAAAGTCACAGAGTTCCCGAACCGCAACAGTCAGGGTGCCCCAAATTTATCAAAGCATGATGGCCGTCTGGAAGCCATGCATCCAAGACCTGTGACTGTATTTCATACTTTCTAACGTTTGATCAGTATTATCAAATCCAGGAAACTTCCTCTAAATGAGCTGGACTTATATGTCTTTAGCAATAGAAGAGACTTCCATAGGACCTAATAATAATAATTGCTTTCCTTTATTTTTGTGATTTAATGTACCAATTAAAAGACTATTAAAAACGCAATAAGAGGATATTGTAGGAGTGAAAACTGTCACAGATTTCAATGTCTGTCTGCATTCCGAACATAAAAAAAAAAAAGAATACTGTAATTAAACTGCTAAACTTATAGTTAATACTTATTCCATTTACTGTAAACACAAAGGGAACTTTGTCAGCCTGATATGAATTACAGCAGAGATGTTGTGACCCCTTTCTGATTTGGAACATTTTAAGAACACTAATCTATCACGTTTGAGGCACTGTTCCAAAACAGGAGGAATCTGTACTCTAACTCCTGAGGGAGACAGATGAAATACCAGCAAGAAAAATTATTCATGTTATTTATGTTCTGGCAGAAAATAAAACAGACAAAGCACAGAATAAACCAGTAATCATTTTTTATTTTTTTTTGAATTGTGCAGGGTTATTTATTCCATGGCAAAGATAAAAAAAAAACCTGTATTTTATTCACCTTGAATTTATTGTAAATAATATATATGCAAGCTAGTGAACTAACTTGTGATACTATCATACCTCCCAACTCTCGTAGAGTAGCGGTGAATAGACGCTGTGCACATGTGTACAGAGCCGTCTTAACAGCAGTGTAGGCCCCTGGGCACAGCAATGCACTGGGGCCCCTGCCCACCCATCAGCGATAGGGGTGGGGGGTTCTATCAGCAGCAGCTTTGATGTCCCGCGGGGGGGTAGGGGTGTTCTATCTTTCGCTCAGCATGTAGGACCTGGAGAAATAATTTCTGCTAATTACTCCTTTACTGCACAAATGGGGTGGGAAGGAGAGACTAACAGAGCCGTCTTAACAGCAGTGTAGGCCCCTGGGCACAGCAATGCACTGGGGCCCCTGCCCACCCATCAGCGCTAGGGGTGGGGGGTTCTATCAGCAGCAGCTTTGATGTCCCGCAGGGGGTAGGGGTGTTCTATCTTTCGCTCAGCATGTAGGACCTGGAGAAATAATTTCTGCTAATTACTGATTTACTGCACAAATGGGGTGGGAAGGAGAGACTAAACTGTAGAAGGGGCCCTGGTACATGACTTCCAGGGTGGTAGGGGGTGCTTAATACACAGGGGAGGGGAGGACAGTGCAGTGGGCTTAATATTCATCATTTTCCGGGGGTCAGGGCAGCTTGCTTTACTACAGATATCTCCAGTTCCTGGAAATAGATTTCTTAGCTTTAAAGGGCTAAAAAAAAACTAGAGAGTCCCACCTTTCAGGCAGTACTGGGGACTTGGGGATCAGAGTTCAGGAGCCAGAGCAAGCCATCAACAAAAATATAAAACTGCATATTAGGCGTGAGGAGCTGCAGCATGGACCAGCTGCTTGAAGGCTGATATCTCTGGTTCTGGGCATAGTAGAGACAAGCTTCCAGTGTCCACTGAAAGGGAAGAGTCCCAGCTTTTTGAGTATATCCTCAGAAAAACTCTAAGTCAGACAGAACCTAAGATATCTGGCTAGGAAGAACAATTAACAGGCTTGGATGGGGACCACTGCTTTGAAGTCGGATATCTCCGGTTCCCCAGGGCCGATTTTCAAAAATCTGGTACCCCTGGAAAGAGGGGACCCTCAGCTATCAGCCTAGGGCCCTTTTACTCCTGGGGCCCTTGGGCAAGAGCCCATTGTGCCCATACGAAAAGACGGCCCTGCATGTGTACATCGTCTATTCACCAGGAGAGAGGGACCGGGGGCAATGCCAGCAGATCACAGGGGTAGATGTATGAAGCGTCAATATGGGGGGAGGGAGGGGTATCAGAGAGCGTTATGTGTACTGATTCCGCAACCCCCATGTATTAATGCGGAAGTGTGTGCAAGGTGACCTATGCGCCACTGGCATTATCGGTACTGCCGATGTGCCAGGCAATGTATGAATGGCCAGCATAGGCGTGCGCACAGGGGGGTGCCTGGTGCGCACAGGCACCCCCTAATGTCCGGCACCCTACCCCCCCGCACGCCAAGCACAGTGATGATCGTTGCGGCCCGCTAGTGTGTGATAGGACTCTGCCGCCTGCTGCTCTCTCCTGTCACTGTGCATCTTCCGCTGGCCCTGCCGCCCGGTCAGATGAATGCACTGGCTGTCACAGGCTGTATATACCGGCGGCCGCACAGGGGGGACTTACGTCACTTTGAAACATCCTTCATCCAGCCTCTGCCTCGTCATGTGACTCACACCGCGCCCTCACTTTACGCCGGCCCGAGCCTTCTCCTGCCCACGCTCTCAATCGAGCTGCTGCTGGAGGTCACATTCTGCAAAACACTGTCATTGTAAGTCACCGCTCAGCGCTGCAGCCTGCAGCTGAGCCTGCTCCTGCTGGAGGGGAAAGAGGGGGGCCAGGGAAGGGGGAATTACTTGATTATGTTACATCCAGAAGTGAAGTTACTCCCCCTCCCCCCACAAAAAATAGATATGTGGGTACACTCTGGAAATAAATCAAAAAGAGAAGAAGGGTTACATAAATATATTAGCTGAGCCTGAGACAAGCAGTCAGTAGTTCCAGGGGGTTTTTATGTGTGTCTGGCACTGCTGGGAGCATACTGTGTGGCGTAATATGAATGTGGCTCATACTGTGCGGTGTAATGTGAATTTCGGCTCATACTGTGTGGCGTAATTAAATTTCGGCTCATACTGTGTGGCGTAATGTAAATTTCGGCTCATACTGTGTGGTGTAATTAAATTTCGGCTCATACTGTGTGGCGTAATGTCAATTTCGGCTCATACTGTGTGGCGTAATGTAAATGGCTCATACTGTGTGGCGTGATATGAATCTGGCTCATACTCTGTGGTGTAATGTGAATTTCGGCTCATACTGTGCGGTGTAATGTGAATTTTGGCTCATACTGTGCAGCGTAATGTGAATTTCAGCTTATACTGTATGGCGTAATGTGAATTTCGGCTCATACTGTGCAGCGTAATGTGTGTCAAAGTCAGAAAAATATCACGATGCACACTGCCATATTTGCACCTCATACAGGTCTGCGCTGCGCATGCGTGCGCTCTCCCGGGCGCGCGGTATGTGCATTTACGGTAGAGTTCATGTGTTCGTAGCGTGCGACTCAATCGTTACATATTTCCACTATATAATGTATTTTGTAGATCATGGTCCCTTTGATAGAATCTGAAAGTTTGGTTAACGTAGAATGTTCATGAACAGAGAAATCCCCCTTTGTTTGATACGAAGGGTCAGACAGGAGTAATACAGTGGTGTTTAGTATCCATCGGAAGAGTATTTAATTAGCAATATTCCGGTGTTGGTTTGAAGCGGATTAATCGCTCGTGCGAATAGTTATGGACATAAGAAGTTTATGTCCATTTACTATTATTTGCACTTAATTATCCATGCGGCGGGAAACCTAGTTTCCCACCCACCTGAGCAGTTGGAAATCGTCACAGCCCACCTGTATGAATCAACCTATGACCTTTTGTTATAATGCGAGGAGGAATTCCTGTGTCCAATGAACAATGAGATTGTAGGGACCATTGAATTGTATTGTGTGTGGGGCATAAATAGACAAGCCGATCACATCCAGCTCACTCTTCAACGGTTATCATTGCTGAAAATCGGGAGCTGGATGTCCAGAGGCGCATGCGATCGTTTCCTTTGTGCGTAAGTTTTCTCCGCAATCATATTGTCTTTCTTGTTGTTATGGGCCATATCTCTCTCTCTCTTCTCCTCTTTCTCTCGTAGTCTCTTAAACGTAATAGTATTGTATTGTATTTCCTGTGTAGTTATCTGGTTAGGTAGTCTATGTTATATTGTAGTGTATGACTTGTATTGTATTAATTCTTTTGCAAGTATAACATTCATAATATATATATTAGGCGTTGGACCCTAAGCACGGTATCTGTGTGTTTCTTATAGTGTTAAGTATTCTCAGAGCGTCGGTGACGCTCAAACAGCTTTTAAGTTAATAAGGTTACACTGTGTTGCATCTACACCCTATCTCTACACTAAGGTCTTACAGCATATTACATTGTTTATGGTTTAGATATAAAGGTTTAACATTGTGAGCGTCTGCGCCGCTCGTGATCTCCTCGTGGTCTCGAGCGTCCGCTACGCTGATAGCGTAGCATTACGGTAGTCGCTCACCTATAAGTGTGCCCGATACCAACAGCGTATTCTCGTGAGCGTCTGTATCGCTCGAGCAGCCCGCTCCCGATACAGCGTCCGTTACGCTATAGTGAACCATTACGTTAGTCAGCAGCCAATAGCGTGCCTGCCTGTGATCTCTTGGCCGTGAGCGAACGTGACGCTTGAGCGTCTCGACCACGGCTAAGCGATTGTTACGCAACGAGCGTACCCTTACGGTACTTCATACGTAAATAGCGTACAGTGTTCTTAGACCTCATAAAGGGTTTTATATAAGATAAATATTTAGCTTTATCAATTGGCGGCTCGTCCTGTCCTTCACATATCTCTGCTAGGTAATTTCAGCAGACATTATCCATCAGCAAAGGGCGGGAGATTATATTCTTCGCAGTGCTGACGGGATAAGCGTCTGCTTCGCTTAGTAAAGGGTGCTGAAGGAATCCGGAACCGGAGGTAAGAACAACACACTAGTGTCTTTTAAAACTGTTTATTTCTGTCTTGCGTACACACGCACATATCTGCATTTCTTTTTCATTCGTGTATTTTCATATATCACTCTCCTGTTTGCCATTTTATAATTGATAAAACGTGCTAAGAGAGATTTGTCGCTATTCCATAGTTAAAGTGTAAAAGTAATGCGTTAAGGGATAAAGTGTAAAAGCACACACGCAGCTCTACCTAAAGGTAAAAGGAGAGATTGGTGTGTTGCGCGGTAGACAATCGAGGATCATCTACATTGATAAACGTGTTAGTTGTGTTACGGTGGACATTGGTTTTGTGTACACGTGTCTCTAACAAAGGGCTGAGACTCGCGTACGCAAAGGCCGACGCACGTAGCGTAAATTACGCAACGGAGCGTCTGGGTACGCCCACGTAACTCAAGTCACACGACAGTGTTGATTTTTAAGTAGCGCAACAGGCGATAAGTAGCGCAACAGGCGATAAATAGCGCAAATCTATTTTAAATCCGAAATTTAGATTAACAGATCCTTCTCCAAATTCACAACACATCTGGTCTAAAGAAAATTTCTGTGCAGAAATAGAAATAGAAGCAAAAGTGTACGTGTGGTGAGTGAGTGTTTTGTATATATAAGTTTATACAATTTTACAGGTTGAACCACAAGAAGTCGAGTTCTCGCAGAGGTACATACATGTAAGTGACGTGCATGGTGGCTAGGGAGGCATCTCTGGTTAAACATAAAATTTGAGCAGTAGAGAATAGTAGACCAGGAGGTCATACTACAGACCGGGAGGTCCAGGTAAAGCAGACTAAGAAGTCTGCCATAAAAGAGAAAAGGGCACAACCCAGGGGGTTGGTGCAAAACCCATATAGGCCAATAAAGCTCTGGCTGAAGGAATTCGCAGCCGAAATTTTCGATTCCACTGGTCGCTCAGCACATAAGATTAGTTGCTTATGTGCTGAACGATTGTACCGCACGTAATTGTGTATATTAGTTAATCTGACCAGTACCATTTGTGTACAAACCCGGTCGTAAAACTATTTGTACACTCTGATGTGATTTGTGTAATTTTTTATTTTCTGAAGGGAAGTTCGCTGGTCACTCAGGAATTGTCCAACAACCAATAGTTACTGGAAAGAGTAAGTGTTCTGCGGATATCCCTCGCATGTTCCAGTAAATAGAGGTTCATAGGGGCCCTGGGTCGAGTACGCCAGCACTAAGGCAGTGTGTGGGTCGTATTGGTCGGCGTGGGCGAGTGAGTGGGGTACTCGGTAAACCGCCACCGTCAGCCTATCGTGAACATTTTGGTTTTTGTAAGGGTTCGCTGAAGACCCTGAAATAAGGTCAGAGGTGGTGAAAGCAACGCCTGCAAGTTATGGGGGCCAATTGTTCAGGAAGGGGGCGATCAACCTCGGTTCGGGTTGATTCAGTAAACCGACCAGTCGGGTCGGCAAGGTACGTAATGTGTGAAAAATATGGTTCACATACAGAGGTTTTATGTGATGAATGGGAGAGAATGACAGTGCATGACGGGGAGAAATTCCCAAGAGTAGGTAGCTTTAGCCCAGAAGTGTTGCAAAATTTAAGGAGGAGGATATGTCTCATTAAATCAACAAAGAGACGAATCCAACATTATGATTATTTGCAGTTATGGCAACAGGAGGGTGAAATACAGAGAGGATTGGCTCTGGCGGCAGGATCTAATCCTATCAAGAAATTGATAGCGACGGCCCCGCCGCCACCATACATATCAGGAGAGAAATTGGTTGCGGAGAATGACGCATTAGGGTGTAACAAACAAACACTTAGCAACTGTGTAAATGTTAATAAGTTAACCAATGCAAGTATTAACCCGTGCAAGTTGTACCCTGTTTTGAACTTTCCCCAGGAGTGTGATCAAGAGGACGAATCGGCAACAATATCGGCGCTCTCTCTAGCAGCCACCATAGCAGAGACAACAGTAGGCACGGCTCCACCCACGAGATTAGTAACAAAAGCCCCTAGCGGAGGGATAGGTGAGGTCGTATCTACAGGTAAGTACGGCACCATACACTACGCTGAAACCATTTCACCACAGGCTGTAGAACCTACACAGAGTGATGTTAGTAAACTTAATCCTGTTAGGGTAATAGCAGTGCCAAATGGGAAAACTGACACGACAGGAATCACTCCTGTTAGGAACATTGCCATGTACAGCCCATTTTCCCGAATGGAATTAAGAACCATAGTGTCTGAGTTCCCTGACCCTAGGAAAGACTTAGTTGCCAGCCAGAAATACATCAGAGACCTAGGGAACACTTTAGAGCCCAATAACAAAGACTGGCAGGTATTGCTGAGGGCATGTTTACCCTCAAATATCGACGCAGCTCAATTTTTGGCTGACTGTGGATTAGATCAGGATGTACCTCTTACAGATGTGTACAACAAAGATAACGTAAAAAGAATAAGTTTACAATTAAAGGAGTATTTCCCAGCAGTAGTTAAGTGGAACAAGATTTTCTCCATTAGACAGAAAGAGTCAGAAACTGCTGCAGAATATTTTCACAGGGCATTACTAGAAATGGCAAAGTACACAGGTATAGAGGACATTAAAACAAACATAAACCATCGAGAAGTAGCAGTATCTGTACTAATGGATGGGTTAAAAGAGACATTAAAGACAAGAGTACAGACCACGCAACCATGCTGGCGAGGTCTGTCGGTGGCTATTTTGAGAGAGGCTGCTATTGATCACGACCGGCATATCACCCGACACAGGGAGTCCCAAGGTGATAAGTTAATGGCCGTAAGTATACAGGCCCTGACCACAAGGCAGCCTTTGTATAAATCACCAAACCCTGTGGGTAAGTCAAATGTGGTAACTTGTTTTTCTTGTCATAGACAGGGACACATGGCACGAGATTGTAGAGTGAAAAATTCACAAAACTCATATAAACCCCCTAGACAACGACACGACACACGACATTGGGAGCAGGGTCCGCAGAAACGGAGTTATGAGCCACATACAGGGGAAACAAAAAGATACCCCCCGAACAGAGACTGGCAAGCCACTGGTAGTTCCCATTTAACCCCTTCACATGTAGTTACTGCCAGCGGGATTCAGGGAGGTCACCATACGCAATAGGGGTGTGGCCATACCTGTAATCTGCAGCCAGTAAAATTGATTGCAAATCTTGGAAGTGAACCCGAAATTGCAATTAATGTAGCTGGTAAATCATTAAACTTTCTTGTAGACACAGGGGCGGCCAAATCAGTGATAAATTCGACAGTGGGCATGAGAACCACTGGTAAGACAATTCCAGCCATAGGAGTAACAGGAGTAGTCCAGCACTACCCTGTTAGCAAACCAGCCGAGATTACAGTAGGGCCGTTACATACCAAGCATTCCTTTTTGCTGGCTGCATCGGCACCGACTAATCTCCTGGGAAGAGACTTATTGTGCAAAATGGGGTGCGTCATTTATTGTACTACTGAAGGTGTATTCTTGGACATACCTGAGAATCACGCTCAGGAAGTGCGAGACATGTTAGACTTCCCGTCAAAATTAATGTCACATACCATTATGACAAATAGGACTCCATCCCAAGTAGAGGAAATGACATCCCAGATACCAGAGTCACTTTGGACTAAAAATGGACAGGACACTGAATTAATGGCAAACGTAGCTCCGGTAGTTGTACAAGTAAAAGATGGTAGGATAGCTCCAAAAATCCCACAGTACCCTCTGAAGCCAGAGGTGGAGTTAGGAGTGTATCCCGTAATAGAGCGCTTGCTACAACAGGGCATTCTGGTAAGAACGTCCAGCACTGCCAATAGTCCCATCTTCCCTGTGAAAAAGAGTGGGGGGAGGGGTTACCGGCTAGTGCAGGATCTAAGGGGGATTAACAAAAAAATTGAGAGTCAGTTCCCCGTAGTGCCAAATCCAGCTGTCATCCTTATGCAAATCCCTCCCACTGCGAAATTTTTCACTGTTATTGACCTCTGCTCCGCTTTCTTTTCGGTACCTCTGCACCCTGACAGCCAATATTTGTTTGCATTCACATACAGAGGAGTCCAATACACATGGACTCGATTACCACAAGGTTTCATAGACAGTCCAAGTATCTTTTCCCAGGCTTTGCATGATTGTTTACAGTCTTTCCAACCAGAGAGTGGATCAGTATTAATACAGTATGTGGATGATCTACTACTGTGTTCTGATTCATTGGAAGCATCCCTGAAGGATACGAAACAGCTCCTGTTTCATCTTTCAGACACAGGACACAAGGTTTCCAAAGACAAGTTGCAATTATGCCAAACTAAGGTAAAATATTTGGGACACTGTCTAACACAAGGACTGAGACACCTGACCGCTGATAGAATTCAAGCAATTAGAGACATGACTCTGCCACAAACCCAGCAACAGATCAGAACATTTTTAGGAATGTGTGGGTATTGCCGTAACTGGATCCCAGGATTTTCCATTCTGGCGTTACCTTTGCAGGAGATGGTCTCCTCAAACAAACCTGATCGGATTTCGCATACAGACGAGTCCGAGATGGCATTTGAGAGACTTAAACAGTGCCTAACGCAGGCACCAGCATTAGGTATGCCAGACTATGGGAAACCCTTTGAGCTGTACGGAACAGAAAGTGCTGGTTGCGCGGCAGGCGTCTTAACCCAAAAGCACGGTGATGCCAGCAGGCCAGTAGCATACTACAGCGCTCAGCTAGATACGGTAGCGCGATCCCTCCCCACATGTTTGCGAAGCGTTGCTGCGATAGCATTGCTAGTAACGAAAAGCGAAGATGTAGTGCTAGGTCACAACCTCACAATTCATACACCACATGCAGTGTCAGCCTTGCTAAATTCTGCCCAAACCAGGCACGTCTCATCAGCGCGGTTTACAAGATGGGAATTGGCACTAATGGCCCCCGTAAACATCACCATAAGGAGATGCAGTGCATTAAATCCTGCAACATATCTCCCAGGTGTGCCTGGACAGGCACAAAGGGTGGAGGATGAGAGTGGTGGGGAAGGAGAATTTAACACAAAGGAAGACACACATGATTGTATGGAATATTTGACCCAAAATTTTACCGCAAGGCCTGACATCAGTGACAACCCGCTGGAAGATGTAGATCTAACTTTCTACTCGGACGGTAGTTGTCACAGACAGTCAGACTCGGGAGACTTGTGTACTGGATACGCAGTCGTAGATGACCAAGGCACCATAGAAGCGGAACCGCTAGGCCCACCTCACTCAGCCCAGGTTGCTGAACTGGTCGCCCTAACCAGAGCATGTGAATTGGCTAAGGGCAAATCAGCCAATATCTACACCGATTCTAGATACGCATTCGGGGTAGTCCATGATTTCGGAGCCCTATGGCGCCTCAGAAATTTCATGACGGCAGCTGGTACACCGATAGCGCATGCAGCTCACATCAAAAGGCTTCTAACAGCGATACAGGAACCCGACAGAGTGGCTGTTATCAAGTGTAAAGCACACACATATAGCCAAGACCCAGTATCACTTGGTAACAGCCGAGCAGACGAAGCAGCTAAGTTAGCAGCTGGTACCCCCAGAAAGACAGACACCACACAACTGATGGTATTTAATACCATCAACACACAGAAGTTGTGTGAGATGCAAAATTTGTGTTCCACACAGGAAAAGGCAGCCTGGAAGGCAAAGGGATATGGCCAGGAGTCCTCAGGACTCTGGACAGATGGACATGGTAAACCGGTGGCCCCCAGAGCATATCTTCCATGTTTAGCTGAGGCAGCACACGGGCTGACTCATCTGGGCAAGGAGGGAATGTGCAAGTTGGTAAGAGCATATTGGTGCGCCCCAGGATTTTCATCTCATGCAAGTAAGAGAGCAATGTCATGCCTTACCTGTTTGAGAAAGAACATCGGAAAGGCAATACCAACAGAACCATCTCATATCCCACCTGCAGGCGGCCCTTTCCAGGTAATACAGATTGACTTCATTCAATTACCCCCTTGTCGAAATTTGAAATATGTACTTGTTTGTATAGATGTTTTCTCAAATTGGTTCGAAGCATTTCCTGCGGCCACAAATACCGCTATGTTTACTGCTAAGAAAATTGTGCAGGAATTTGTATGTAGATATGGTATCCCTAGAATTATCGAAAGTGATAGGGGTACCCATTTTACAGGTGATGTCTTTCAAGGAATGTGTAAGTTGATGGGAATTGATAGCAAGCTGCACACTCCATACCGTCCACAGGCGAGTGCAAAGGTGGAAAGAGTGAACAGCACTATTAAAAATAAACTGAGCAAAGTTATGGCAGAGACAGGATTGACATGGCCAGAAGCTCTACCCATTGTACTGTACAGCATCAGAACTACTCCCAGGTCCCCTCTTAATCTGTCTCCCTTTGAAATCTTGTTTGGTCGACAACCGCATGTTATGATTAACCCTCAGGATGATTTGAAGTGTAACAATGAAGTGACTGTAAAGTACTTGATTAACATGAGTAAACAGCTAAGGAATCAAAATGATAATTTGAAGTTAGTGATTCCTGATTTACCAGATAGTAATTGTCATGACATTGAACCTGGGGATTATGTAATGATACGGAATTTTCTACGCTCAGGTTGCCTTATTGACAGATGGGAAGGACCATACCAAGTCTTATTGACTAGCACTACAGCATTGAAGGTTGCCGAGAGAGAGACTTGGGTTCATTCGTCCCACTGTAAGAAGGTTGCTGATCCAGAGAGGTCCCGTGATAAGGAACAGACGGTAGAGGAAGTTGTATCACTGGGGTGTCTGTTCCAGGAGGACTGAGGCGGCACCTGAGCATCGAGAATCACAAGATCAAAAGCAGTTGTCGATCCCCCGTTTCCCTTTTATTGTTTTTCTCCACTTCCCATCCCCTCTCCCTCAAATCATTTTTCCCCCTGCTCATTCTTCTTCGTTTCCTCCTAAGATGGACTTGCCTCAAGAGACTGTGATACGGATTTTCCTGTTGACCATGATGTTGACCAGAGCAGTCTGTTCCGGCGAGAGTACCATGGAGTTCGAGAGAGGTTCTGGAATGGGTTCTGATGACAGAGATGGAGGCGTAGTTTTCCGAGAACAACATAATCAACAAGCAAAGGCGAGTATCAGAAAACGATCCGATAACATAGACCATAGAAGGAATTGTGAAGGATTGTTAGCTGAAGAAAACTGTATCTGTAGGCTCTGTGACAATGTGGTTGAGGATGGGTGCATCAAGAAATGCCAATCCAGTTTTAATATCCACATGGACCGGCATCCCTTGAGTGACTATCACTCCTTAGTGGGTAGTGTGCTAAATCAAACAGATTGTTGGGTATGCTCTCAAGTACCTCAAGGTCATAGCAAATCAGGACTAGTACCATTTCCTTTAACGATAGGGGAGGTACTTGAGCTAAGTGGTGGGAGGCCGGTGGACAGGAGGTTTAATATCTCCAGTCCTCCTAGTTTGAAGCTCCACCAATATCATGTGGATAGATCCCTCATATGTTTTAACATTTCCAATCCCCGAAAGCCGGGAAATTGGGAAGTGTCATGGAGTAACCAAACCATGACCTTTTCATATAGAGCAGATAGAATGCCGACAGATACAGAACTTATACGCCACATAGCCAGTAGAGGAAAATCTTTCCGATATAGGTATACCCTAGGAAGTAGGATTACGAGAGTTGAAGAGGTATCACCAGGATACTGTGCACATATCGTACAAGCTGATACGTGTACTAGACAGATGGGAGAATTAGGGTTAGGAGATTTCACATGGAAGATGTGTAATATGGTTATGTCCTACTCCGTCCCATATGTTCTCCCCGATGATGCATATTTCATATGCGGGAGGAAGGCGTATAAGTGGCTTGCCCCAAACTCTGAAGGATTGTGTTATATTGGAAAAGTACTGCCTGAAGTAATGACTGTATCACATGCCAAAATGAAAGATATACACCGTGTTGCCCAAGCTCCTTATACTCATACCCACTACGAGCACGTAGTTAAACGGCACCTGATAGAAAGAACAGAGCATCCGGCCTCTGACATGATCCATGAATCCACCGGGATTCAGTTTCTAATCGCGTTAGACATCACTCGCACCGCCAGAGGAGTGTTGAATTATAAATACATATCTGCGCTCGCAAATTTGTTAGACAATATCACAGAAATGTATGATGACACGTTTAGGTATACTGGAAGAGAACTTCAAGCTTATAAAACAGAACTGGTTCAGCATAGAATGATTCTCAATTATCTCACGGCAGTAACAGGTGGATATTGTGTCACACTGGCAACGCAGTACGGCGTGAAATGTTGCACATATATTACAAATAGTACCGAGGACCCGGTCGAGGTCATAGACCAAAAGATGGACGATATTCTCCAACTGAAGTGGGAATTTCGCAGGAGACACAATCTCACCCTTGCTGCTGTGAGTAATGAGCTGACTGGTTGGGTGTCATGGTTGAACCCGCGAAATTGGTTCTCCGGTTTAGGAGAATGGGCTCAAGGAGTCATAATGGATGTAGGGAAGATTCTCCTATGTATCTTAGGTGTTATCATAACGATTGGCTTGATATTTAGATGCGGTCAGGCTTTAACGAAGTGCAAACGAAGTACCAGGGTGATGAGTTTAAGGAGTGAGGAAACTGTAATTCCCATGGATTTGATTTACGACCCGACGGTAGAAACAATGATGTAATGAAAATGCGATTATACGGTCCGTTTCTTTCACCTGTTTTTCCGTTTTCCTCCAAGGTAAAAAGACCCACTTGGACGAGGAATTTGATGAGCCGATATACAGACAACAGATGGATTAAAGAAGAAGTTTTGACAACCTTATACACAGATTTTTGATGAACTATGCCATAGATCCCCAGTTTCCCTAGAAATTTTAAAATTACGCTAGCCCAACACTTTTGTAAATCTATGGACATTGACAAAGCTTTTGCTTGCACCTTATGGGCAAAAGCACAAAGAAGACTACATTCAACAGACACCGAACAAGACTTCAACCGACAAATGTTCATTTACCTGACATAGAATACCACTGCATTTACCGTAATTATGTCTTTTTTTCATCTCTACAACCTTCAGGTAATTACACACATAGTATAGGGAATACAGGCACAGATATCAGCAATCACATATTCCCCCATTCATGTATCATCAACTAAAATGTGCTCCCCATTTTGTTCCGAAAAGAGCTCGGTAAAGTTTGACAGCCCATCCACAGACCCGTACCACGGGATAAGAAGGAATTCAAATGTATACTTCGCAATGCCTCGAAGCTTGATTTAAAACACGTACGGCACGATGATACATGAACCCCCAAACACGGATTCATACACACATGCTTCTGCTATCTCACTAGGTCATACCCTTTTCCTACCTTCTCCTCCCCTACCCAACCATGTAAATGTATTAACCCCTGACATATATTTTTCTCTTTTTGAAATGTTTTAGGAAGTGGCAGTTATTGTTGACTGCCAAAGGGTGGACTGTCAAAGTCAGAAAAATATCACGATGCACACTGCCATATTTGCACCTCATACAGGTCTGCGCTGCGCATGCGTGCGCTCTCCCGTGAGTGCGCATACTCGCTGTTGCGGGCACCCGCGGGCGCGCGGTATGTGCATTTACGGTAGAGTTCATGTGTTCGTAGCGTGCGACTCAATCGTTACATATTTCCACTATATAATGTATTTTGTAGATCATGGTCCCTTTGATAGAATCTGAAAGTTTGGTTAACGTAGAATGTTCATGAACAGAGAAATCCCCCTTTGTTTGATACGAAGGGTCAGACAGGAGTAATACAGTGGTGTTTAGTATCCATCGGAAGAGTATTTAATTAGCAATATTCCGGTGTTGGTTTGAAGCGGATTAATCGCTCGTGCGAATAGTTATGGACATAAGAAGTTTATGTCCATTTACTATTATTTGCACTTAATTATCCATGCGGCGGGAAACCTAGTTTCCCACCCACCTGAGCAGTTGGAAATCGTCACAGCCCACCTGTATGAATCAACCTATGACCTTTTGTTATAATGCGAGGAGGAATTCCTGTGTCCAATGAACAATGAGATTGTAGGGACCATTGAATTGTATTGTGTGTGGGGCATAAATAGACAAGCCGATCACATCCAGCTCACTCTTCAACGGTTATCATTGCTGAAAATCGGGAGCTGGATGTCCAGAGGCGCATGCGATCGTTTCCTTTGTGCGTAAGTTTTCTCCGCAATCATATTGTCTTTCTTGTTGTTATGGGCCATATCTCTCTCTCTCTTCTCCTCTTTCTCTCGTAGTCTCTTAAACGTAATAGTATTGTATTGTATTTCCTGTGTAGTTATCTGGTTAGGTAGTCTATGTTATATTGTAGTGTATGACTTGTATTGTATTAATTCTTTTGCAAGTATAACATTCATAATATATATATTAGGCGTTGGACCCTAAGCACGGTATCTGTGTATTTCTTATAGTGTTAAGTATTCTCAGAGCGTCGGTGACGCTCAAACAGCTTTTAAGTTAATAAGGTTACACTGTGTTGCATCTACACCCTATCTCTACACTAAGGTCTTACAGCATATTACATTGTTTATGGTTTAGATATAAAGGTTTAACATTGTGAGCGTCTGCGCCGCTCGTGATCTCCTCGTGGTCTCGAGCGTCCGCTACGCTGATAGCGTAGCATTACGGTAGTCGCTCACCTATAAGTGTGCCCGATACCAACAGCGTATTCTCGTGAGCGTCTGTATCGCTCGAGCAGCCCGCTCCCGATACAGCGTCCGTTACGCTATAGTGAACCATTACGTTAGTCAGCAGCCAATAGCGTGCCTGCCTGTGATCTCTTGGCCGTGAGCGAACGTGACGCTTGAGCGTCTCGACCACGGCTAAGCGATTGTTACGCAACGAGCGTACCCTTACGGTACTTCATACGTAAATAGCGTACAGTGTTCTTAGACCTCATAAAGGGTTTTATATAAGATAAATATTTAGCTTTATCATGTGAATTTTGGCTCATACTGTGTGGCGTAATGTGAATTTTGGCTCATACCATGTGGCGTAATGTGAATTTGGCTCATACTGTGTGGCGTAATGTAAATTTCGGCTGATACTGTGCGGCGTAATGTGAATTTTGGCTCATACTGTGTAGCGTAATGTACATTTTGGCTCACACTGTGTGGCGTAATGTGAATTTCAGCTCATACTGTGTGGCGTAATGTGAATTTAGGCTCATACTGTGTGGCGTAATGTGAATTTTGGCTCATACTGTGTGGCGTAATATGAATGTGGCTCATACTGTGTGGCGTAATATAAATTTCGGGTCATACTGTGTGGCGTAAATGTGAATTTTGTCTCATACTGTGTGGCGTAATGTGAATTGTGGCTCATACTGTGTGGCGTAATGTGAATTGTGGCTCATACTGTGTGGCATAATGTGCATTTATGTATGACTCATACTCTATGGTGTTATGTGAATAAGGGGCATGGGGACATTACTTGTGTTATATTAAAACTGAAAAGTTTGGCCCCTAAATCTCCTGTACTTTGCAGAATGGGCCACTCAAAATCAAGGTGTAGATGCTGGGGGGTGCAAGGGGTGGGATGTGTGTAGGGGGAGGGGAATGTATATGCACCTAGGCCCACCACTCTCTAGTTCCGCCACTGGGTCAGGGATAGATTGGGGGAGTGTAAGCAGCGATAGGGTGCAACGGCAGCTAGGACTCAGGGTAATGCCGTAGCAGACAGTCAGTACCGGCCAGTGGTCACATCATTATGTTTCATTTAATTTCTCTGGGGTGTATTATATCTACTTTATTAGGAACTAGGGAGAAATTAGATTAAGCCATGTGATTTTACTGAATGTAAAATAGTGCTTGATATGTTCGTGAGTGGTGCTAGAGATGCCCAAAAGACGTTGCTAGACATGCCCAAAAGGCTGTACTAGACACACCCAAAAGGTGATGCTAGACACGCACCTTCGGTAGTGCACCCCCTAATAAAATTAGCTGCGCACACCTATGATGGTCAGTGACACTGACCATTCCGTGCAGCTATCCATTTTGAAAGTTGTAGGTGTTGTTGCCCCATTAACAGCCACTGTAGGGCAGGGTGACACAGTGCATCATCACTAGGCTGATGCGCTGTGGTGCTGACAGGGATCACCAGAGGGGGGAGTTTTCACTTCCCTGTTCCAGCAATTAGATGTTTATACATCTCGTCGGGGGGTATGTCGACAAGATTTAGGTCGACAGTCATTAGGTCGACCACTATTGGTCGACATGCATTATGTCGACATGGCCAAAAGGTCGACATGGCCAAAAGGTCGACATGAACAAAGTCGACATGGAAAACGGTCGACATGAGTTTTTAAAAAACTTTTTTGGTGTCGTTTTCTTCATAAAGTGACGAGGAACTCCAATTAGTGCACCGTGTCCCCTCGCATGGCTCGCTTCACTGGTTACCATTCCCAGTCGTAGTCCACGTGGATTGTGAAAAAGTTAAAAATATGAAAAAAATGTGAAAAACTCAGTCGACCTTATTCCATGTCGATCTTGTTCATGTCTACCTAATGACCATGTCGACCTTTTGACCATGTCGACCTAAGTCTTGTCGACCTAATGACCGCAAGCCCTCGTCGGTACAGCTTCCTGCTTAGTCTTGGTAGAGAGGTTAAGCAGGAAGTCCTATAGCATCACGATGCGTGCCGCATAATACATCTGCCCCATAGAGCAGTAGTTCTCAAACGGCGTGCCTAGACACCCTGGGGTGCCTTGGATTGGTGCTCCAGGGCTAATTCTAATTAGTTATGGTCAATGTAATAGACAAAACCAAGCTTGTGGCTTCCTATCATAAAATATGTGAACAAACTGGAGTGAATCCTGTCCCTCACCACATAAGTGAACCTAATGGTGACATATAAACACAATTTACTTAATTTAATATGTTTTTCTGAATTTCTGAGTAAGAAACTTTTGGCCTAGGGGTACTGTGAAATAAATTCTGATACTCTAGGGCACTGTGACTCAAAAAAGTTTGGAAACCACTTCCTTAGAGCATTGGCATGCCCCCACAGTAATGAAATGGGACGTGGCTCGCAATTGTGGCACTTCCACTAGGCCACACCCCTTGTCACAAGGCAACACCCCAGGGGCGTGCCAAAACTTTGTGGGCACAAAAGCATCATTTTGATTGAGCTTCTAGAGTGACAGCTCTCCACAGCATTTTATGCCCTATAGCAGCGCCCTAGTTCACATAATGTCACCTTGCAGGGCTGCAAGTACGCATATGTAACACAGTACCCCCGATTCACATTATGACAAACAGTGTCCCCAGTTCATATTATGTCACATTACAGTGCTGCCTCCTGTTCATATTATTCCACACTATGGTGCCTCCACTTAATTTTGTGCCACATTACAGTGCACTAGTTCAGATTGGGTAACATTATAATGCCCTCCAGTTAATTTTATACCACACTAGCTTAATACCCGTGCTTTGTTACGGAATTTCAAGTATAATCACAAAGAGATGAAAAGCGCTGGTATTTAAGCAAATTTAATACTGCTTTTAAAATAGGCTCACTTGTGGTAGGATGTTGTTGAGAACTGGTAGCATCACAGTGCCCCTCCATGAAACTGCCTGAGAACACACCAAAACAATAAACGGATTTTATTGTACGGGAATCTGTAGTCTCTGTGTCTTATTTTCTGGACAACGGGATATACCTAAAGTTAACTGCCAATCTTTGTCAGGGCGCACCTTCAGGCTGGCTGTTCCCGGATTGATGCTGTCAAAAGGCTGAAGAATAATCCATCCGCCTCCTTCCTGCAACGTCCCGCCCTGATGCTGCCCTGCTCAGTGCCGTAAATGCAGGGACGACAGTCCAAGCTCCATCCGCTGTATGTTAAATGTGTAAGGTTTGCAGGGATAGGCTGACTCCATTCCAAAGGGCTACAATAATATTAGGAGAAAAAAGACAAAAATACTTTTTTTGGGAGCACTCTTTTAAGACAATAATAGTCTTTTTGTCTTTTTTTCTCCTAATATTATTCTAGTCCAAGTCTACAAAACCCTTTGGGAGTACCACCAATGAACTACTGTTATATATTGATTTCAACAGTTTCTATATTGGTTGTTTATTATTGTTATCATATATATATATATATATATATATATATATATATACTGCTCAAAAATATAAAGGGAACACTAAAATAACACATCCTAGATCTGAATGAATGAAATATTCTTATTAAATACTTTGTTCTTTACATAGTTGAATGTGCTGACAACAAAATCATACAAAAATTATCAATGGAAATCAAATTTATTAACCCATGGAGGTCTGGATTTGGAGTCACACTCAAAATTAAAGTGGAAAATCACACTACAGACTGATCCAACTTTGATGTAATGTCCTTAAAACAAGTCAAAATGAGGCTCAGTAGTGTGTGTGGCCTCCACGTGCCTGTATGACCTCCCTACAACCCACACAAGTGGCTCAGGTAGTGCAGCTCATCCAGGATGGCACATCAATGCGAGCTGTGGCAAGAAGGTTTACTGTGTCTGTCAGCGTAGTGTCCAGAGCATGGAGGCGCTACCAGGAGACAGGCCAGTACATCAGGAGATGTGGAGGAGGCCGTAGGAGGGCAACAACCCAGCAGCAGGACCGCTTCCTCCGCCTTTGTGCAAGGAGGAACAGGAGGAGCACTGCCAGAGCCCTGCAAAATGACCTCCAGCAAGCCACAAATGTGCATGTGTCTACTCAAACGATCAGAAACAGACTCCATGAGGGTGGTATGAGGGCCCGATGTCCACAGGTGGGGGTTGTGCTTACAGCCCAACACCGTGCAGGACGTTTGGCATTTGCCAGAGAACACCAAGATTGGCAAATTCGCCACTGGCGCCCTGTGCTCTTCACAGATGAAAGCAGGTTCTCACTGAGCACATGTGACAGACGTGACAGAGTCTGGAGACGCCAAGGAGAACGTTCTGCTGCCTGCAACATCCTCCAGCATGACCGGTTTGGCAGTGGGTCAGCAATGGTGTGGGGTGGCCTTTTTTGGTGGGCCGCACAGCCCTCCATGTGCTCACCAGAGGTAGCCTGACTGCCATTAGGTACCGAGATGAGATCCTCAGACCCCTTGTGAGACCATATGCTGGTGCGGTTGGCCCTGGGTTGCTCCTAATGCAAGACAATGCTAGACCTCATGTGGCTGGAGTGTGTCATCAGTTCCTGCAAGACGAAGGCATTGATGCTATGGACTGGCCCGCCCGTTCCCCAGACCTGAATCCAATTGGGCACATCTGGGACATCATGTCTCGCTCCATCCTCAAACGCCACATTGCACCACAGACTGTCCAGGAGTTGGCGGGATGCTTTAGTCCAGGTCTGGGAGGAGATCCCTCAGGAGACCATCCGCCACCTCATCAGGAGCATGCCCAGGTGTTGTAGGGAGGTCATACAGGCACGTGGAGGCCTCACACACTACTGAGCCTCATTTTGACTTGTTTTAAGGACATTACATCAAAGTTGGATCAGCCTGTAGTGTGTTTTTCCACTTTAATTTGAGTGTGACGCAAAATCCAGACCTCCATGGATTAATAAATTTGATTTCCATTGATAATTTCTCTAACATCCTAGAGGATGCTGGGACTCCGTAAGGACCATGGGGAATAGACGGGCTCCGCAGGAGATAGGGCACTTTAAGAAAGCTTTGGATTCTGGGTGTGCTCTGGCTCCTCCCTCTATGCTTCTCCTCCAGACCTCAGTTTTACACTGTGCCCAGAGGGAAATGGGTGCACTGCAGGGAGCTCCCCTGAGTTCTCTGCCTAGAAAGCATTTTTGTTTGGATTTTTTCTCTATTTTTTACAGGGAGCACTGCTGGCAACAGGCTCCCTGCATCGAGGGACTGAGGAGAGAGGGGCAGACCTACTTAAATGATAGGCTCTGCTTCCTCGGCTACTGGACACCATTAGCTCCAGAGGGGGTGAACACAGGTTCGTCCTGGGCGTTCACTCCCAGAGCCGCGCCGCCGTTCTCCTCACAGAGCCAGAAGAAAAGAAGTCAGAAGACGTCTCAGGCGGCAGAAGCCTTCAGAGCTTCATTGAGGTAACGCACAGCATTGCAGCTGTGCGTCATTGCTCCACACACTTCACACACTCCGGTCACTGTAAGGGTGCAGGGCGCAGGGGGGGCGCCCTGGGCAGCAATATAAACACCTCTCTGATGGCAAAAGACTATATACATGTACAGGTGGGCACTGTACATGTATATAAAAGAGCCCCCGCCATTTTTTAATAACATTGAGCGGGACAGAAGCCCGCCGCCGAGGGGGCGGGGCTTCTCCCTCAGCACTCACCAGCGCCATTTTCTCTCCACAACACCGCTGAGAGGAAGCTCCCCGGACTCTCCCCTGCTTTACACACGGTGAAAGGGGGTTTTGAAAGAGAGGGGGGGGGGGGCATATAATTGGCGTTTTATTACTACACAGCGCTACTGGGGAAAAGCATTCTGTGTTTCTTTCCAGTGGTATAGCGCTGGGGTGTGTGCTGGCATACTCTCTCTCTCTGTCTCTCCAAAGGGCCTTAAAGGGGATACTGTCTTCAGAAAAAGAGTTTCCCTGTGTGGGTGAAGTGTGTCGGTACGCATGTGTCGACATGTTTGACGAGGAAGGCTCGCTTAATGTGGAGGGGGAGTGCTTGAATGTCAGGTCGCCATCAGCAACGCCGACACCGGACTGGGTGGATATGCTGAATGTGTTAAATACTGCATAAAAGGTTAGACAAGGCTGAAGCTAGGGATCAGTCAAGTAGCCAGACCATGCCTGTCCCTGTGGCGCCAGGACCTTCGGGGTCTCAAAAGCGCACCATATCCCAGGTCGATGACACAGATACCGACACAGATACTGACTCTAGTGTCGACTATGAAGATGCAAAATTACAGCCGAAGGTGGCAAAGGGTATTCGTTACATGATTATTGCCATTAAAGAGGTTTTGCATATCACTGAGGAACCCCCTGTCCCTGACACGAGGGTACACATGTATAAAGGGAAAAAGCCTGAGGTCACTTTTCCGTCCTCATTTGAGCTAAGCGAATTGTGCGAAAAGGCTTGGGAATCTCCAGATAGGAGACTACAAGTTCCCAAAAGGATTCTTATGGCGTATCCCTTTCCACAAAAGGCTAGGATACGATGGGAATCTTCGCCTAAAGTAGACAAGGCGCTGACACGCTTATCCAAGAAGGTGGCACTACCTTCTCAGGATACAGCTTCCCTCAAGGATCCTGCTGATCGCAAGCAGGAAATTACCATGAAGCACATTTACACACATTCAGGTATTATTGTTAGACCGGCCATGGCGTCGGCCTGGGTTTGTAGTGCTGTCGTGGCATGGGCAGATTCCTTATCTACGGAGCTTGACACCTTAGATAGGGATGCCATTTTAATGACCATAGAGCATATCAGAGATGCTGCCTTGTATATGAGAGATGCTCAAAGAGACATTTGTTTACTAAGCTCCAGAATAAACGCTATGTCTATTTCTGCTAGGCGACTCTTGTGGACCCGACAGTGGACGGGAGACGCCGACTCAAAGCGGCATATGGAGTCATTGCCTTACAAGGGGGAGGAGTTGTTTGGAGACGGCCTCTCGGACCTTGTCTTTACTGCTACGGCCGGTAAATCGAATTTTTTACCTTATGTTCCACCGCAGCATGCTAAGAGGGTACCCCATTATCAGATGCAGTCCTTTCGTTCCAATAAGAGCAAGAAGGTACGGGGATCGTCCTTTTTTGCCAGAGGTGAAGGCAAGGGAAAAAAGCTGCACGCAGCTAGTCCCTAGGAGCAGAAGTCCTCCCCTGCATCTGCAAAGTCCACCGCATGACGCTGGGGCTTCCCGGGGGTAGGCAGATCAAGTGGGGGCACGTCTTCGATTTTTCAGCCACGTCTGGGTTCACTCGCAGGTGGATCCCTGGGCATTAGAGATTGTTTCTCAGGGATACAGACTGGAATTCGAAGACATGCCTCCTCGACGGTTTTTCAAATCGGCTCTGCCGACTTCCCCATCAAAGAGGGAGCTAGTGTTAGCTGCAATCCAAAAATTGTATATTCAACAGGTGATAGTCAAAGTTCCTCATCTCCAACAAGGAGAGGGATATTACTCAACCCTGTTTGTGGTCCCGAAACCGGACGGTTCGGTCAGACCCATTTTAAATCTAAAATCCCTGAACCTGTACTTGAAGAGATTCAAGTTCAAAATGGAATCACTCAGGGCGGTCATCGCCAGCCTGGAGGGGGGGGATTGGATGGTGTCCCTGGACATAAAGGATGCATACCTTCATGTTCCGATTTTCCCCCCTTACCAGGCGTTCCTGAGATTTGCAGTACAGAACTGTCACTACCAATTTCAGACGTTGCCGTTTGGGCTTTCCACGGCCCCGAGAATTTTCACCATGGTAATGGCGGAAATGATGGTGCTCCTGCGCAAGCAGGGTGTCACAATTATCCCATACTTGGACGATCTCCTCATAAAGGCGAGATCTCGGGAGAAGTTGCTGGACAGCATGTCTCTGTCCATGAAGACGTTGCAAATGCACGACTGGATTCTCAATATACCGAAGTCCCAGCTAGTCCCTGCAACGCGTCTGACCTTTTTGGGCCTGATTCTAGACACAGACCAGAAGAGGGTTTTTCTTCCGATGGAAAAGGTTCAGGAGCTCATAGCCCTGGTCAGGAACCTATTGAAGCCAAAAAAGGTTTCAGTGCATCATTGCACACGGGTTCTGGGGAAGATGGTGGCTTCATACGAGGCCATCCCCTTCGGCAGGTTCCATGCGAGGACCTTTCAATGGGACCTATTGGACAAATGGTCCGGGTCCCATTTACAAATGCATCAAAGGATCACCCTGTCTCCCAGGACCAGGGTATCTCTCCTGTGGTGGCTGCATAGTGCTCACCTGCTAGAGGGTCGCAGGTTCGGCATTCAGGACTGGGTCCTGGTGACCACGGACGCAAGCCTCCGAGGCTGGGGAGCGGTCACGCTAGGAAGAAATTTCCAAGGTCTCTGGTCAAATCTAGAGACTTGTCTCCACATCAACGTCCTGGAGTTGAGGGCCCTATACAACGCCCTACGTCAGGCGGAGGAATTGCTTCGGGACAAACCGGTTCTGATTCAGTCATACAATGTCACGGCAGTGGCTCATGTAAACTGCCAAGGCGGAACAAGGAGCAGAGTGGCCATGGTAGAAACGACCAGGATTCTACGCTGGGCGGAAGGACATGTAAGCGCACTATCAGCAGTGTTCATCCCAGGGGTGGACAACTGGGAGGCGGACTTCCTCAGCAGGCACGACCTGCATCCGGGAGAGTGGGGACTTCATCAAGAAGTCTTCACACAGATCACGAGTCGGTGGGGACTGCCTCAGATAGACATGATGGCATCCCGTCTCAACAAAAAGCTAAAGCAGTATTGCACCAGGTTAAGGGACCCTAAGGCGGTAGCGGTAGACGCTCTGGTGACACCTTGGGTGTTCAGATCGGTCTATGTGTTTCCTCCTCTACCTCTCATACCCAAGGTATTGAGAATAATAAGAATAAGCAAGGTCAGAACAATCCTCATTGTTCCAGATTGGCCACGGAGGACTTGGTATCCGGAGCTGCAAGAGTTGCTCACAGAAGATCCGTGGCCTCTTCCTCTAAGGCAGGACTTGCTGCAGCAGGGGCCCTGTCTGTTCCAAGACTTACCGCGGCTGCGTTTGACGGCATGGCGGTTGAACGCCGGATCCTAGCGGAAAAAGGGATTCCGGAAGAGGTCATTCCTACCCTGATCAAGGCTAGGAAGGACGTGACATCGAAACATTATCACCGTATATGGTGAAAATATGTTTCTTGGTGAGAGGCCAGAGCATGCAGATTTGGCTGCATGTGGAAATCACAGAATGACCTCATTCTGTGATTTCCACATGTAGCCAAATCTCTCCCAGGATCTATTCTGTGAGACCTATTGAGGAAGCCACACCACTTATACTTTTGAGATTGTTAAACCAGCTATATAATTCTTGAATTTCGTTGTACGTTGGTCAACATCCGAATCAGAAATAGTCTTGAATTTAAAATTGGACACCACACTTTAGGTAGTTTGCAAAAATGCCGACATATGGTTGTCAGCACTCCTAAGAGATTATAACCAATAGTATTCCTAGGCGACCCTGTAAGGATTTACGCCCAATTAGTTTTAAGGTAGTTTATACAAAACACCATTATCCAACCGATTACACATTTAAGAAGGAATACCTCTTAAGCTCTAATCAGGAGCCCTGGTATAAGAGCTTCATCCACTAAGTCCAGATATAGGAGATTCTGAATAATCGTACATTAGAGGTTATGATCCTTTATATTAATTCATCATGAGCAAATTAGCCTTTTCCTATAATCGTTACCCCTGATGAAGTCGATAAGACGAAACGCGTTGGGTTTGTCAGTCAGAGAATCACAATTTAGTCTGTAAAGATACTCCCTGTCGAGCTCGCACCTTGCAAAAGGTGAGGGGGTTTCTAGATTCCACCTTACAAACGTGTTGGCTGTGTACTCTTTTAGTTGCATTTTATTGACACAATTTTATACTTTGAACTGTGTATACGTTATTAAAATTACTTTTTACTAATTGGCCTATTGGCCTCGTGTTTGGGTGACTATTTGGTGAGGGGTGTCTGTTACAGGTCCCCAGATTTAAATACCCTCCAGTCTACATTCCGACGAAAATAACGCTGGAAGAACTGTGTAATTACATTCCACTTTAGCGCACTTGGGAATTTGTGTTTATTCATATATATATATATATATATATATATATATATATGCACATCCATATACTGCTGGCACTCCACTAAAATTGCAGCTTGCTCTGGTGCCAGATCCAGAAAAACATGTGTCCATATAAAAAGGCACTCAGGAGACATCAATATCAATAGTAGCAAACCAATGTAAAGTGGTGTATTTTAGGTCAAGTACTTTCGGGGACAGTGCACTGTCCTCAGGACAACACCAATACAGCACAAACAGTCAACATAGAGTTGATATATATATATATATATATATATATATGTATAGTTGGTGCGGAACCAAAAATCCTTTTTTATTTTTGCACAACACTTAAGGTCACTGGGAGAGCTGTCGGTACCCTTTATACCCTTTTCAGACAGAACATGAAATTACCGGGTGAAGCAGTTCCACCCGGTAATTTCATGAAACACACGGGTCCTTTTCTGTGTGAAAGGGTCAACCCGTGTTGTAATTCCCGGGACTTCAACCCAGGAATTTACCAGGGTCGGAGACACGGGAATTATGACACGGGTTGACCCTTTCACACAGACAAAATACCCGTGTTGATCTGCAAATTACCGAGTCGAAATTTTCATGTCTGTGTGAAGAGGGGGTCAGGCAGGTCCCGGCAAAACGACCCGACACTAAATTGCCAGGTAATTGCCGGGACATTCAGACTTTTCTGTCTGAAAAGGGTATAACACAGCAGATAAGCAGTTGCTGACTATCAAGCTTTCCTTTAATGCATTTAAGAGTCAAAATATCTATCCTTTCCTCCTATTGCTCTCTGAGAGGTTCAGCAATGTTTAGTTCAAGTGACAAGTTAACCTCTGATAATTGAGACACTATCCTCTCCTGACTGGAAATAGGTTGGTTAAGTATTTATACCTGAAATCTCTCTCTCTCTCTCTCTCTCTCTCTCTCTCTCTCTCTCTATCTATCTATCTATATATATATAAGGCAAATACCACTGACTCATCACAAAATCTCCTGAACCATAAGGCTGGACTTCATTGCCAGTGGCAGTTGCAGAGTAGTCCATTGTTCAAATAGGGGAGCCACACCCAGCGATGTTTGACAGTATTTAGGGGTGGCAGTTGATGTTGCTCTTCTATTTGAATAATGGACTGCTCTGCAATTGCCACTGGCAAGGAAGTCCAGGAACAGAGCATTGTGTCCTTCCTCCTCCGTGACTTGGTATCACCGGTAACATGCATTCTTTATAGCCCCTGCTGGGTGGGCTGTCTTAACTCTCCTCTATGAGGGGAATTTCCAATAATTATCTCATCCCTTTTAACTCCTTTGCAAGTGGAATTTTGAAAAATCCCTTCTTAGTCGGTGCCTATGGTACAAAAGCAAGCTACTGTCCAAATTTCAAGTTCCCAGTCCTTATGGTTCAGGAGATTTTGTGATGAGTCAGTGGTATTTGCCTTTTATGTACTGTATATAGATTACAAAAAGCAGGTTCAGGGGCACAGCCCCTGATATATATAGATATATTGTCGGCCCCAAGGCAAAAGTTTGTTAAGGGCCCCCATGTACAGTATCTACACATTTAACTGGGGAGCCACCTAACATGTTTAGGTAAACAACCATGGAGATTCCCTTCCTTTACTGTCCCTTTACTAATTCTCTTATTAGAGCCTAGAACCCAGGTTATTACCGGGGCAAGCTGGCGCTACCTAGGTCCTGGCTTTGTGCAAAAGGGTCGACCTGGGTCATGGATCTCGGGTATGACACGGGTCCACTACCTGGTTCAAATTAAGTGTGAAAGGCAGACCCAGGTCATTGATGACCTGTAGAATACCTAAAAGGCTGCCGATTGGCTGGCTCAGGAGCACTTAGAGATGATGTAATTTCCAAGCGTCCTGTGTGAGCAGCGGCATCCCAAGAATAAACTGGGAACTGGATGTGGGGTGTGAATGGGTGAATACATCTGAAGCCCCGGCTCTGACCCGTGTTCAGTATCCCAGTTTGGATATGGGATGGAGGAGGTGCTTCTGACTGAAAGGGTATTAGTTTACTATAATGTGTTCCTTATACACAATAGAAGTTATGGTGATAAATTAGAGATGAGCGGGTTCGGTTCCTCGGAATCCGAACCCCCCCGAACTTCAGCCTTTTTACACGGGTCCAAGGCAGACTCGGATCTTCCCGCCTTGCTCGGTTAACCCGAGCGCGCCCGAACGTCATCATCCCGCTGTCGGATTCTCGCGAGGCTCGTATTCTATCGCGAGACTCGGATTCTATATAAGGAGCCGCGCGTCGCCGCCATTTTCACACGTGCATTGAGATTGATAGGGAGAGGACGTGGCTGGCGTCCTCTCCGTTAGAATAGATAGAGACACTTGAGTTGATTTACTACTAACTTAGTAATTTTGGGGAGCATTAGGAGTACTCAGAGTGCAGAGTTTTGCTGATAGTTACTAGTGACCACCACCAGTTTTATTTATTATTTAATATAATCCGTTCTCTGCCTGAAAAAAAACGATACACAGTCACATACCATATCTGTGCTCAGCCTCAGTGTGCTGCATGATAATATCATCTATGTATATCTGACTGTGCTGAGTGCTCACTGCTCACACAGCTGAATTGTGGGGGAGACTGGGGTGCAGTTATAGCAGGAGTACAGTGCACACTTTTGCTGCCAGTGTGACTGACCAGTGACCATCAGTATATTGTCTGCCTGAAAAAGTTAAACACTCCTGTGGTGTTTTTTTATTTTATTCTATAAACGCATTCTGCTGACAGTGTCCAGCAGGTCCGTCATTCATTATATTATATAAATATTTACCTGCAGTAGTGTTATATTTTTTTTGTTCATCTCTATCATCTTTATCATCTCTATATTAGCAGACGCAGTACGGTAGTCCACGGCTGTGGCTACCTCTGTGTCGTCAGTGCTCGTCCATAATTGTATACCTACCTGTGGTGGGGTTTTTTTTTCTATCTTCTTCATACTAGTAGTTTAGGAGTCTGCTGACAGTGTCCAGCAGGTCCGTCATTATATTATATATACCTGCAGTAGTGATATATATATATTTTTTATATCATTATCATCTCTATACTAGCAGACGCAGTACGGTAGTCCACGGCTGTAGCTACCTCTGTGTCGTCAGTGCTCGTCCATAATTGTATACCTACCTGTGGTGGGGTTTTTTTTTCTATCTTCTTCATACTAGTAGTTTAGGAGTCTGCTGACAGTGTCCAGCAGGTCCGTCATTATATTATATATACCTGCAGTAGTGATATATATATATATTTTATATCATTATCATCTCTATACTAGCAGACGCAGTACGGTAGTCCACGGCTGTAGCTACCTCTGTGTCGCCAGTGCTCGTCCATAATTGTATACCTACCTGTGGTGGGGTTTTTTTTTCTATCTTCTTCATACTAGTAGTTTAGGAGTCTGCTGACAGTGTCCAGCAGGTCCGTCATTATATTATATATACCTGCAGTAGTGATATATATATATATTTTTTATATCATTATCATCTCTATACTAGCAGACGCAGTACGGTAGTCCACGGCTGTAGCTACCTCTGTGTCGTCAGTGCTCGTCCATAATTGTATACCTACCTGTGGTGGGGTTTTTTTTTCTATCTTCTTCATACTAGTAGTTTAGGAGTCTGCTGACAGTGTCCAGCAGGTCCGTCATTATATTATATATACCTGCAGTAGTGATATATATATATTTTTTATATCATTATCATCTCTATACTAGCAGACGCAGTACGGTAGTCCACGGCTGTAGCTACCTCTGTGTCGTCAGTGCTCGTCCATAATTGTATACCTACCTGTGGTGGGGTTTTTTTTTCTATCTTCTTCATACTAGTAGTTTAGGAGTCTGCTGACAGTGTCCAGCAGGTCCGTCATTATATTATATATACCTGCAGTAGTGATATATATATATTTTTTATATCATTATCATCTCTATACTAGCAGACGCAGTACGGTAGTCCACGGCTGTAGCTACCTCTGTGTCGTCAGTGCTCGTCCATAATTGTATACCTACCTGTGGTGGGGTTTTTTTTTCTATCTTCTTCATACTAGTAGTTTAGGAGTCTGCTGACAGTGTCCAGCAGGTCCGTCATTATATTATATATACCTGCAGTAGTGATATATATATATTTTTTATATCATTATCATCTCTATACTAGCAGACGCAGTACGGTAGTCCACGGCTGTAGCTACCTCTGTGTCGTCAGTGCTCGTCCATAATTGTATACCTACCTGTGGTGGGGTTTTTTTTCTATCTTCTTCATACTAGTAGTTTAGGAGTCTGCTGACAGTGTCCAGCAGGTCCGTCATTATATTATATATACCTGCAGTAGTGATATATATATATTTTTTATATCATTATCATCTCTATACTAGCAGACGCAGTACGGTAGTCCACGGCTGTAGCTACCTCTGTGTCGTCAGTCACTCGTCATCCATAAGTATACTAGTATCCATCCATCTCCATTGTTTACCTGAGGTGCCTTTTAGTTGTGCCTATTAAAATATGGAGAACAAAAATGTTGAGGTTCCAAAAATAGGGAAAGATCAAGATCCACTTCCACCTCGTGCTGAAGCTGCTGCCACTAGTCATGGCCGAGACGATGAAATTCCATCAACGTCGTCTGCCAAGGCCGATGCCCAATGTCATAGTACAGAGCATGTAAAATCCAAAACACAAAATATCAGTAAAAAAAGGACTCAAAAATCTAAAATAAAATCGTCGGAGGAGAAGCGTAAACTTGCCAATATGCCATTTACCACACGGAGTGGCAAGGAACGGCTGAGGCCCTGGCCTATGTTCATGGCTAGTGGTTCAGCTTCACATGAGGATGGAAGCACTCATCCTCTCGCTAGAAAAATGAAAAGACTTAAGCTGGCAAAAGCACAGCAAAGAACTGTGCGTTCTTCGAAATCACAAATCCACGAGGAGAGTCCAATTGTGTCGGTTGCGATGCCTGACCTTCCCAACACTGGACGTGAAGAGCATGCGCCTTCCACCATTTGCACGCCCCCTGCAAGTGCTGGAAGGAGCACCCGCAGTCCAGTTCCTGATAGTCAGATTGAAGATGTCAGTGTTGAAGTACACCAGGATGAGGAGGATATGGGTGTTGCTGGCGCTGGGGAGGAAATTGACAAGGAGGATTCTGATGGTGAGGTGGTTTGTTTAAGTCAGGCACCCGGGGAGACACCTGTTGTCCGTGGGAGGAATATGGCCATTGACATGCCTGGTGAAAATACCAAAAAAATCAGCTCTTCGGTGTGGAAGTATTTCAACAGAAATGCGGACAACAGGTGTCAAGCCGTGTGTTGCCTTTGTCAAGCTGTAATAAGTAGGGGTAAGGACGTTAACCACCTCGGAACATCCTCCCTTATACGTCACCTGCAGCGCATTCATCATAAGTCAGTGACAAGTTCAAAAACTTTGGGCGACAGCGGAAGCAGTCCACTGACCAGTAAATCCCTTCCTCTTGTAACCAAGCTCACGCAAACCACCCCACCAACTCCCTCAGTGTCAATTTCCTCCTTCCCCAGGAATGCCAATAGTCCTGCAGGCCATGTCACTGGCAATTCTGACGAGTCCTCTCCTGCCTGGGATTCCTCCGATGCATCCTTGAGTGTAACGCCTACTGCTGCTGGCGCTGCTGTTGTTGCTGCTGGGAGTCGATGGTCATCCCAGAGGGGAAGTCGTAAGACCACTTTTACTACTTCCACCAAGCAATTGACTGTCCAACAGTCCTTTGCGAGGAAGATGAAATATCACAGCAGTCATCCTGCTGCAAAGCGGATAACTGAGGCCTTGGCATCCTGGGCGGTGAGAAACGTGGTTCCGGTATCCATCATTACTGCAGAGCCAACTATAGACTTGTTTGAGGTACTGTGTCCCCGGTACCAAATACCATCTAGGTTCCATTTCTCTAGGCAGGCGATACCGAAAATGTACACAGACGTCAGAAAAAGACTCACCAGTGTCCTAAAAAATGCAGTTGTACCCAATGTCCACTTAACCACGGACATGTGGACAAGTGGAGCAGGGCAGACTCAGGACTATATGACTGTGACAGCCCACTGGGTAGATGTATTGACTCCCGCCGCAAGAACAGCAGCGGCGGCACCAGTAGCAGCATCTCGCAAACGCCAACTCTTTCCTAGGCAGGCTACGCTTTGTATCACCGCTTTCCAGAATACGCACACAGCTAAAAACCTCTTACGGCAACTGAGGAAGATCATCGCAGAATGGCTTACCCCAATTGGACTCTCCTGTGGATTTGTGGCATCGGACAACGCCAGCAATATTGTGTGTGCATTAAATCTGGGCAAATTCCAGCACGTCCCATGTTTTGCACATACCTTGAATTTGGTGGTGCAGAATTATTTAAAAAACGACAGGGGCGTGCAAGAGATGCTGTCGGTGGCCAGAAGAATTGCGGGACACTTTCGGCGTACAGGCACCACGTACAGAAGACTGGAGCAACACCAAAAACGCCTGAACCTGCCCTGCCATCATCTGAAGCAAGAAGTGGTAACGAGGTGGAATTCAACCCTCTATATGCTTCAGAGGTTGGAGGAGCAGCAAAAGGCCATTCAAGCCTATACAACTGACCACGATATAGGAGGTGGAATGCACCTGTCTCAAGCGCAGTGGAGAATGATTTCAACGTTGTGCAAGGTTCTGCAACCTTTTGAACTTGCCACACGTGAAGTCAGTTCAGACACTGCCAGCCTGAATCAGGTCATTCCCCTCATCAGGCTTTTGCAGAAGAAGCTGGAGACATTGAAGGAGGAGCTAACACTGAGCGATTCCGCTAGGCATGTGGGACTTGTGGATGGAGCCCTTAATTCGCTTAACAAGGATTCACGGGTGGTCAATCTGTTGAAATCAGAGCACTATATTTTGGCCACCGTGCTCGATCCTAGATTTAAAACCTACGTTGTATCTCTCTTTCCGGCAGACACAAGTCTGCAGGGGTACAAAGAACTGCTGGTGAGAAAATTGTCAAGTCAAGCGGAACGCGACCTGTCAACATCTCCTCCTTCACATTCTCCCGCAACTGGGGGTGCGAGGAAAAGGCTCAGAATTCCGAGCCCACCCGCTGGCGGTGATGCAGGGCAGTCTGGAGCGACTGCTGATGCTGACATCTGGTCCGGACTGAAGGACCTGCCAATGATTACGGACATGTCGTCTACTGTCACTGCATATGATTCTCTCACCATTGAAAGAATGGTGGAGGATTATATGAGTGACCGCATCCAAGTAGGCACGTCAGACAGTCCGTACGTATACTGGCAGGAAAAAGAGGCAATTTGGAGGCCCTTGCACAAACTGGCTTTATTCTACCTAAGT
Source organism: Pseudophryne corroboree (assembly GCF_028390025.1). NCBI lineage: Eukaryota > Metazoa > Chordata > Amphibia > Anura > Myobatrachidae > Pseudophryne > Pseudophryne corroboree. Next base: position 111,026,058 of record NC_086450.1, read on the forward strand.
TGCCCTCCCACAAGTGTGTACTCCGAAAGAGTGTTTAGTGCCGCCGCTCACCTTGTCAGCAATCGGCGTACGAGGTTACTTCCAGAAAATGTGGAGAAGATGATGTTCATTAAAATGAATTATAATCAATTCCTCCATGGAGACATTCACCAGCAGCAATTGCCTCCACAAAGTACACAGGGAGCTGTGATGGTGGATTCCAGTGGGGACGAATTGATAATCTGTGAGGAGGGGGATGTACACGGTGATGAATCGGAGGATGATGATGAGGTGGACATCTTGCCTCTGTAGAGCCAGTTTGTGCAAGGAGAGATTAATTGCTTCTTTTTTGGTGGGGGTCCAAACCAACCCGTCATTTCAGTCACAGTCGTGTGGCAGACCCTGTCACTGAAATGATGGGTTGGTTAAAGTGTGCATGTCCTGTTTATACAACATAAGGGTGGGTGGGAGGGCCCAAGGACAATTCCATCTTGCACCTCTTTTTTCTTTCATTTTTCTTTGCGTCATGTGCTGTTTGGGGAGTGTTTTTTGGAAGGGCCATCCTGCGTGACACTGCAGTGCCACTCCTAGATGGGCCAGGTGTTTGTGTCGGCCACTAGGGTCGCTTATCTTAGTCACACAGCTACCTCATTGCGCCTCTTTTTTTTCTTCTTTGCGTCATGTGCTGTTTGGGGAGTATTTTTTGGAAGGGCCATCCTGCGTGACACTGCAGTGCCACTCCTAGATGGGCCAGGTGTTTGTGTCGGCCACTAGGGTCACTTATCTTAGTCACACAGCTACCTCATTGCGCCTCTTTTTTTTCTTCTTTGCGTCATGTGCTGTTTGGGGAGTATTTTTTGGAAGGGCCATCCGGCCTGACACTGCAGTGCCACTCCTAGATGGGCCAGGTGTTTGTGTCGGCCACTAGGGTCGCTTAGCTTACTCACACAGCTACCTCATTGCGCCTCTTTTTTTCTTTGCGTCATGTGCTGTTTGGGGAGTGTTTTTTGGAAGGGCCATCCTGCGTGACACTGCAGTGCCACTCCTAGATGGGCCAGGTGTTTGTGTCGGCCACTTGGGTCGCTGAGCTTAGTCACACAGCTACCTCATTGCGCCTCTTTTTTTCTTTGCGTCATGTGCTGTTTGGGGAGTGTTTTTTGGAAGGGCCATCCTGCGTGACACTGCAGTGCCACTCCTAGATGGGCCAGGTGTTTGTGTCGGCCACTTGGGTCGCTGAGCTTAGTCATCCAGCGACCTCGGTGCAAATTTTAGGACTAAAAATAATATTGTGAGGTGTGAGGTCTTCAGAATAGACTGAAAATGAGTGGAAATTATGGTTATTGAGGTTAATAATACTTTGGGATCAAAGTGACCCCCAAATTCTATGATTTAAGCTGTTTTTTAGGGTTTTTTGAAAAAAAACACCCGAATCCAAAACACACCCGAATCCGACAAAAAAAATTCGGTGAGGTTTTGCCAAAACGCGTTCGAACCCAAAACACGGCCACGGAACCGAACCCAAAACCAAAACACAAAACCCGAAAAATTTCCGGTGCACATCTCTATGATAAATACGGAGATAATGAAGGAGAAATCACAATAATGTAGTTAACAGAGCACCATAATATCAGTATAAAGACAGAAACTGAGCACTGGTTGAAGGCGGGGTTTTAGTACTTACCCCCTTTCAAATATAAATGATGGACCCGGGTTATTGCTGGGTCATGGCCGTTCCCACCCGGGTCTTCCGGCTTACAGTGGACACTTGGAGATGATGTTATCTCCAAGCACTACAGTGCCAGCCAATCAGCTCTTTTTAAGCATAACCCAGGTCCTTGTGACTCTGGTACCGAACAAGGTCGTGGACCTGGGACACCTGACCTGTGTCAGGTATGTTCACACATAGCCAAGACCCGAGTCGAGCCGCAAGCTCCAGCAAATGCCTGGGTAGAAAGGCTATGTGTCGAAGGGGTATATGTGTGCAAGAGACAGGTAAAATTTAGCAACGTCAAGGTTTTATGAATGCAGATAAATGCAAAGGTACAGCTTATTTTAGGGTGTGTATTGCATTACCGGCGTCCGGGATCTATTCCCACTCTATGGGTGTCGTGGACACCCACGAGTGGGAATAGTCGGTCACATAACTACATCCCAAATTTTATGATGTCACTTGCTGAGTTTCTGCATTTGTGTCTATTTTGAAAAATGGGATCAAAATTTTGCTCATGGTTATTGGAGATGCTGGACGGATCTTGTAAACTGTTCTTGCAGTCCTGGCCTGCCATAGTACAGGAAAAGCCAATCATAGTCAAGAAAGGAGGTCCAACAGATGAAGACAGGAGGTGAGGCTTTCCGTGTCACATGTATTCAGTAAAAGGCTGTTACCTATTAGTGGCTGCAAAATGAGAACTATATACAGTACAGTAGCAACCAGTTGCCACACTATAGCAACAGGCAGTACACCAGTGACGTGCGGTGGGGTGAGGCAGGTGAGGCAGGGCCAGAGTTTTGACTGTATAAAGTATATGAAAAATACAAAGAATATGTATGAAATATCTTCTTTGCACTATTCTAATAATTTTTATAGCCAAAACTCTGGAGTAAAAAGTCTATGGCAGGGGAGGCAGTGCCTCACCTGGCTAACTTTTCCGCACATCTCTGATCAAAACTCACCAAATTTCCAGGAGTTTATACTGCTGCACCTGTGTATAATGCCCAGATGTACGCTTTGGCTCATATATTGCATGTAAATCTGGTTCTTGTGCTAGCCAGTGCCTCATGAGCTATTTAGCTCACCGAACGTCACTGCAGTACACGGCCAATGCCCTCCGGCTCCCATACAAAAAAAAAGGGGCCTGATTGAATTGCGTGGCTGCCCAATACAGCCTGCTAACAATATTTTGCCATCCCTGACCTTGCTAGTTTTCCATCACAATATAAGGTTCAAGTCTACTCAGGCACTTGCTACAAACCTGCACAAACTAGAACTGCACGTAGGTTTTCAGGGCATTGAAAAAGTTAGACCGTCTACCATGTCTAAGCACCCATCTCATTAAAGGAGGGGCTTATTTACAAATACATTTAGGTGAAAGACCTGGATCTACAATGGGCATACTTAGTAGCAGGAACTGCTCTCTGGCTATATATTGACATTATCCTTGCAAATTTATGAAACTTGACTGAAAGAGCTAACAGAAGCTTTTACAGAGGTATCTGAAGGAATGTACTTTTCCTGCAGCAATTCCAGCTGGCCTTTTGCAGTAACAGGTCCTATAAACTCACTGATACTATCAGCATGTAGTAAGTGACTATCTGTAATGGCTATCAGCATACAGTAAGTGGAAAAGAAAAAATGATACCCTAATTGCACAGAAGAACAGCTAAGAAATATAGTCAAGTGCTATGAACCTTGATAGTGAAATATGTAAACCAAGAAAGAAAAAGTATTTTTGCGCTCCACTGATTGATATACAATGCAGGGTGATATGTAACATTTTTTTTTACAAACAAAACAATACTCCCCTATTCAGACAGCATAATTTCCTTTCTTCAAATATAAACTTTACAGAGATGGTATTCCATATAAAAACTTCATATCCAAGTCAGGAGTGTTCTCAACTTGATGACCCTGTATCGATACATCAAGTACCACCATCCCATAGAAATATTGGACTAAGAGACACGAGCTGTACACATTGGTGTGCGCAGGAGGGGGGGGGGGTGCCTGGTGCGCACAGGCACCCCCTAATGTCTAGCACCCTGATCTCACATGCCTGATGCAGTGATCGCCGAGCAGACTGATTACTGTCCCCTCTGCGCTGCACGCCGTCAAGACTGCATTACTGACCAGAAGCCTGGGCTAATCAAGGGTGCCACTTCCACTGGCTTTCAAACTCCCGGCTCCACCTCCATGTACAAAAACAGCGTGATGTGATGTGATTACGTCATGCTGCTCGCATGCCCACCCACCACATGCCCACCTCTCTCCTATGCTATGCCAATGCCAGCCACTGATGAGGATCAGCATTGCTAAAGCTGAATATATTTGTCCTATTAAAAACACGTTAAAGGTTAAAGAACACAGTACGCAATTGGCGCAAAAAGTACCGCAAGGGTACTCCCTTAACTATACCTTAAGAAATGTACTTATACTGTAAACATTTGTGCAGTGACAATGTGTAGATGTAATGCAGTGTAACCTTGTTAGCTTAAAAGCTGTATGTGCGACTATGACGCTCTGAGAAACCTTTATGCATTTATAATAACCAATCAAATATCGGTCTAAGGTTCTAACGCCTTTAGTGAGAGAATGAACGTTCAAAAAGAATAATACAATACAAGCTATACACTACCAAAATAACATAGAATATCTAACCAAGTTACTACACATAAAATACAATAAAGACACAATTACTTTTAAAAGGGGAAGGAGAGAGAGAATGGCTTATAACATTAAATAAGAGACAATATGGTTGTAGATAAAACTACACATGTGAGAGACAATCGCTGCGCAGTTATTCAATGCTGAGAATCTTTGTGGAGAAAATACTTGACCTTACCCATACTGGCTGTCCCTATATACACAACCCTACAATACCGCATGGGACAGAAGCTAGACTCCATTTTGAGAAAACTCCCATGAAGACTGCAACACATGGTTGAAAGGGGGAGGGGAAAACACCCGGCAGCAGCCATTTTAGATTTGCAGGTCCAAACACAAGGCACTCTCTACTACACCACAATCACATAGCAGAAGACACAAGACTCCTTTATTCCAAAATGTCCAAGCCTCAGAACAATGCATATGTTCTGATTTTACAATTCCAAACCATCTAAATCACCTTTCACAATTTCAATCCAACTTCCTAGAACCATCTTATTCACTTTCACATTCCAAACAACTTCCTAGAACCATCCCATTCACCCTCACATTCCAAACAACTTCAGTATCTCAATAACCAGAGCATATTCATCACAAGACCAGATCACAATGTAACCACACATCTCAGCCCGCCACTGCCACAAGCACATGCCCAAACGTAACTGCATGGTGGTATTTATGATTAACAAGATATATATATTATAACTAACCAGTACAATCTATTTTAAATCACCATAGGCAAACACATACCACAAATGCTATGCTACAGGTTGTCTAATGTTCCACTTCATCACAGACTCCACAGGGCACCAACACAAACACCCAACAATCACACAGCTGCGCAAGCCTCACCATCCCCAAGCCATTTGTATCTCCAAACCAACCACTCTATGCTTACCCATCATTCCACAACTACCCCACCACAAAACACACATTTAAAACTACTCTATGCCAATCAGCCATGAGATATTGAGATTATGATACTTAGCCTTTGGTGCCTGGCGATGATCCAGCCATGCTTCTGAGAGCTCTGTTCTGAGTGCAGCCACATCACATCTGCTCTCTGATGCAACCAGCAACACTGAAAAGACTACCTTCCTGTTTGACCAGTACCTGGGGGAGGGGTCTCTCTAGCTTTGTATATGCTGATCAGGTTCAGCCCTGAAAATCTTAGTAAAGGGTTGGCTTGATCATCCATTGTTCCCGACAAAGTGATCCCAGCTTTTATACATATAATCATATCTATCCGCTGCAATGTCCCACAACTTCACAACCAGCATCAAACTAACCCACACATCATTCTGCTTGCTTCAATACCAAACATGATGGGCGCATCTGGTTCTGTTCAGATAATACATATTCATGACATCAATTCATCAGCTAATTCTAAATCTCCATGATGTCTGGTGCTTGGCATTATTATAACCATGTACTGTATGAAACAAGCGCCGAATCCATCTCCGTGCCATGTCCGAGCAAATGCATGTGTTTCCATATATTGCTGTGCTCGCTGCGCATATTTGCAAGTATAGCGACTTAAATGTGTGTGTGGTTTGTATGTTCTCTCTATGTAATATTTTTTTGACTTTGACAGTCCACCCTTTGGCAGTCACCAATAACTGCCACTTCCTAAAACATTTCAAAAAGAGAAAAATATATGTCAGGGGTTAATACATTTCCATGGTTGGGTAAGGGAGGAGAGAGGAGAAGGTGTGAAGAGGGTATGACCTAGTGAGATAGCAGGAGCATGTGTGTATGAATCCGTGTTTGGGGGGTCATGTATCATCGTGCCGTACGTGTTTTAAATCAAGCTTCGAGGTATTGCGAAGTATACATTTGAATTCCTTCTTATCCTGTATTAAGGGTCTGTGGATGGGCTGTCAAACTCTACCGAGCTCTTTTCGGCTGTGGTTGTAACAAAATGGGGAAGCACATTTTAGTTGATGATACATGAATGGGGGAGGTATGTGATTGCTGATATCTGTGCCTGTATTCCCTATCGACTATGTGTGTCATTACCTGAGGGTTGTAGAGATGAAGATAAGACATAATTACGGTAAATGCAGTGGTATTCTATGTCAGGTTAATGAACATTCGTCGATTGAGGTCTTGTTCGGTGTCTGTTGAATGCAGTCTTCTTTGTGCTTTTGCCCATTAGGTGCAAGCAAAAAGCTTTGTCAATGTCCATAGATTTACAAAAATGTTGGGCTAGCGTAATTTTAAAATTTCTAGGGAAACTGGGGATCTATGGCAAAGTTCATCAAATCTCTGGGTATAAGGTTGTCAAAACTTCTTCTTTAATCCATCCGTTGTCTGTATACAGGATCATCAAACTCCTCGTCAAAAGTGGGTCTTTTTACCTAGGAGAAACCGGAAAAACAGGTGAAAGAAACGGACCGTATAATCGCATTTTCATCACATCATTGTTTCTACCGTTGGGTCATAAATCAAATCCATTGGAATTACAATTTCCCCACTCCTTAGACTCATTACCTCAGGTAGTACTTTTCCAATATAACACAATCCTTCAGAGTTTGGGGCAAGCCACTTTATACGCCTTCCTCCCGCATATGAAATATGCATCATCGGGGAGAACATATGGGACGGAGTAGGACATAACCATATTACACATCTTCCATGTGAAATCTCCTAACCCTAATTCTCCCATCTGTCTAGTACACGTATCAGCTTGTACGATATGTGCACAGTATCCTGGTGATACCTCTCCAACTCTCGTAATCCTATTTCCTAGGGTATACCTATATCGGAAAGATTTTCCTCTACTGGCTATGTGGCGTATAAGCTCTGTATCTGTTGGCATTCTATCTGCTCTATATGAAAAGGTCATGGTTTGGTTACTCCATGACACTTCCCAATTTCCCGGCTTTCGGGGATTGGAGATGTTAAAACATAATAGGGACCTATCCACATGATATTGGTGGAGCTTCAAACTAGGAGGGCTGGAGATATTAAACCTCCTGTCCACCGGTCTCCCACCCTTTAGCTCAAGTACCTCCCCTACCGTTAAAGGAAATGGTACTAGCCCTGATTTGCTATGACCTTGAGGCACTTGAGAGCATACCCAACAATCTGTTTTATTCAACACACTACCCACTAAAGAGTGATAGTCACTCAAGGGATGCCGGTCCATATGGATATTAAAACTGGATTGGCATTTCTTAATGCACCCATCCTCAATGACATTGTTACAGAGCCTACAGATACAGAGCTTTCTTTTCAGCTAACAATGTTTACAAATAACATGGCTGTTAGATCGTTTCCGGTACTCGCCTTTGCTCGGTGCTTGTGTTGCTATTGGAAATTTACACCTCCGTCTTAGTCATTGGAACCTTTCTGGATCCTTTCTCGACCTCACTGGTACTCTCACCGAAACAGACTGCTCGGGTCAACGTCATGGTCAACAGGAAAATCCATATCACAGTCTCTTGGGGCAAGTCCATCTTACAGGAGGAGAAAAGAAGAAATTTGTAATGGGGGTACAGGAAAACAGTTTGAGGGGGAGAGAAACTTGTTACGATAATTAGTTCTCTCGTCTAGTTGTTCTTCTTGTTCTGCTGTCATCTCAAAGGTGCTGTCTCTCAGTCTTCCAAACGAACATTCCGGTGATGCAATATTCCTTCCAAACCAGCGATCTTTCTGTAAGGAGCAAAAATCTTGCATTACCATTTGTCTAACTGATGTGTGACATACCATCTTTAAAACATGAAAACATGAGAAAGAAGAGAGAAAACAAAAAAAAACAAAAGAGAGAGAGAACAATTCATATATGTATATACCACATAAATCAACAGAGAACAACAACAGGGAAAAAAAACATTTTTCAAACATTTTAAAACATTGTCAGATCATCAGGCTGTCATATCTACATGTCCAATGGTTTCCTTGCGCAGTCCCTCCCCCCAGCACTTCCATATTCCACTGTCGGTATCTGGCCAGAATACATTGATGCGGATAGGTCATGCTGGGGTTTGGTAGACTTCTGCAAAGACCAAGTATATATGCAATGTTTGAATCCTACCAATAATTGTCAGAGATGGGGAGAGAGAAAAAAGAAACATTTCACAGATACATTTACAACGTTTCACCCGGTCATTCCTGTGTCTTCAGGGAATGACCTCCCAATTTATTAACTATAACCTCAGGCTTACCATCAGTCCTAATGATCACCTTTCCTGATTGCACATTATGGGTGTGGCTCAAAATTCTTCCTATATGATCCCTGTTTATAATTGTGTGTGTTATAATTTTGCTCATTTCTTGGTCTGGGGGGTCTGACTTTATGTGGGCTATTACAGTTGCTGGCATAATGCCCTTCTCTTCTACAATGATAACAAATCCTTGGCTTTCTCCATGTGCTAGGGGCCTGGGGTTCCGGTCGACTTGATGCCTCCTCTAGTGCTTGGATGCTCATTACCATCAACCGCTTTCCCTGTACCTCCCTGATTCCTTGGATACCATGATTATGTCGTTGTCTAGGGCGTTGATATACCTTCTGTGAATCTTTGATCATACACTTAGATCTTTCCCAGGATCTGGGAAATCAGACATGATTGATCTCAATTCTGTCCGGGACCAGGGATGGCGCATTGCACTGTCCTTGACGGGAATGATTCCCTGATCGTCAGTCTTCCCATTGGGGACTGTGATCACCCTGACAGGACTAAACTCAATTACATCACCTTGTTTTGGTCTTACAATATGGGGTACATTTGTTTGTGCGTGATATAAAACTTTGTACGTACCTGTGGACACGACCTCACCTGACCCTCCGTTAGGGGGTTTGATTATTGCCTTTACCAATTTGGTCGCGTCCACCTGGATGTCTTGTAGGCTGGCTGCTGGAAGAGATGCCGACATCGTTCTGGGCTCACTTTCTTGCTGATAATCCTGAGGGAAGTTTAACATGGGGTGCGACTTGCACAGGTTAACATTTGTAATTTTTACACTTTCATTTTCATAAACATTATTACATTTTACACTTTCATTCTTAATACAGTTACTAAGTGCATTTTTATCGTACAACATTGTGCCATTTCTCTGCAACCATAATCCTCTCCATTGCCATGTCTCTCTTCCCAAGATGAGAGTCAGATATGTCAGTTAACTCTCTTTGCAATTCACTTTCCTGTTGCCATAATTTTAAACAATCATAATGTTTGGTCCGTCTCTTTACTGATTTAATGAGACATATCCTCCTCCTTAAATTTTGCAACACTTCTGGGCTGAAGCTACCTACTCTTGGGAATTTCTCCCCGTCATGTACCGTCATTCTCTCCCATTCATCACATAAAACCTCTGTGTGTGAACCGTATTTTTCACACATCACGTACCTTGCTGACCCGACTGGTCGGTTTACTAAATCAACCCGAATCGAGGTTGATCGCCCCCTGCCTGAACAACTGGCCCCCATAACTCGTAGGTGTTGCTTTTCTTCAGCGAACCCTTACAAAAAACAAAGATGTCCGGGGCAGGCTGGCGGTGAAGTTTACCGAGTACTCCACTCACTTCTCGCCCACGTTGGCCAGTACTGCAATCACTGTATCCAGAGCTGTTGTACCCAACCCAGGGCCCCTGTGAACCTTTATTTACTGGGGCGTGTTCCCCAGCAAGTATCGGTTGTTGGATAGTTCCTGAGTGACCAGCGAACTTCCCTTAAAATAAAAAAAAATTCACAAATCACGTTAAAATGTACAAATAGCGTTTATGACCTTCGTACACAAATAGTACCGGTCAGGTTTACTAATGCACACAATTACGTGCGGTACAATCGTTCAGCACATAAGCAACTAATCTTATGTGCGGGGCGACCAGTGGAATCGAAAATTTCGGCTGCGAATTCCTTCAGCCAGAGCTTAATGGCCTATATGGGTTCCGCACCAACCCTTCTTGGTGTTGTGCTACTTGTCTCTATAGCGGACTTCCTTGTCTGCTGTACCTGGACCTCCTGGTCTGTTATGCGACCTCCTGGTCTGTTACAGTATGACCTCCTGGTCTGCTACACTCTAATGCTCAAATTTTATGTTTAACCAGGGATGCCTCCCTAGCCACCATGCACGTCACTTACATGTATGTACCTTCACGAGAACTCGATACTTTTCTTGTGGTTCAACCTCAAAATTGTATATAACACACTCACTCACCACATGTACACTTTTGTTTCTATTTCTATTTCTGCGCAGAAATTTTTCTTTAGACCAGATGTGTTGTGAATTTGGAGAAGGATCTGTTAATCTAAATTTCGGATACTAAAATAGACTTGCGCTATTTATCGTCTGTAAAAAAAAAAAAATCAACACTATCGTGTGACTTGAGTTACGTGGGCGTACCCAGACGCTCCGCTGCGTAATTTACGCTGCGTGCGTCGGCCTTTTCGTACGCGAGTCTCAGTCCTTTGTTAGAGACACGCGGACGCAAAGCAAATGTCCACCGTAACACAACTAACACGTTTATCAATGTAGATGATCCTTGATCATCTACCGAGCACCACACCAATCTCTCCTTGTACCTTTAGGTAGAGCTGCGTGTGTGCTTTTTACAATTATACCCTTAAATATTACTTTTTATCTTTTTAACTACTAATAGCAACAAATCTTTCTTAGCACGTTATCAATGCAAATGGCAAACAGGAGAGTGATATGTGAAACTTACACAAATGAACATGCAATTCTAAATTTAATCTAATAACATACATTGATGTAAGCACACGCATATAGATATTACATATATGAGACCCTATTCAGTGCTTCTACTTTGCATATGAATGTGCAATTTCTTTCACTGCTGGGAGTTTCACTGATTGCATTTCAATGGCCATCCTACAAATAGCAGCGTTAAAACAGGTTCTTGGAGAGAGACAGTTACCAAAAAAAAAAAAAAAAAAACTACTTGTGTATTTCTTAAATCAAATATTTAATTATTAACTGTTATTAAACTCTATCTGAACTACTTATGATTGACTATGATATGGACTAAACAAATGCATTAAAAAAAACTCATTAAATGATGATTTCTTTTTGACAGTGGATGGCTGATTATTTCCTGAGTCAACTGAAAATCAGCCGTTCAAAAATATATATATATATATTTTTTTTTTTTTTACCTTCCCAAAATGGCCACTGCTCCTCCCCCATCCATGAGGTTTACACAAAATGGGGGACAGACCTTTTGTCACAAAGAAAAATCATCATGCCAGCCCCTTTTAGTTATCACACTATGCAGAGCGATTAAAAATAATTTTAAACCTATTTAAACAGACAAACCATCCAATCTGCGTGTGCAGTTGGCACCAAATAGAAATAAAAACCAGATTTACAAAGACAATAGCTTAATGTTCCTACCTCTGGTTCCGGATTCCACCAGCATCCCTACAGACCAAAAGAATCAGACGCAGACTCTCATCTGATCAGCACTACTGCTTTCCCGCCCTTGCTGATCGATAAAGTCTGCGCCCTTTTCACCTGACTGCGGATATGAGATGGACCGGACTTGCCCCCACTTGCTAAAGCTGAATATATTTGTCCTATTAAAAACACGTTAAAGGTTAAAGAACACAGTACGCAATTGGCGCAAAAAGTACCGCAAGGGTACTCCCTTAACTATACCTTAAGAAATGTACTTATACTGTAAACATTTGTGCAGTGACAATGTGTAGATGTAATGCAGTGTAACCTTGTTAGCTTAAAAGCTGTATGTGCGACTATGACGCTCTGAGAAACCTTTATGCATTTATAATAACCAATCAAATATCGGTCTAAGGTTCTAACGCCTTTAGTGAGAGAATGAACGTTCAAAAAGAATAATACAATACAAGCTATACACTACCAAAATAACATAGAATATCTAACCAAGTTACTACACATAAAATACAATAAAGACACAATTACTTTTAAAAGGGGAAGGAGAGAGAGAATGGCTTATAACATTAAATAAGAGACAATATGGTTGTAGATAAAACTACACATGTGAGAGACAATCGCTGCGCAGTTATTCAATGCTGAGAATCTTTGTGGAGAAAATACTTGACCTTACCCATACTGGCTGTCCCTATATACACAACCCTACAATACCGCATGGGACAGAAGCTAGACTCCATTTTGAGAAAACTCCCATGAAGACTGCAACACATGGTTGAAAGGGGGAGGGGAAAACACCCGGCAGCAGCCATTTTAGATTTGCAGGTCCAAACACATGGCACTCTCTACTACACCACAATCACATAGCAGAAGACACAAGACTCCATTTTATTCCAAAATGTCCAAGCCTCAGAACAATGCATATGTTCTGATTTTACAATTCCAAACCATCTAAATCACCTTTCACAATTTCAATCCAACTTCCTAGAACCATCTTATTCACTTTCACATTCCAAACAACTTCCTAGAACCATCCCATTCACCCTCACATTCCAAACAACTTCAGTATCTCAATAACCAGAGCATATTCATCACAAGACCAGATCACAATGTAACCACACATCTCAGCCCGCCACTGCCACAAGCACATGCCCAAACGTAACTGCATGGTGGTATTTATGATTAACAAGATATATATATTATAACTAACCAGTACAATCTATTTTAAATCACCATAGGCAAACACATACCACAAATGCTATGCTACAGGTTGTCTAATGTTCCACTTCATCACAGACTCCACAGGGCACCAACACAAACACCCAACAATCACACAGCTGCGCAAGCCTCACCATCCCCTAGCCATTTGTATCTCCAAACCAACCACTCTATGCTTACCCATCATTCCACAACTACCCCACCACAAAACACACATTTAAAACTACTCTATGCCAATCAGCCATGAGATATTGAGATTATGATACTTAGCCTTTGGTGCCTGGCGATGATCCAGCCATGCTTCTGAGAGCTCTGTTCTGAGTGCAGCCACATCACATCTGCTCTCTGATGCAACCAGCAACACTGAAAAGACTACCTTCCTGTTTGACCAGTACCTGGGGGAGGGGTCTCTCTAGCTTTGTATATGCTGATCAGGTTCAGCCCTGAAAATCTTAGTAAAGGGTTGGCTTGATCATCCATTGTTCCCGACAAAGTGATCCCAGCTTTTATACATATAATCATATCTATCCGCTGCAATGTCCCACAACTTCACAACCAGCATCAAACTAACCCACACATCATTCTGCTTGCTTCAATACCAAACATGATGGGCGCATCTGGTTCTGTTCAGATAATACATATTCATGACATCAATTCATCAGCTAATTCTAAATCTCCATGATGTCTGGTGCTTGGCATTATTATAACCATGTACTGTATGAAACAAGCGCCGAATCCATCTCCGTGCCATGTCCGAGCAAATGCATGTGTTTCCATATATTGCTGTGCTCGCTGCGCATATTTGCAAGTATAGCGACTTAAATGTGTGTGTGGTTTGTATGTTCTCTCTATGTAATATTTTTTTGACTTTGACAGCATGCAGCCAGTGTTCCTCTTAGGAAGACAAATTCAATACTGGCAGGCGGTCGGCAGCAGCATTGACACGTCACTCGTTTTTCCAGCAGCAGCAGTACTAACCTGCGACTGTCAGTGTCAGTGATTGACTGACTTGTAAGTAAGCTGCTGCAGCTTGCAGGGTAAAGAGAGGGGAAGCCAGACCAGGCTGAGGAGGAGCACTGTAATTGCAGTCAGTGCCATCAGGGGTGTTTGTTTGGTGCACACCACAATATCTGACAATGTATCTGCTTTATTAGGATTGGTACAAGGGTGGATATTTTATATTGCGTTGACCGTCAATAGATGCTAGACACACCCAAAAGGCGGTGCTAGACACACCCCTCCGGCGGTACACCCCCTAATAAAATGTGCTGCGCACGCCTGTGGCTGAACATTTACTTAGTCAGATTATCTGAAAGATTTCACACTATGGCCCTCATTCCGAGTTGTTCGCTCGCTAGCTGCTTTTAGCAGCATTGCACACACTAAGCCGCCGCCCTCTGGGAGTGTATTTTAGCTTAGCAGAATAGCGAACGAAAGATTAGCAGAACTGCTACTAAATAATTCCCTGCAGTTTCTGAGTAGCTCCAGACCTACTCCTAGATTGCGATCACCTCAGTCCGTTTAGTTCCTGGTTTGACGTCACAAACACACCCTGCGTTCGGCCAGCCACTCCCCCGTTTCTCCAGCCACTCCTGCGTTTTTTACCTGGCACGCCTGAGTTTTTTAGCACACTCCCTGAAAACGGGCAGTTTCCGCCCAGAAACACCCACTTCCTGTCAATCACACTATGATCACTGGAGCGATGAAAAAACGTCGCTCGAGCTTGTGTAAATCTACAACGTTTTGTGTGAAAGTACTTAGCGCATGCGCGCTGCGTACCATGCGCATGCGCATTTTTGCCGTTTTTTCACTTAATCGCTGCACTGTGAAAATCGTCAGCGAGCGAACAACTCGGAATGACCACCTATATGTGATCTTTTATTCCTTTGTATGTACCCCGTTGAGAAAACCCCGACTTGGATTGAGGTTTTTATATGGAATACCATCTCTGTAAAGTTTATATTTGAAGACTGGAAATGATGCTGTCTGAATAGGGGAGTCTTGTTTTGTTTGTCATTGATTGTAAAAAATTTTTTACAAATCACCCTGCATTGTATATCCATCAGTGGAGCGCAGAAATACTTTTTCTTTCTTGGTTAGCATACAGTAAGTCACTCTGTAATGGCTACTGTCAGCAGGCAGTAAGGGACTATTTGTAATGGCTACCTGCATACAGTAATACCCCTTTTCCACTAGCTCCTTAAAACATGGGTAAATGCACGGGGGCGCGCATTTACCCGCGTTTTTCCCTAGTGGAAACGGGTCCCCCGGCAAATTCCCGGATCAAGTGATCCGGGAATCCTACCCGGGTAGCTAGCCGGGTTGAACACGTGTTCAACCCGGCTAGCTATCTAGTGTGAACGGGTGCCGTGTCGAGGCGACACGGCTCCCGTTCACTGTGTATAGGGAGGGCGGCGCTGGGAGACCATGTGATCTCCCAGCACCACCCCTGCTGCGTCACTAGCGCGTCACCAACCCGGCAATATGCCGGGTTGGTGAGCGCTGTCATTAGGGGGCTGTAGCACAGGTCGCAGCCGTGTCAGGCGACGCGGCTGCGACCCGTGCTTTAAGTGGAAAAGGGGTATCAGTGACTCTGTAATGGCTACTATCAGCATGCAGTAAGGGACTTTCTGTAATCGCTATGAGCATGCAGTCAGTGACTATCTGTAACAGCTACTTTCAGCATGCAGTATAAAGGACTATCTGTACCAGCTATCAGCATACAGTAAGTTACTACCTGTAACGGCTACTATCAGCATGCAGTAAGTGACTATCTGTAATGTCTACTATCAGCATGCAGTAAGTGACTATCTGTAATGGCTACTATCAGCATGCAGTAAGTGACTATCTGTAATGGCTACTATCAGCATGCAGTAAGTGACTATCTGTAATGGCTACTATCAGCATACAGTAAGTGACTACCTGTAACGGCTACTATCAGCATGCAGTAAGTGACTATCTGTATGTAATGGCTACTATCAGCACGCAGTAAGTGACTATCTGTAGCGTCAAGCTGAGCTTTTCTGGACTTCTGTGTCTGGTTCCCTTTACAAATGAATTATTATTTAAATCCAAGCTAGATCAGACCATTACCAAAAATAAAGGAAAGTAAATTTCTGCCATAGCCCAGAGTGTTGCAAATAAATCTTTGTATGTGAATATGCACTGCAAAAAAACAGAAGAACATGCCCTTTCACTAACAAGGGATCTTCCTTTCAAGAGGAATAGAAAGTAGCCAACAGCTCTAAAGAGAAAACTTCTGAAAGTTTGCAAATTCAACAGCCACCAATAGGACGTAGACTGGCATACTTCTTGAATGTGTAAGCTAACATAACTGAAGATAATCAGATAGCTGGAGAGACATCAATGGTGATGTGCAAGCAGGTTGACATGTTTAACTTCAATAGGCTGATCATAGTCCTTTGGGATGTCACTCAGCTTTGTTCTACATTTCACTGCTTGGCAAAGAACTGACAATTATCAAGTTTTTCTGCTGATATGATATTCATTATGTAAGATAACCTTGTTTAACATATATATTTGATGAAAATAATGTTACATGGGTAGAAATTGACCAACACAGTTAAGGTAGCAATGGTGAATTGCAGGCAAGTTGAAATTCATCACCTCAGTAGGCTGACTGGCTAACATCATAAACAGCCTTTGTGATATCACTCAAGTCAAGTCACTGCTTGCTCTAGAACTGTCACTCATCAGCCATATCTCTTGATATGACTTCTCACAGTCTGAGAAAAGTGAATTTTAGCAAACACGTTACATGAAAATAATGTTAGATGGATAGATTTACAATTAGTAGTGGTGGAATGCAAGTAGGTTGATATGCATCATCTCACTAGGTTGATAATTGGTGGAGAGTGCTGTGGCAGCTTTTAATCAGTACCTGAATGCTGGATCTGCACCAGGGGCTACGACCTTGAGGGGGACAGTCCGGACCTTTGCTCCCCCCACAAGTTACGTATCTTCCTGATTTATCACATCTGTGCTAATTTATGCTTCAGAGTACATGGAGTTTTATGTATCTTTTATACGGTAATTTGTGTTGTGTCCTTTGGAAATAAATATTTTAAGGAAATATCTGGGTATTGAGACGTTCCTTCCCTTTGTTTCTTTCTCCCGATATCCCCGTTGCCTGAATTCGGAGGATCATTAAGTGATATAGGGGGAGGAGTAGAATACAAAGAGGAAGAGTAGCGATAAAAAGATACCTTTATGTGGAAGACAACTTATGAAAAATAGTAAGTTGGGTACGCCTGATATTGGTTCCCCTTCCTAAATTCTAGTGGAAAGATACCTTTATAGGATTTATACAGTCTTATCTGTAGTAAGTAAGGTTCGGCTCTGTACCACGACTTATATATCTTTCACGGTGGTGACCCCTTAAAGGAAACATACACCCTTTCAGAGTAAAGTTCAAGAACATTTGAACCTTTTGATCTCTCGTCCTAAGAAGAATAGGGTGACGGACTTACCTGGTTTATTACGGGGGTGGATAAGGAAGATTTTCCATCTTCAGACTTTATTACAATTTTGTCCCCCATCTCTCTGTTTGTCTATTTCCTCCCTGAATTTGAGAGATCGAGTCACGGGGGATTGAGAACCCAAGTCATCATGAGGGAATCGACTACACCACGTCGGCTTGAACAGTGAATACATCTAAGGACTATTTTCCTAACATAGGAACACTGGTCCCCACGTATGGTGACATACATATTTATATATAATTTCAATGAAGTGAGCGCTCTTTGTGGTTGTTTCCAATTTTGTTTGTAAAAGTTTCTGTTTTTTGGTGTGTGTGGTGATACACCAGTGATACGGCCGTGAACTGCTGCTCCTAGAGTGCGCATTAGAACTCTCTTTTCAGTTTTTATCTAATATAATAAGCAGTCTTTGTGATGATAGTAAGATTTTGTATAACAGTCACTTCTTGACTGCTCATTATCTGCTACAGTATATCAACTAACATGACTTTTCACAGCGCAAGGTAAATAATGTAAACGTTATATAGAAATAATGTTAGATGGATAGAGACAGATAGTTAGAAAGCGGTGGTAAAAAGCAGGCAGATCTAGATTTTTAATCTCAGCAGGTTGATTATGTGACTAGCTAACATCATAAATGGCTTTTATGAAATTACTCAGCTTTGGTATAAAATCAACTGCTGGTATAGTAGAGTCAATCATCAGCTATATCTGATTTCATATGTTCATCCTATTTTAAGTCAGACAGACTTGAAATGGGGCATTTTGGGGTAGTAACAATGCGAGCATATTGAACCACATTCTCTTGTGGAAGTGTCATAGTAGTGTTGTGGTTGTGTATCTAATGTTCCGTGAGTCATGCATATGGGGAAGAGAAGCCTGTTTCTGATGGATCTCTTACTCCTAGCATGGGGCTGGTGCAAGTGCCGGTACTAATGATGATTACGGTGATTGGCATAAATTCAATGGGTGGCACAGATTCACACTTGCAGACACATTAGCCTAAGGTAGTAAATCAAGTTGCAATGGCTGTCCTCAACTATAGCCACTTTGTGTGTAACTCAGAGTCAGCCACAGTGTAAGATAATCTTATTTTAACAAATATTATATGAAAATGTTAGATATATATAAACATATAGATGGACAGCAGTGGTGAAATGCAGGTAGAGATTTATCACCTCTGTAGGCTAATTATGTGACTGGCTAACATAAACAGCCTTTGTGATATCAAACAGCTTTGGTATAAAAGTCAGTTAATAAAGAACGGACATCAGCTATACCTGCTTATATGAATTCTCACAGTATAAGGTAATTAATATAAATGTTATATGAAAATAATGTAAGATGGATGATAGATGGATATATAGCAGTGATGAAATGCAGGCAGGTTGAGATATATAATTTCAGCCAATTATGTTACTGGCTAACACCATAATTGGCCTTTATGATGTCACTCAGCTTTAGTACAAAAGTCGCTGCTTACATCATAATCAGCTATTATGTCACTCTGCTTTGGTATAAAAATAGGGTTTTAATTACCTGCCGGTAAATCCTTTTCTCGTAGTCCGTAGAGGATGCTGGGGTCCATTTTAGTACCATGGGGTATAGACGGTTCCGCAGGAGCCTTCGGCACTTTAAGACTTTTCAACAGTGTGAACTGGCTCCTCCCCCTATGCCCCTCCTCCAGACCTCAGTATAGGAACTGTGCCCGAGGAGACGGACATTCTCGAGAGAGGAATTACTATTAAACATGTGGCGAGATTCACACCAGCTCACACTATTCATAAACAACATGTCGGCTAACATGGCCTTTAACATGTCATGCCAACCAGCATGCATAACGCAGCGGCAACAGCTGTTAACATCTGAACACATGAAAAATGTGTAAAAAGATAAACGTAATCAGCAGGAAAAATGAGCACTGGGCGGGCGCCCAGCATCCTCTATGGACTATGAGAAAAGGATTTACCGGCAGGTAATTAAAATCCTATTTTCTCTTACGTCCTAGAGGATGCTGGGGTCCATTTTAGTACCATGGGGATGTACAAAAGCTCCTAGTATGGGCTGGAAAGTGCTAATGTTCCTGCAGAACTGACTGACCAAATCTTAGGTCGTCAGCAGCCAAGGTGTCAAACTTATAAAACTTAGCAAACGTGTTTGCACCCGACCAAGTAGTAGCTTGGCAGATTTGTAAAGCCGAGACACCCCGGGCAGCCGCCCAGGATGAACCCACTTTCCTTGTAGAGTGGGCTTTCACCGAAGTCGGTAACGGCAATCCTGCAGTGGAATGAGCGTGCTGAATGGTACCCCTGATCCACGCGCAATAGTCTGCTTAGAAGCAGGACCCCCAATCTTGTTGGGGTCATAGAGGACAAACAAAGATTAAGTTTTTCTTATCCTAGCCATTTTTGCAACATAAATCCTCAACGCTCTGATGAAATCCAAGAATTTTGAGACGGTTGAGGTGTCAGAAGGTACTGGCACCACCACAGGTTGGTTGATATGAAAAGAAGACACAACCTTCGGAAGAAAGTGCTGACGTGTTCTCAGTTCAGCCCTATCTTCATGAAATATTAAGTAAGGACTCTTGTGTGAGAGAGCTCCTAACTCAGACACCCGTCTGCCTGAGGCCAAGGCCAATAGGATGACCACTTTCCAAGTGAGAAACTTCAACTCTACGTCTTGTAGAGGCTCAAACCAGTCCGATTTAAGGAACTGCAACACCACAAAGGGCGGTTGGATGCGCAGAACCCCCTTTACGAACGTCTGGACCTCAGGAAGAGAAGCCAATTGTTTTTGAAAGAAAACAGACAAGGCCGAAATCTGAACCTTGATAGATCCTAATCTCAATCCAGCATCCACACCCGCCTGTAGAAATAGGAGAAGACGTCCTAATTGAAACTCCACCGCAGGAGACTTCTTGGATTCACACCAAGATACATATTTTCTCCAAATACGATGGTAATGTTTGGACGTTACCCCTTTCCTGACCAAAATAAGTGTGGGAATGACTTCATTGGGAATACCCTTACGGGCTAGGATCTGGTGCTCAACAGCCATGCTGTAAAATGCAGCCGCAGTAAGTCCTGATAAACTAACGGCCCTTGCTGAAGCAGGTACTCGCGAAGAGGAAGAGGCCGAGGATCTTCCAGTAATAACTCTTGAAGATCTGGATACCAGGCCCTCCTTGGCAGTCTAGAGCAATGAGAATTGCTCGAACTCTTGTTCTTCTGATGATCTTGAGAACCTTTGGAACAAGTGGAAGTGGAGGGAACAGATACACCGACTGAAACACCCACTGGGTCACCAGTGCATCCACTGCTATTGCTTGTGTGTCTCTCGACCTGGAACAATATGTCGGAAGCTTCTTGTTGAGACGAGATGCCATCATGTCCACTTGAGGAACGCCCCAACGACATGTTACCTCCGCAAAAAGACTTCTTGGTGGAGGCCCCATTCTCCTGGATGGAGATCGTGTCTGCTGAGGAAGTCTGCTTCCCAGTTGTCCACTACCGGAATGAAAATTGCCGACAGAGCTTTTGCATGTCTTTCTGCCCAGAGGAGTATCTTTGTCACCTCTGTCATTGCCGCCCTGCTTTTTGTTCCTCCGTGACGGTTTATGTAAGTTACTGTCGTTACATTGTCTGACTGGATCTGTATGGGACGACCTTGAAGAAGGTGTGCCGCTTGATGAAGGCTGTTGTACACAGCTCTCAACTCCAGAATGTTTATGTGAAGGCGAGTTTCTTGACTTGACCATCTTCCTTGGAAGCTTTCTCCTTGCGTGACTGCTCCCCATCCTCTGAGACTTGCATCCGTGGCTACCAGTATCCAGGCCTGAATCCCGAACTTGCGTCCCTCCAGGAAGTGAGAAATTTGTAGCCACCACAGGAGCGAAATTCTGGCTTTCGCTGACAAGATTATCCTTTGATGCATGTGGAGATGCGACCCTGACCACTTGTCCAGTAGGTCCCACTGGAAGACCCTGGCATGGAATCGGCCATATTGTAGCGCCTCGTAAGCCGCTACCATTTTCCCAAACAGGCGAATGCACTGATGAATTGATACTGTTCTTGGTCTCAAAAGTTGTTTGACCATGCTCTGGATCTCCTGAGCCTTTTCCACCGGTAGAAATATTCTCTGTACCTCTGTGTCCAGTATCATTCCCAAAAATGATAATCTCATTGTCGGTTCCAACTGGGATTTTGGAAAGTTGATAATCCAACCATGCTGTTGAAGCACCTTCAGGGATAATGCTATGTTCTGGAGTAGCTTGTCCCTGAATCTCGCTTTTATGAGGAGATCGTCCAGGTATGGAATTATGTTGACTCCTTTCTTGCGAAGGAGAACCATCATCTCCGCCATCACCTTGGTGAATATTCTTGGAGCCATGGAGAGCCCGAACGGTAATGTTTGGAATTGGTAGTGGCAATCCTGAACCGCAAACCTCAGGTATGCTTGATGTGGCGGGTAAATGGGGACATGCAAGTAAGCATCCTTGATGTCCACTGACACCAGAAATTCCTTTTCTTCTAAGCTGAAAATCACTGCTCTCAAGGATTCCATCTTGAATTTGAATCTTTCCAAATAAAGATTCAGAAATTTTAGGTTTAAAATCGGTCTGACCGAGCCATCCGGCCTCAGTACCACAAACAGGCTTGAATAAAAGCCTTGGTTCCTTTGTTCTGCAGGAACCAAGGCAATTACTTTGTCTTGACACAATTTGTGTATTGCGTTCAGGACATTTGTGCTGTCTTGAGCAGAAACTGGTAAGGCTGATTTGAAAAATCGGCACGGGGGAAGGTCTTGAAATTCCAACTTGTAACCTTGGCATATTATCTGTAAAATCCAAGGAACCAGGTCTGAGCGAAACCAGAACTGGCTGAAAAATAATAAACGTGCCCCCACCCGATTGCACTCCCACAGTGGAGCCCCAGCGTCATGCTGTGGTTTTTGCAGAAGTAGTTGCTGACTTCTGCTCTTGGGAGCCTGAGGGTGTTGTAGGTTTTCTACCTTTTCCTCTCCCCTTTCCTGTGAAAAAAGGGGTAGTTTTAGCCTTTTTGTACTTGTTGGGCCGAAAGGACTGCATAATATGAGAATGATATACTTTTTTAGCCGGTTCAGCTGCCGACGGCAGAAATGCTGACTTGCCAGATGTAGTAGTTGATATCTAGTTTCTCTCCAAAGAGGGCCTCACCATTGTAAGAGAGCGCCTCAATAATTCTTTTGGATTCTGCGTCAGAATTCCATTGACGGATCCAGAGCGCTCTGCGGGCTGAAATCGCCATAGCAGAGGTCCGTGAGCCCAGTAAGCCTACGTCCTTCATAGCCTCAACCAAGTAACCTGCAGAGTATTTGATATGACCTAGAATTTGCAGCATGTCATCTTTATCGACCGTGTCAATATTAACAATCAAGTTATCTGCCCACTTTTCAACTGCGTTACCTACCCACGCAGAAGCAATTGTGGTCCTGAGTAATGTACCCGTAGCAACATAGATGGACTTTAAAGTCGTCTCTAATTTGCGGTCAGCAGGTTCTTTTAATGAAGCTGACCCCGGGGCAGGTAAAATGATTTTCTTTGACAACCTAGAGACTGATGTGTCTATCATTGGGGGTGACTCCCACTTACGCCTATCCTCTTCAGGGAAAGGGTATTCTACCCGCAACCTTTTAGGGATAGCAAATTTCTTTTCCGGGTTAGCCCAGGATTCCTCAAAAAAGGTATTTAAGTCCTTTGACGGAGGAAAAGTCACCACCTGTTTTTTATTTAATTTAAAATAATCTTTTTCCTCAGGTGGAGGTGTTGTGTCAGGAAATTCCAACACCTCTTTTATAGCGACTATCATACATTGAATGCTCTTAGCCAGTTTGAGATCTACCCCTCTCAAATCCCCAGTGTCGACGTCAGTGTCGGAATCCGTGTCAGTGTCCCTTTGCATAATTTGGGCCAGGGACCTTTTCTGGGAACTGGAGAGGTCCCGAGTGGATGTTGTAGGTGAATCAGCAAATAAAGCATCTTCCACAGACTGTCTCCAATGCTTTGTCTGTTCTTCAGACTCAGAGAATTTCCTTGCTAGTTTAGCCATATTACTCTGCAGCTTTCTCACCCACACAGGCTCAGAACACTCTTGTGCCTCCAAAATGGGTTGCTCTGGGGAACTACTTTCTCTAGACATGGTACACACTTGTACAGTCACACCACTCACACACACGGGAGCTAATGGGGACAGACCTACACTCATGTTTGTCAGAGAGACCCAGAGGGAATTGCCAGTCCACACAACGCGACCTATATGTATTATATACACTGAATATACATATATACCAAAACAGCGCTTTATATCCAATGTGAAGCCCGTAGACTTCAATAAATCATGTGCTCCCCTCCCCTTCTATAACACCCTGGTACTTGTATCAGCGATGTGTGAGGAGAAGCAGCCTGTAGGATCAGCGCTCCGGCATCTCTGTGAGGAGAAAATGGCGCCAAATGAGTGTTACAAGCAATTCTGAGGTGAAGCCCTGCCCCCTGTAATGGCACGGTTCAGCCACAGTAATATTTATACTGGCAGGGGTAGTGTACATCAGCGGTTCACATGTATGTACATTTTGCCAGTGAGAATAAAGATTTATCATGTCCCTCATAGCACGTCCCCCCCCCCCCCCCCCGCGCGCATGCGCCCTGCACCCTGTGCTGAGAGATATGTTGCTGTGCAGCGTCCCGCGCTTTGCTGGTACCTTTATGCCGCCTTGATGACCGGAGTTCCCCTCTCTGCAGGTCTCCGATTAATACTCACCAGCCTTCTGACTTCTGGCTCTGTTAGGGGGTGGCGGCAGTGCTGTGGGAGTGAACGCTGGCTAGGCAAGGGCTGTGTTCAGTACCCTTCAGGAGCTAATGGTGTCCTGTCAGCGGAAGCAGAGCCATTAAACTAACTGAGAAGTTGGTTCCTACTTCCCCTCCTAAGTCCCACGAAGCAGGGAAGCTGTTGCCAGCAGGTTCCCTGTAAAATAAAAAACCTAACAAAGTCTTTTACAGCAAAACTCAGTAGAGCTTCACTGATGTGCAGCCAGTCTGCCGAGCACATTTTCTAAACTGAGGTCTGGAGGAGGGGCATAGGGGGAGGAGCCAGTTCACACTGTTGAAAAGTCTTAAAGTGCCGAAGGCTCCTGCGGAACCATCTATACCCCATGGTACTAAAATGGACCCTAGCATCCTCTAGGACTTAGGAGAAAACAATTGCTTGGTTTAGAAGAGTCAGTTAATGTCACAGCACGACAGATGCTGGAGCTCACATACTGCGTCAGGCGGTGCTGGCATCCCAGGGCTGTGGTCATGCGGCCTGTAGGGGACCGTACCTGTCAGTGACTTGGTCGGAGCCTACATTTCCTCCTGTTGGTGTCTCCTCTATGTCAGACTGCCACGCTCCCATAGGGACGAGTGTGCTCTGTTTAAAATTTACAGTGTATGCATTCAAAATGTGATGTCATGTTTTGTGCAAAATTTGAAACTTTCTTCTATAAAAGAGAGCCTCTGAGCACTGACCAGTGCCAGCGTATAGGCTCCTTTACCTTACTCCAGCATTCGCCTCAGTGCTTCCTAATGATATCCTTAGAGAATCCTGTACCCGGTTTCTGCTGCTCCTATGTTCCATTCCTGCCTTCAGTGTGTTCTGTTCTGGGCCTGCCATTCCTGAGTTTTGCTCCTGGTTCCTGTCCCTGAGACTCCCATTCAGTTCCGATCTAGGCCCTCATTCCGAGTTGTTCGCTCGTTGCCGAGTTTCGCTATATTGCGATTAGTCGCTTACTGCGCATGTGCTTAGTTATTTTACTCAAAAGTTAGGTATTTTACTCACGGCATAACGAGGATTTTTCATCGTTCTGGTGATCGTACTGTAATTGACAGGAAGTGGGTGTTTCTGGGCGGAAACTGGCCGTTTTCTGGGAGTGTGCGAAAAAACGCTGGCGTTTCTGGGAAAAACGAGGGAGTGTCTGAAGAAACGGGGGAGTGTCTGGGCGAACGCTGGGTGTGTTTGTGACTAGAGATGTGCACCGGAAATTTTTCGGGTTTTGTGTTTTGGTTTTGGATTCGGTTCCGCGGCCGTGTTTTGGATTCGGACGCGTTTTGCCAAAACCTCCCTAAAAAATTGTTGTCGGATTCGGGTGTGTTTTGGATTCGGGTGTTTATTTACAAAAAACCCTCAAAAACATCTTAAATCATAGAATTTGGGGGTCATTTTGATCCCATAGTATTATTAACCTCAATAACCATAATTTCCACTCATTTTCAGTCTATTCTGAACACCTCACACCTCACAATATTATTTTTAGTCCTAAAATTTGCACCGAGGTCGCTGGATGGCTAAGCTAAGCGACACAAGTGGCCGACACAAACACCTGGCCCATCTAGGAGTGGCACTGCAGTGTCAGGCAGGATGGCACTTCAAAAAAATAGTCCCCAAACAGCACATGATGCAAAGAAAAAAAGAAGCGCACCAAGGTCGCTGTGTGACTAAGCTAAGCGACACAAGTGGCCGACACAAACACCTGGCCCATCTAGGAGTGGCACTGCAGTGTCAGGCAGGAAGGCACTTCAAAAAAATAGTCCCCAAACAGCACATGATGCAAAGAAAAATGAAAGAAAAAAGAGGTGCAAGATGGAATAGTCCTTGGGCCCTCCCACCCACCCTTATGTTGTATAAACAGGACATGCACACTTTAACGAACCCATCATTTCAGCGACAGGGTCTGCCACACGACTGTAACTGAAATGACTGGTTGGTTTGGGCCCCCACCAAAAAAGAAGCAATCAATCTCTCCTTGCACATACTGGCTCTACAGAGGCAAGATGTCTACCTCATCATCATCCTCCGATTCCTCACCCCTTTCACTGTGTACGTCCCCCTCCTCACAGATTATTAATTTGTCCCCACTGGAATCCACCATCTCAGATACCTGTGTACTTTCTGGAGGCAATTGCTGCTGGTGAATGTCTCCACGGAGGAATTGATTAGAATTCATTTTGATGAACATCATCTTCTCCACATTTTCTGGAAGTAACCTCGTACGCCGATTGCTGACAAGGTGAGCGGCTGCACTAAACACTCTTTCGGAGTACACACTGGAGGGAGGGCAACTTAGGTAGAATAAAGCCATTTTGTGCAAGGGCCTCCAAATTGCCTGTTTTTCCTGCCAGTATACGTACGGACTGTCTGACGTGCCTACTTGGATGCGGTCACTCATATAATCCTCCACCATTCTTTCAATGGTGAGAGAATCATATGCAGTGACAGTAGACGACATGTCAGTAATCGTTGGCAGGTCCTTCAGTCCGGACTAGATGTCAGCACTCGCTCCAGACTGCTCTGCATCACCGCCAGTGGGTGGACTCGGAATTCTTAGCCTTTTCCTCGCACCCCCAGTTGCGGGAGAATGTGAAGGAGGAGCTGTTGATGGGTCACGTTCCGCTTGACTTGACAATTTTCTCACCAGCAGGTCTTTGAACCTCTGCAGACTTGTGTCTGCTGGAAAGAGAGATACAACGTTGGTTTTAAATCTAGGATCGAGCACGGTGGCCAAAATGTAGTGCTCTGATTTCAACAGATTGACCACCCGTGAATCCTGGTTAAGCGAATTAAGGGCTCCATCCACAAGTCCCACATGCCTAGCGGAATCGCTCTGTTTTAGCTCCTCCTTCAATGTCTCCAGCTTCTTCTGCAAAAGCCTGATGAGGGGAATGACCTGACTCAGGCTGGCAGTGTCTGAACTGACTTCACGTGTGGCAAGTTCAAAGGGTTGCAGAACCTTGCACAACGTTGAAATCATTCTCCACTGCGCTTGAGTCAGGTGCATTCCCCCTCCTTTGCCTATATCGTGGGCAGATGTATAGGCTTGAATGGCCTTTTGCTGCTCCTCCATCCTCTGAAGCATATAGAAGGTTGAATTCCACCTCGTTACCACCTCTTGCTTCAGATGATGACAGGGCAGGTTCAGGACTGTTTGCTGGTGCTCCAGTCTTCGGCACGCGGTGGCTGAATGCCGAAAGTGGCCCACAATTCTTCGGGCCACCGACAGCATCTCTTGCACGCCCCTGACGTTTTTTAAATAATTCTGCACCACCAAATTCAATGTATGTGCAAAACATGGGACGTGCTGGAATTTGCCCAGATGTAATGCACGCACAATATTGCTGGCGTTGTCCGATGTCACAAATCCCCAGGAGAGTCCAATTGGGGTAAGCCATTCTGCGATGATGTTCCTCATTTTCCGTAAGAGGTTGTCAGCTGTGTGCCTCTTATGGAAAGCGGTGATACAAAGCGTAGCCTGCCTAGGAACGAGTTCGCGTTTGCGAGATGCTGCTACTGGTGCCGCCGCTGCTGTTCTTGCTGCGGGAGGCAATACATCTACCCAGTGGGCTGTCACAGTCATATAGTCCTGAGTCTGCCCTGCTCCACTTGTCCACATGTCCGTGGTTAAGTGGACATTAGGTACAACTGCATTTTTTAGGACACTGGTGACTCTTTTTCTGACGTCTGTGTACATTTTCGGTATCGCCTGCCTAGAGAAATGGAACCTAGATGGTATTTGGTACCGGGGACACAGTACCTCAATCAAGTCTCTAGTTGCCTGTGAATTAACGGTGGATACCGGACACACGTTTCTCACCACCCAGGCTGACAAGACCTGAGTTATCCGCTTTGCAGCAGGATGACTGCTGTGATATTTCATCTTCCTCGCAAAGGACTGTTGGACAGTCAATTGCTTACTGGAAGTAGTACAAGTGGTCTTCCGACTTCCCCTCTGGGATGACAATCGACTCCCATCAGCAACAACAGCAGCGCCAGCAGCAGTAGGCGTTACACTCAAGGATGCATTGGAGGAATCCCAGGCAGGAGAGGACTCGTCATACTTGCCAGTGACATAGCCTGCAGGACTATTGGCTTTCCTGTGTAAGGTGGAAATTGACACTGAGGGAGTTGGTGGTGTGGTTTGCAGGAGCTTGGTTACAAGAGGAAGGGATTTAGTGGTCAGTGGACTGCTTCCGCTGTCATCCAAAGTTTTTGAACTTGTCACTGACTTCTGATGAATGCGGTCCAGGTGACGTATGAGGGAGAATGTTCCTAGGTGGTTAACGTCCTTACCCCTACTTATTACAGCTTGACAAAGGCAACACACGGCTTGACACCTGTTGTCCGCATTTGTGTTGAAATAATTCCACACCGAAGAGGTGATTTTTTTTTTATTTTGACCAGGCATGTCAATGGCCATATTCGTCCCACGGACAACAGGTGTCTCCCCGGGTGCCTGACTTAAACAAACCACCTCACCATCAGAATCCTCCTTGTCAATTTCCTCCCCAGCGCCAGCAACACCCATATCCTCATCCTGGTGTACTTCAACAGTGACATCTTCAATTTGACTATCAGGAATTGGACTGCGGGTGCTCCTTCCAGCACTTGCAGGGGGCGTGCAAATGGTGGAAGGCGCAAGCTCTTCCCGTCGAGTGTTGGGAAGGTCAGGCATCGCAACCGACACAATTGGACTCTCCTTGGGGATTTGTGATTTAGAAGAACGCACAGTTCTTTGCTGTGCTTTTGCCAGCTTAAGTCTTTTCATTTTTCTAGCGAGAGGATGAGTGCTTCCATCCTCATGTGAATCTGAACCACTAGCCATGAACATAGGCCAGGGCCTCAGCCATTCCTTGCCACTCCGTGTCGTAAATGGCATATTGGCAAGTTTACGCTTCTCATCAGATGCTTTCAATTTTGATTTTTGGGTAATTTTACTGAACTTTTGTTTTTTGGATTTTACATGCTCTCTACTATGACATTGGGCATCGGCCTTGGCAGACGACG
This sequence comes from Pseudophryne corroboree, assembly GCF_028390025.1. Lineage (NCBI taxonomy): Eukaryota > Metazoa > Chordata > Amphibia > Anura > Myobatrachidae > Pseudophryne > Pseudophryne corroboree. Next base: position 111,055,360 of record NC_086450.1, read on the forward strand.
TTGATGGCATTTCATCGTCTCGGCCATGACTAGTGGCAGCAGCTTCAGCACGAGGTGGAAGTGGATCTTGATCTTTCCCTATTTTAACCTCCACATTTTTGTTCTCCATTTTTTAATGTGTGGAATTATATGCCAGTATCAATAGCAATGGCCTACTACTATATATACTGCGCACAACTGAAATGCACCACAGGTATGGATGGATAGTATACTTGACGACACAGAGGTAGGTAGAGCAGTGGCCTTCCGTACCGTACCGTACTGCTATATATACTGGTGGTCACTGTCAGCAAACTGCAAAACTAAAATGCACCACAGGTATAGAATCTAGATGGATAGTATACTTGACGACACAGAGGTAGGTAGAGCAGTGGCCTTCCGTACCGTACTGCTATATATACTGGTGGTCACTGTCAGCAAACTGCAAAACTAAAATGCACCACAGGTATAGAATCTAGATGGATAGTATACTTGACGACACAGAGGTAGGTAGAGCAGTGGCCTTCCGTACCGTACTGCTATATATACTGGTGGTCACTGTCAGCAAAACTCTGCACTGTACTCTTCCTATATAATACTGCTGGTCCCCAGTCCCCACAATAAAGCAGTGTGTGCACAGATATATGCAGCACACTGAGCACAGATATGGAGTGTTTTTCAGGCAGACAACGTATACTGGTGGTCACTGTCAGCAAAACTGTGCACTGTAGTCCTCCTATATAATATACTGGTGGTCCCCAGTCCCCACAATAAAGCAGTGTGAGCACAGATATATGCAGCACACTGAGCACAGATATGGAGTGTTTTTCAGGCAGACAACGTATACTGGTGGTCACTGTCAGCAAAACTCTGCACTGTACTCCTCCTATATAATACTGCTGGTCCCCAGTCCCCACAATAAAACAGTGTGAGCACAGATATATGCAGCACACTGAGCACAGATATGGAGTGTTTTTCAGGCAGACAACGTATACTGGTGGTCACTGTCAGCAAAACTCTGCACTGTACTCCTCCTATATAATATACTGGTGGTCCCCAGTCCCCACAATAAAGCAGTGTGAGCACAGATATATGCAGCACACTGAGCACAGATATGGAGTGTTTTTCAGGCAGACAACGTATACTGGTGGTCACTGTCAGCAAAACTCTGCACTGTACTCCTCCTATATAATACTGCTGGTCCCCAGTCCCCACAATAAAACAGTGTGAGCACAGATATATGCAGCACACTGAGCACAGATATGGAGTGTTTTTCAGGCAGACAACGTATACTGGTGGTCACTGTCAGCAAAACTCTGCACTGTACTCCTCCCATATAATATACTGGTGGTCCCCAGTCCCCACAATAAAGCAGTGTGAGCACAGATATATGCAGCACACTGAGCAGAGATATGGAGTGTTTTTCAGGCAGACAACGTATACTGGTGGTCACTGTCAGGAAAACTCTGCACTGTACTCCTCCCATATAATACAGCTGCTCCCCAGTCCCCACAATTAAGCAGTGTGAGCACAGATATATGCAGCACACTGAGCACAGATATGGAGTGTTTTTCAGGCAGACAACGTATACTGGTGGTCACTGTCAGCAAAACTCTGCACTGTACTCCTCCTATATAATATACTGGTGGTCCACAGTCCCCACAATAAAGCAGTGTGAGCACAGATATATGCAGCACACTGAGCACAGATATGGAGTGTTTTTCAGGCAGACAACGTATACTGGTGGTCACTGTCAGCAAAACTCTGCACTGTACTACTCCTATATAATACAGCTGCTCCCCAGTCCCCACAATTAAGCTGTGTGAGCACAGATATATGCAGCACACTGAGCACAGATATGGAGTGTTTTTCAGGCAGACAACGTATACTGGTGGTCACTGTCAGCAAAACTCTGCACTGTACTCCTCCTATATAATATACTGGTGGTCCCCAGTCCCCACAATAAAGCAGTGTGAGCACAGATATATGCAGCACACTGAGCACAGATATGGAGTGTTTTTCAGGCAGACAACGTATACTGGTGGTCACTGTCAGCAAAACTCTGCACTGTACTCCTCCTATATAATACAGCTGCTCCCCAGTCCCCACAATTAAGCAATAAGCACAAATATTTGCATCAATATTAATAAACGGAGAGGACGCCAGCCACGTCCTCTCCCTAACATTTCCAATGCACGAGTGAAAATGGCGGCGACGCGCGGCTGCTTATATAGAATCCGAATCTCGCGAGAATCCGACAGCGGGATGATGACGTTCGGGCGCGCTCGGGTTTACCGAGCCATACGGGAGAATCCGAGTATGCCTCGTACCCGTGTAAAATGGGAGAAGTTCGGGGGGGGGTTCGGTTTCCGAGGAACCGAACCCGCTCATCACTATTTGTGACGTCAAACCAGGAACGAAACTGACTGAACTGATCGCAGTGTAGGAGTAAGTCTGGAGCTACTCAGAAACTGCTAAGAAATTTCTATTCGCAATTCTGCTATGCTAAGATACACTCCCAGAGGGCGGCGGCTTAGCGTGTGCACTGCTGCTAAAAGCAGCTAGCGAGCGAACAACTCGGAATGAGGGCCCTAGTCTGTTGACTCTGCTACTATGTTTCACAGCTATTCATTCCAACTCCACTATATGCTAGCTCAATTCTAGGGACCCCAAACAGAGGGCTGCGACCTGTGTGGCGGGCACAGTGCAGCCCAAACCTCCTTGTGGGGGTCCATGGTGAGAACCACTGTCACAATAAACTCCACTCCTCTGTTCTCGGTATCCAGCATTCCTGAAGTACAGGACAGCATCCAATATCCATTTGTGACAGTTATACCCCTTTCAGACATATGACCTGGGAATATCCCTGCTTCAGAACCGGTATTTTCTCTTCAGGAAAAACCCGGGTTTTTCTACAGACCCCCTTTCACACTACACCACAGACCCGGGAAATTCAGACATAAGCTGGTTTTTCCAGTTTTGAGGGAAGTCTCACCATTTTAAGGGGACGATTTGCAGGCACACAATAATGAGATCATGCAAAGGGGAGGGCAGGGTGTGGTGCCCATAATGCATTGGTGGAGTCATGGCTGACAAGCATTTGTGTAGCATGGAGAGTTTGCTGTGGTGGAGTTGCTGTTCTACACAGCAAATGATGCTCTCATGAAGATGCTCACCATGTTCTTAATTGCACAGAGTGAGCTGAAAAGGGGAAGGGAGATATTTTTGGAGGAGAGGGAGACCAACTGCCGACATTATTTATGCTGGAGGAGGGCCTTGATCATGACCAGCGTCTTGTCCATATTGTGGATAACCGGAGGGTCCTCTCACACACTGGGGGTCATTCCCACCTGATCGCACACTAGTTTTTTTCACCGCAGTGCGATCAGGTCAGAACTGCTCATGCATATTCACCGCAATGCACAGGCGCGTCCTACGTCTACAAAGCGGATCGTTGATGGGTGATGGATTGTACGAAGAATCCATTTGCACAGCTGATCGCAAGGAGATTGACAGGAAGAAGGCGTTTGTGGGTGTCAACTGACTGTTTTCTGGGAGTGTTTGGAAAAACGCAGGCATGTTCAAATGTTTGCTGGGTGGGTGTCTGATGTCAATTCTGGCCCTGGACAGGCTGATGTGATCGCAAGGGCTGAGTAAGTTCAGAGCTACTCAGAAACTGCATAAAATGTTTTTGCACAGCTTGGCTGCACATGCGATCACACACTTGCAAGGCTAAAATACACTCCCCTGTGGGCGGCGACTGTGCATTCGCACGGCTGTTAAAAACATCTAGCAAGCGATCAACTCGGAATGACCCTCACTGTGGGCTCGAGATCGCAGACATGGTGAGGCCTTCTGGGCAACGGTGGAGGCATTTACAGAGAACCAGTGGAAGACATATTTTAGGATGTCGCATGGCACCTTTAATTACCTCCTGGGAATTCTCACCCTGGCATTTACCAGGAACACCACCCGCTGGAGACAGCCCACTTCCCCAAGCAGGGGATTAGCGATCGTTTTGTGGTGGTATGCCACCCCTGGCGAGCACCGCACCATCTCCTGCTTATTTGGTGTTGGGATCTCCACCATGTGTGTTTTGGTACGTGAGGTGACGAAGGCAATCCTGGACACCTTGTATCACCGGTTTATTGCCCTACCCCAGGGGCAGCGACTGGATGAGACTGTGTCTGGGTTCTTGCGTCGCGGTTACCCACAGTGTGCCAGAGCGATTGATGGTACCCACATCTCCAAAATAGCTCCCCCAGACAGCCCAGCTGACTACCACAACAGGAAGGGGTGGTATTCAATTATTCTTCAAGCGTTGGCCATAGATATTGGTAAGTCACTTTCAGATTTTTTATTATATTATACTTGCATGCAGTGTAAAGGGACTATATGTGTATATTTGTAACAATATAATATCTGTATTTCACAGCTTTACCGATGTCTTTATTGGCTGGCCTTGGGAGTGCACATGACGCTCGTGTGCTAACCAAGATTGCGGAGGAGAGACAAAATGGGTGGCTGTTTCCTCGTGAGGTATACATACAGTATTTGCTATTCTGATTTGCTTCTATGAGCAAACTGCATTTACATTGGAACCTCTGCAAGCAAGGATTTTTTATTTCCTTTAATAAACTGGTTTGTCTGGATAAGGGGTGCCAAACTAGTGGACCTGCAGCTGTATTGGAACTTCACATCCCAGCATGCCTTGGCATTGTTTTTGGATTAGGGGCATGCTGGGATGTGTAGTTACAGAACAGTTGTAGTGATACTGGTGCTTGGTAGTAAGCAATGTATACACTGAAATAGTGTTGTAAATGGTTTTAGGGTGACGTGCAGATGAGCCCAAACTGTACATTTCTATATGCTGGGTTCGCAACCGCCAGAATGCCAGCAGGGTACGAGTGCAGCAAAGGTCTTGGACACCCAGTAGTGGGAATAGCTGTGGTGAGGATCCCAGTGTCGGTATCCTTACTACATCCCTTCACAAGTTCCCCAGGTGTACTGTAATGTATTACAAATATATTATGCAAGAATATGGGCCAGATACTTGTATTGATATCAGTGGCGAGTACACGTTCCAAAAGGATATAGCCATTATGCATATAATATTTATTAAAACAATTTTCTTTTGTAGATGTCAAAGTTTGTGGACGGTGTGGAGGTACCTGTTCATTTAATTGGGGATGCCGCGTACCCATTATGGAGGTGGCTTATGAAAGGATACAGCCAACAGGTTCAGCTTTCACCGAAGATCCACTACACCCATACCCTCAGCTCTGCCCGAATGGTGGTGGAGAACGTATTTGAACGGCTGAAGGGACGTTGGAGCTGTCTATTAAAGCACAGTGATGTGTACATTTATTTTGTGACTGATGTTGCTGCTTGCTTCGTCCTACATAACATCTGTGAGATGCAGAGGTACTAATACCTGCCAGAGTGGGATGTCCCCTCTTTTGGGCAAAGTGCTCAGAGTATATCAGAATTAATACGAACCACGATTGTAAATAATTTAAATTCCATGTTAGGAATACAGTAATTATATATATATATATATATATATATATATATATATATATACCAATAAATAGCAGACCAGTTTTTCATTTCAAAAATTGTTTATTCTAGAAAGAATAAAAGTTTTTTGTACAAGTTGTAAAATGTATCCAAACTATAATACATCAGGATCAATCTGGCTTCATGCCGGGGAAATCCACGTCCACTAATTTGCGCAGGCTTTATAATATATTGCAGGCTCCACACGATTTCCCCTCAGACGCGGTTGTAGTTTCGCTGGATGCGGCTAAGGCTTTCGACAGCATTGAATAGTCCTATCTGTGGGGAGTCATTAAATGTATGGGCTTCGGTCCTAATTTCGTACGATGGATCAAATTGCTCTATAAAAGTCCACGCGCCAGGATCTTGGTCAACGGCTATATATCTTCCTCCTTTACTTTGACTCGGGGCACCAGATAGGGATGCCCCCTTTCCCCTGCCTTGTTTGCCATAGCCATCGAGCCCCTGGCTTGCTTGGTTAGATCGCACCCGGACATTGGAGGAGTTGTTACGGGCCCCTGCACTGACAAAATAGCCAGGATGACCTGTTGCTATTCTTACATGACTATGCCGCGGATATGCGTGTAGTGCTGCAGGTCATAGAGACCTTTGGCGGCTTCCCTGGTCTCCACATAAACTGGTCCAAATCATTTATAATGCCTTTCATGGGCTCTCCTCCCCGGGTCCCGAAGATTTCCCTGCCGCTATGCTGGACAGGCCAGTTTAAATACCTTGGGATCCAGGTTACTAATGACCCCTCGGACTTTATACCCTTGAACCTTGACCCTCTCGTACACATGATTGTACGCAAGTCAAGGGCCTGGTGTAAACTCCCGCTGACAATGACGGTTAGGGTTAGCCTTATTAAAATGGTAGTTCTGCCCAAGCTACTGTATGTTTTTTCGCAATCCCCTGTGTACATTTTCCCGGCCTTCTTTAAGAAATTAAACATTATATTAACATCTCTGATATGGGCCAATAAAAGGCCTAGAATAAAGTTGACTACCCTTACTAGACAAAAAGTAGACAGGGATTTGGCCTTGCCTCACTTCCAACTATACTACTATGCGGCCCAGTTAGCTCACATTGGCATTTGGTTACGGGGAGGAGAGGAGGCTGATTTATGTTGGGCGTTTCTCAGGTGTTATTACCCAGACCTTTCACCGGCGCAGGTTTTGGTGGGAGGGAGCGCTTCCCGACTGTCTCCTCCTATTGTTTTTCAGGCCATGAAGATTTGGCTGGCCTTGACAGGTATGCTTGGGTATGATGGTGTGGACCCGGATACTCCCCTCTGGCACTCCGCATCGCTTCGTGAGATGGGGTCTCTGAAGGGAGTGGTGGTGTGGGCCCCGTACTCTGTGACTTCCATATCCCAGTTGTATAGCAATGGTGCTATGAAATCCTTTCAGCACCTAAAGGAGGAGTTTGGTCTCCCAAACTCTTACTTTTATAGATATCTGCAGCTCCGGCACGCCTTACAATCACAGTTCGGGGATTCTTCCCCGGTGCTCCTCCCCTTCCCCATTAAGACCTTTTTATGTTCACTGGGTCGGGTCAAGGTGATCTCCTTCACTTACTCGTACCTCCTTACAACAATTCATGCAGACCCGCTCTCAAACCTTCGGGAGCGCTGGGAGCATGATTTGGGCCCTATAGATGGGGAGGAATGGGAGGTCACGCTGGGGAATCCGAGCCAGGTTACCAAATCACTACGGTTCCAACAAATTCAACTCTTTATATTACATAGATCATATATGACGCCGAACAGGTTGGCTAGATTCGGGGTTGGTGGTGCTGCCTCTTGTCCTAAATGTGGGGCTGCTGGCGGATCGTTCTAGCACCTTGTGTGGGAGTGTCCGTCCTTGCAGGTGTTTTGGGCTGGGGTCGGGTCGATTCTGGAACATACGGGGATACTGAGAGGTATGCTGACTCCGGGATTCTGCATTTTGGGGGTGGGAGGACCTGATTCTGGGCCTCGGTGGGAGGGCTTGTATGCTCATAGCATTTGCGCCCTTGCCAAGGTGTGCATTGCGCGGACATGGATGGCCCCACATTCCCCTACGATGTCTGCATTTAAAGCCCTGGTGAACGACACCGTATTGAAGGATCGTTATATATATATATGAAAAACAATGCTCTCTCTAAACACGAAAGAATATGGTCCTTCTGGATTAACTCTATATACTCCTTCCCTGCCCTTAAGCTTTAAGACGTATTGTGCCTTTATGATGACCTGGTTATTTGGGACTTGTGGAAACGAGCTGGGCTCCTCTCCCTTATTCTACTTTACGTGGATATTGTACCTTACCTCGCACAAATATGAGAATTTAGGCTGGATGGTTTTGATTTGTTTTATTTTGTTTATGTTTTATGTTTATTTTTATTTCTTGCTGTTTATTATTTTAGGTATTTTTGGTGTTGTGTAGGCCATATTTGGCCTCATAGTTGGGGGGTTTATTGAGTTAGTTTGGGGACAAATTTGAAAATGTTCCGCAAGTGTCTTGACATTCAATTTCAGACTTCAGAAAAAATGTTTTTGTGGGTTGACATTAAGTGGCCTTATGTCTGCCGGTCATGCTTAACCTCTGTGTATGTGGCTTGGTGAGGCTATATAATTGTACATGTTGTATAATATCACCTGGATTTCCCGGTGTACACTGAAATGTCTGTATCACTTCCATTCTTGTTGAATAAAAATACTCTATTCAAAAAAACAAGTTGTAAAATGTTTGTGCAAATCTTTAACATCTTTAATGAGATCCTCCCAATTCTGAGGACATATATGGTATAGTACAAAACCTTTTTAGGAATGACAGGCGCATTACACCCACTTTAGCCATAACATAAAAGTACTGCGGTATTGCAGTGCAAAAATAGGATTTTAATACCTACCGGTAAATCCTTTTCTCTTAGGGGGTAATTCTGAGTTGATCGCAGCAGGATTTTTGTTAGCAGTTGGGCAAAACCATGGGGGTCATTCCGAGTTGTTCGCTCGGTAAATTTTTTCGCATCGCAGCGATTTTCCGCTTAGTGCGCATGCGCAATGTCTGCAGTGCGACTGCGCCAAGTAAATTTGCTATGCAGTTAGGAATTTTACTCACGGCTTTTTCATCGTTCTGTTGATCGTAGTGTGATTGACAGGAAGTGGGTGTTTCTGGGCGGAAACTCGCCGTTTTATGGGTGTGTGTGAAAAAACGCTACCGTTTCTGGGAAAAACGCGGGAGTGGCTGGAGAAACGGGGGAGTGTCTGGGCGAACGCTGGGTGTGTTTGTGACGTCAAACCAGGAACGAAAAGCACTGAACTGATCGCAGATGCCGAGTAAGTCTGGAGCTACTCAGAAACTGCTAAGAGAGGTGTAATCGCAATATTGCGAATACGTCGTTCGCAATTTTAAGAAGCTAAGATTCACTCCCAGTAGGCGGCGGCTTAGCGTGAGTAAATCTGCTAAAAGCAGCTTGCGAGCGAACAACCCGAAATGAGGGCCCATGTGCACTGCAGGGGAGGCAGATATAACATGTGCAGAGAGAGTTAGATTTGGGTGTGGTGAGTTCAATCTGCAATCTAAATTGCAGTGTAAAAATAAAGCAGCCAGTATTTACCCTGCACAGAAGCAAAATAACCCACCCAAATCTAACTCTCTCTGCAAATGTTATATCTGCCCCCCCTGAAGTGCACATGGGCCCTCATTCTGAGTTGTTCGCTTGCAAGCTGCTTTTAGCAGCATTGCACACGCTAAGCCGCCGCCTACTGGGAGTGAATCTTAGCTGAGCAAAATTGCGAACGAAAGATTCTCAAAATTGCGAATAAAAATTTCTAAGCAGTTTCTGAGGAGCTCGACACTTACTCTGCCACTGCGATCAGTTCAGTCAGTTTCGTTCCTGGTTTGACGTCACAAACACACCCAGCGTTCGCCCAGACACTCCCCCGTTTCTCCAGCCACTCCCGCGTTTTTCCCAGAAACTGCAGCGTTTTTTCACACACTCCCATAAAACGGCCAGTTTCCGCCCAGAAACACCCACTTCCTGTCAATCACACAACGATCACCAGAACGAAGAAAAAACCTTGTAATGCCGTGAGTAAAATACCAAACTTCTTAGCAAATTTACTTGGCGCAGCCGCAGTGCGAACATTGCGCATGCGCAGTTTGCGGAAAATCGCTGCGATGCGAAGAAAAAGAACGAGCGAACAACTCGGAATGAGGGCCATGGTTTTGCCAAACTGCTAAAAAATTTCCTGCTGCGATCAACTTGGAATTACCCCCTTAGTCCGTAGAGGATGCTGGGGACACTTCAAGAACCATGGGGTATAGACGGGATCCACAGGAGACATGGGCACTTTAAGACTTTCAAAGGGGTGTGAACTGGCTCCTCCCTCTATGCCCCTTCTCCAGACTCCAGTTATAGGAACTGTGCCCAGGGAGACGGACATTTCGAGGAAAAGGATTTAGTGTTAAACTAAGGTGAGATACATACCAGCTCACACCTCAAGCACGCCGTACAACATGGCATTCAACACAGCGCAAGTCAACGGCATGAACAACATCAGCAACAGGCTGACTACAACGTAACACAACATGTGTGTAACCATAACTAATAACTGCAGATACAGAACGCACTGGGACGGGCGCCCAGCATCCTCTACGGACTAAGAGAAAAGGATTTACCGGTAGATATTAAAATCCTATTTTCACATACGTCCTAGAGGATGCTGGGGACACTTCAAGAACCATGTGGATTATACCAAAGCTCTAGAACGGGCGGGAGAGTGCAGATGACTCTGCAGCACTGATTGACCAAACATGAGGTCCTCATTAGCCAGGGTATCAAACTTGTAGAACTTCGCAAAGGTGTTTGAACCCGACCAAGTAGCCGCTCGGCAAAGTTGTAAAGCCGAGACCCCTCGGGCAGCCGCCCAAGATGATCCCACCGTTCTGGTAGAATGGGCCTTCACCGATTTCGGTAACGGCAATCCAGCCGTAGAATGAGCCTGCAGAATCATATGACAGATCCAGCGCGCAATAGTCTGCTTGGAAGCAGGAGCTCCAATCTTATTGTGAGCATACAGGACAAACAGAGCCTCTGTTTTCCTAAACTGAGCCATTCTGGCGACATAAATTTTCAAAGCTCTTACTACATCGAGGAGATTAGATTCCAGCAAGGCGTCAGTAGCCACTGGCACCACAATAGGCTGGTTCAAGTGGAATGATGAAACCACTTTCGGCAGAAACTGCTGACGAGTCCTCAATTCTGCTCTATCTTCATGAAGATCAAATAAGGGGGGTAATTCCAAGTTGATCGCAGCAGGAATTTAGTTAGCAATTGGGCAAAACCATGTGCACTGCAGGGGAGGCAGATTTAACATGTGCAGAGAGAGTTAGATTTGGGTGGGGTGTGTTCAATCTGCAATCTAATTTGCAGTGTAAAAATAAAGCAGCCAGTATTTACCCTGCACAGAAATAAAATAACCCACCCAAATCTAACTCTCTCTGCACATGTTAAATCTGCCTCCCCTGCAGTGCACATGGTTTTGCCCAATTGCTAACTAAATTCCTGCTGCGATCAACTTGGAATTACCCCCAAGGGCTCTTGTGAGACAAGGCCGTCAATTCAGACACCCACCTTGCGGATGCCAAGGCCAACAGCATGATCACTTTCCAAGTAAGAAATTTCAACTCTACCTCCTGTAAAGGTTCAAACCAATGATATTGAAGGAACTGCAACACCACGTTAAGATCCCATGGTGCTACAGGGGGCACAAAGGGAGGTTGGATGTGCAATACACCTTTCACGAAGGTCTGAACTTCTGGAAAGGAGGCCAATTGTTTTTGAAAGAAAATCGATAAAGCAGAAATTTGAACTTTAATTGAGCCCAACTTTAGGCCCGCATCCACACCGGCTTGTAGAAAATGGAGAAAACGTCCCAACTGAAATTCTTCCGTAGGAGCTTTCTGGGATTCACACCAAGACACATATTTTCTCCAAATACGGTGGTAATGTGTAGACGTTACTCCCTTCCTGGCCTGAATAAGAGTGGGGATAACTTCCTTGGGAATACCCTTTCGGGCTACGATCCGGTGTTCAACCTCCAAGCCGTCAAACGAAGTTGCGGTAAGTCTTGGAACACACACGGCCCATGCCGTAATAGATCCTCCCTCAGAGGAAGAGGCCAGGAATCAGCTATGAGTAATTCCTGAAGATCTGGATACCAAGCCCTCCTTGGCCAATCTGGAACAATGAGGATCGCTTGAACCTTTGTTCTTCTTATGATCTTTATCACTTTTGGAATGATTGGAAGCGGAGGAAACACGTACACTGACCAAAACACCCACGGTGTCACTAGGGCGTCCACTGCTATTGCTTGAGGGTCTCTCAACCTGGAAAAATTTCTCTGAAGTTTCTTGTTGAGGCGAGATGCCATCATGTCTATTTGAGGAATTCCCCAAAGACTTGTTACTTCTGCAAAGACCTCTTGATAAAGACCCCACTCTCCTGGATGGAGATCGTGTCTGCTGAGGAAGTCTGCTTCCCAGTTGTCCACTCCTGGAATGAAGATCGCTGACAGAGCGCTTGTATGTCTTTCCACCCAACGGAGCACCCTTGTGGCCTCTGCCATTGCCGCTCTGCTCCTTGTTCCGCCCTGGCGGTTTATGTACGCCACTGCTGTTATGTTGTCTGACTGAATCAAGACGGGCCGATAGCGAAGAAGATGTACCGCTTGCAGGAGGCCGTTGTGAATGACCCTTAACTCCAGAACGTTTATGTGTAGACACATTTCTTGGCTTGACCATTTTCCCTGGAAGCTTTCCCCCTGCGTGACTGCCCCCCAGCCTCGGAGACTCGCATCCGTGGTCACTACGATCCAGTCCTGGATCCCGAACCTGCATCCCTCTAGGAGGTGAGAGCTGTGCAGCCACCACAGGAGTGAGATTCTGGTCTTGGAGGCCAGGGTTATCGTTCGGTGCATGTGCAGATGGGATCCGGACCACTTGTCCAATAGGTCCAACTGAAACACTCTGGCATGGAATCTGCCAAATTGAATGGCCTCGTAGGCCACCACCATCTTCCCAAGCAACCGAGTGCATTGATGGATCGATACTCTTGCTGGTTTCAGAATTTGTTTGACCAGGTTCTGAATTTCAAGAGCCTTTTCCACTGGAAGGAAAACTCTCTGTAATTCTGTGTCCAGAATCATTTTCAAAAACGACAGCCGTCTCGTCGGGACCAACTGCAACTTTGGTAAGTTTAGGAGCCAACCATGTTGCTGCCGAATTGTCAGAGATAGCGTAATGTTCTGCAGCAATTGGTCCCTGGATCTCGCCTTTATCAGGAGATCGTCCAAGTACGGGATAATTGTGACACCTTGTTTGCGCAGGAGAACCATCATTTCGGCCATTACTTTGGTGAAAACACTCGGAGCCGTGGACAGACCAAACAGCAACGTCTGAAATTGGTAATGACAATCCTGAACAGCAAACATCAGGTAAGCTTGATGTGGAGGATAAATGGGAACATGTAAGTAGGCATCCTTTATGTCTACCGACACCATAAAATCCCCCTCCTCGAGACTGGAGATCACAGCCCGGAGAGATTCCATCTTGAATTTGAATTTTCTCAGGTAGAAATTGAGGGATTTGAGGTTCAGGATTGGTCTGACTGAGCCGTCCGGCTTCGGGACCACGAACAGGCTCGAATAAAAGCCTTCTCCCTGTTGAAACTTGAGTTTGTACCCTTGGGACACTATTTCTAAAACCCATGTGTCCAGGCCCAAATGAGCCCAGAACTGACTGAAGAGCCTGAGACGTGCCCCCAATGGTGCGGACTCCCGCAGACGAGCCCCAGCGTCATGCGGTGGACTTGACAGAAGCCGGGGAGGACTTCTGCTCCTGGGAACCGGCCACGGACGGTGATCGCTTACCCTTTCCCTTTCCTCTAGCAGCAAGGAAGGAAGACCCTCAGCCTTTTCTGTATTTATTGGGCCGAAAGGACTGCATCTGATAGTGTGCTTTCTTTTGTGGTGCAGGCACATAAGGTAAAAATTATGACTTACCCGCGGTAGCCGTAGATACCAACTCAGCAAGGCCGTCACCAAACAATACACCACCTTTATACGGTAGAGACTCCATAGCTTTCTTAGAGTCAGCATCAGCATTCCATTGATGAATCCACAATGCTCTCCTAGCCGAGACTGCCATGGCATTGGCCCGTGATCCCAAGAGGCCAATATCTCTCGCAGCTTCCTTTAGGTAGACTGCAGCGTCCCTGATATGAGGCCGAGGATCTTCTATGAGCAACTCCTGAAGATCCGGATACCAAGCCCTCCTTGGTCAGTCTGGGACAATTAGAATTGCCCGAACTCCTGTTCTTCTTATTATTTTGAGAACTTTTGGTATCAGTGGAACTGGAGGGAAGACATACACCGACCGAAACACCCACTGGGCCACCAGTGCATCCACTGCTATTGCTTGAGGGTCTCTCGACCTGGAACAATATCTCTGAAGCTTCTTGTTGCGACGAGACGCCGTCATGTCTATTTGAGGAATTCCCCAAAGACCTGTCAACTCTGCGAAGACTTCTTGATGGAGGCCCAATTCTCCTGGATGGAGATCGTGTCTGCTGAGGAAGTCTGCTTCCCAGTTGTTCACACCCGGAATGAAAATTGCCGACAGAGCTCTTGCATGTTTTTCACCCAGCGAAGGATCTTTGACATCTCTGCCATTGCCGCTCTGCTTTTCATTCTGCCCTGACGGTTTATGTACGCGACTGCTGTTACATTGTCTGACTGGATCTGTACAGGTTGATCTTGAAGAAGATGCACCGCTTGTAGAAGGCCGTTGTAAATGGCTCTCAACTCCAGAACATTTATGTGAAGACAAGTTTCTTGACTTGACCATCTTCCTTGGAAGCTTTCCCCTGTGTGACAGCTCCCCAGCCTCGGAGACTTGCATCCGTGGTCACCAGGATCCAGTCCTGAATCCCGAACCTGCGTCCCTCTAGTAGGTGAGAACTATGTAGCCACCACAGGAGCGAAATTCTGGCTTTGGATGACAGGATTATCCTCTGATGCATGTGTAGATGGGATCCGGACCACTTGTCCAACAGGTCCCACTGGAATACTCTTGCATGGAATCGGCAAAACTGTATGGCCTCGTAGGCCGCTACCATCTTCCCCAACAACCAAATGCATTGATGAATCGGCACTCTTGTTGGTTTCGGGACTTGTTTGACCATTCTCCGGATTTCCAGAACCTTTTCTACTGGAAGAAATACCCTCTGTACTTCTGTGTCCAGTATCATCCCCAGAAAGGACAATCTTGTCATCGGTTCCAATTGTGAGCGTTCCCGCTCGTTGCGCGGTACCTTTTTGCCGTCACGATGACTGAAGATCCTCTCTTCTGTACACTCACCTGTCTTCTGACTTCTGGCTCTGTAAGGGGGGTGACGGCGTGCTGTGGGAGTGAGCGCATAGTCGCAGCTAGTGTTCAGTACCCTTCAGGAGCATATGGTGTCCTGTCAGCAAGAAGCAGAGCCATGAAACTATTTAGAAAGTTGATTCCTACTTCTGCCGCCTAAGTCCCACGAAGCAGGGAGACTGTTGCCAGCAGTCTCCCTGAAAATAAAAAACCTAACTTAAAGTCTTTTAGTGAAACTCAGTAGAGCTCCACTAGAGTGTGACCAGTCTGCCTGGGCACATTTTCTAAACTGAGGTCTGGAGGAGGGGCATAGAGGGAGGAGCCAGTTCACACTCTGAAAAAGTCTTAAAGTGCCCATGGCTCCTGCGGAACCGTCTATACCCCATGGTACTGAAGTGGACCCCAGCATCCTCTAGGACGTATGAGAAACTATGGGGTCTATTAACTAAGCCTTCGTTTGAGATAAAGTGCACAGAGATAAAGTACCAGCCAGTCAGCTCCTGTCATTTTTGTAACCGAGCCTGTGAGATGGTAGTTAGGAGCTGATAGGCTGGTACTTTATCTCGATCCAAGGCTTAGTAAATAGACGCGCCAGCAAAAACAGCAACAAAAAATGCATAGACATTGTGATTGCAATACAGCCACTGTTTGAGTGACAGGAAGTCGAATTTCTTGGCGGAGACGTGCACCATTTTCTGGGTGTGTCTGAAAAAATGCAGGTGTGCCCAGGCGGTTTTAAGGAGGGCCTCTGATGTCAGCGATAACCACTTCTAGCCTCGTTTAGCTGAAATTGTGGATGACCTTGCCTGGCGCATATAAGAAACATCTTCGATGTTCCGGTAATTGCGTATGGTTTGCGATCAGCCTACATATTGCAAGAAACATCTTCGATGTTCCGGTAATTGCGTATGGTTTGCGATCAGCCTGCATATTGCGATGCATTCGCAATTTTTACGATGGCCATTTTTTCTCTATTTCTCGGCGTAAACTATATGAACGCAGAAACTGCAATCCTTACTGAATTGGGCCCATACTGCCGTTAACCTCTGAAAATTATTTGTTACATTATGGGGTATATGCAATTACGGTCGAATTCCGGCTGGAATTCGACCGTTTTTGGATTCGACGCAATTCGATTGTTGAATCCCGGCCGCCGGGACCCGAATTCGACATATTCAATAAAAAACGGATTCGACAGTCCCGCTGTCAAAAAACGGACCAATTGACGATACTGTGCAGGATTCGACTTTATGGACGGCACAAAAGTGTTAAAAAAACCCTGAAAAAATTGCGTGGGGTCCCCCCTCCTAAGCATAACCAGCCTCGGACTCTTTGAGCCGGTCCTGGTTGTAAAAATACGGGGGAAAAATGACATGGGATCCCCAGTATTTTAACAACCAGCACCGGGCTCTGCGTCCGGCCCTGGTGCCAAAAATACGGGGGACAAAAGACGTAGGGGTCCCCCGTATTTTTAACACCAGTACCGGGCTCCACTAGTCAGAGAGATAATGCCACAGCCAGGGGACACTTTTATACCGGTCCCTGCAGCCGTGGCATTAAATCCCCAACTAGTCACCCCTGCCCGGGGTACCCTGGAGGAGTCACCCCCTGCCCGAAGCTGTCCCCCCCCCCATCCAAGAGCGGCGGATGGGAGGCTGATAGCCAAGTGTAAAAAAAAAAGAATATTGTTTTTTGTAGCAGAACTACAAGTCCCAGCAAGCCTCTCCCGCAAGCTGGTACTTGGAGAACCACAAGTACCAGCATGCGGTGGAAAAACTGGCCGCTGGTACCTGTAGTTCTACTACAAAAAAAATACCCAAATAAAAACAGTACACACACACCGTGACAGTACAACTTTATTACATACATGCACACCGACATACACACATACTTACCTATGTTGACACGAGGCTCGGTCCCCTTCTCCACGTAGAATCCACGGGGTACCTGTAAATAAAATTATACTCACAACAATCCAGTGTAGATCGGTCCTCTTCTTAGTTTGTAATCTAAGTACATGGCAAAATAAAAAAACACAAAACACGGACCACGCACTGAAAGGGCTCTTCCCCGACTGCCGGGACCCCTCGTGACTGCTGTCAAAGAGGGTCCCTTCAGCCAATCAGGGAGCGCAACGTCGTGGCACTCTCCTGATTGTCTGTGCGCGTCTGAGCTGTCAGGCGGCGCATAGCGCATAGGCGCTCCATTTTATTCAATGGTGGGAACTTTTCGGTCAGTGGTTGACCGCGAATAACCTCAACCGCTGACCGCGAAGTTCCCACCATTGGATATAATGGAGCGTCTATGCGCTACATTGTATCTCGAGTGCTCCGCCTGACAGCTCAGACGTGCACAGCCATGACGTGGCGCTCCCTGATTGGCTGAAGGGACCCTCTTTGACAGCAATCACGTGGGGTCCCGGCAGTCGGGGAAAGGGGTCCCATGTGTAAACATGGGATCCCTTTCAGTGCGTGGTCCGTTGTGGCCGGAGGGACCCTAGCCACGAGGCAAATGGCTGCCTTGGCACTGAAGGGGTTAACCCCTAGTGCCCGGCGCCATTTCAAGGGACAAAGGGCGCTTGGCGCCAGATTTAAAAATGTATGGGGCGCTAGGCGCCGTGTTGTATTGAATGTTTGAACATGTATTTTAAACTGTGCCGTGGTCCCGGACCCCTCCGGAGACCACGGCAGGGAGGACAGCCCCCGGCGCGCTCAGCAGTGTGTGCGCGCCGGGTGAGAGGAGAGGGCAGCCGCCGACCGCCGGAGTCCGGGAGCTCCGCTCCCGGCAGCGGTCAGTGTAGCCCCGGGCGCACTGGAGTGTGCGCGCCGGGGAGAAGGGTGAGCGCTGCGGCTGGGAGCTCGGCTCCCGCTGCAGTGCTCTCTGTAAGAGCCGCCGCTGGGGGCCGGGAGCTCTGCTCCCGGCGCCTCAGCCCGTCGGAGGTGGCCAGCCGCGGCAGCCGGGACGGACGTCCCGGGCTGCCGGGCAGCAAGGGGGGTGCGCCGCACACGAGGACCGAGTTAGCCGGCTCCCTGTGCGGCGAGGCCACCAGTCAGCGCCGCGCATGGGGGACCGGGCTAGCTGGCTCCCTAGCGGTGTGGGGACATTAGGCTGCCGAGCAGGATGGGGAAGCGCTGGGGTCCGGGAGCTACGCTCCCGGCGCCTCAGCGCTGAAACAAGCCAGGGTCACGGCGGCCGGGACAAGTGTCCCGGGCCGCCGGACTTCGGTACAGGGGGGTGCGCCGCTGCGTGCGGCGAGGCCACTGGTTAGTGCCACACTGGGGGGACAGGGAGAGCCAGCTCCCTGGAACCCCAGAGGCAGGAAGGCAGGCTGGAGGATGGGGGAAGCCAGCCCCATACCTCCAGCACTGAGAGAGAGCCCTAGCAGCCAGGCTGCAGGGCTAGGGAAGCCCAGCGCTGAGCGCTGAGCACAGTAGCTACAGAACAGGACATTGTGTAAAACATGCAGTGTCTAGGTATGTGGAGCCTGTGCAGGCTCAGAGGGTATTTAAATGTATAAACATGTACAGTGTGATTTAAATGTAATGTATTTAAAGATAAATTGCACTTACTTGATTGTGTGTCCCAGGAGGGGGGAATCCATAGCTGTGCAGGCTGATGGATTCTCCCAGACCTTTTCCCCAAAAACTGAATGTTTTCCCATCCAGCCTCACATTTCCAAGAGGCACAGGGAGAGAGAGAAGCAGCTTAGCTATGAAACAAGCTGAGTGGTTTCTTGGAGCTCCATGGAGATCAGCCGTAGTGCCAAGAAACCTGGACCGGGGAGCCAGGCTGCCCAGCTCTGGAGCCCAAATCCAGGCTGCAGGCAGTGAGAGGGGTCCCGGGCAGGTTTCTGGAAGTCAGTTTAGGAGGGAAAACTTCCCCCCAGCCAGACTGAACGGCACCGGGGAGTATCCTGACTCTCCCAGATGGGAGAGTCCAAGGAGACCGACCACTCCCCACTGTCCATAGGGAACAATGTTAGGTGTGCATGAGACCAGAGCATGCACAGCTCATGGGTAAACATTGATTGGTTGTGCACCACAGGGCGGGCTTACCCCCTGTGGTAAGGGGTCTTGGAGAGGGATAAAAGAAGGGCAGCTGCCCCATAGGAGTGTATTGTAACAACTTCTTCTGCTGAAAACATCTTGATTGTATGCTGTTGCCCCTAGCAATAGGGAGGAGCCTTTTTAAAGGTTATTTGAGCAATAAACATCTTTGCCTCAAGACTGCTTCATCTTGTGACCTACAGGGTTAGGCCAAACCTAGCCCCGTTCTCCGGCTGTCCAGGGAAGCACCTGACGTCTCCAAGCTCCGCCTTCCGCCAGCTACCGGTAGAGGCCTAGCAAGTGGCTAGTGGGGATTCGTCAGCACCACACAGCTGTGGTAAAGCAATGCGTCGGCACATACAGAGCAGAACCGTGGTTCCAAACGCCACGGCAGGTTAGGAGTTTGGTGGTGGCAGCGAGAACCCGCCCACAGCACAGTGGGTGGAGTCAGTAACAGGCAATTACTGACGGTAAGCGGGAATCCCCTATGTGGTCAGGCCTCGTGCGGCTTGACCTTCTATTCTGTGCGCAGTTGACGGGACGCGGCAAGCGGCGAGTGCTTCCGTACGGTACCGTCCTGTCACAGAAATTGGTGGCATAGTGGTGGGATATTCCCAGGCGGCTTTTCATCACCCGATTGGAGAAGCCGAGTTACTCAGGAGAGGAGTAACTGCAGCGCAGGAGAACGCACAAGATGGCGGAATTCAGCGGAATGTCCAAGGAGGATCTGGAGATCGTATGCCAGGGGAAGGGTGTGGATATCCCTTCCAACGCGTCCAGAAGCGTCATGAAGGCGGCGCTCAGGAGCGTGGAGGAGTCTCATCGGGCGGAGGTGGAAAGCACTGACGGCGTCAGCATCGCAGAGGGCGGCCCAACAGTGGACCTTCGTAAGGAACCGGTGAGAACCACAAGCCCCGCCCTCTCTCACAGCAGCAATGTTTCCCAGCAATCCCTAGCAGGGCCAGGATCCCAACGTCCCAGGGGCGGCCCGGATACCCTAGCAGATCGGCTAGCGGAATTGGGGGAAAGGGCAACGGAGCAAGAACGCATGCTTGTCATTCGGATGTGGCATGCGGAGCGGGCACCACAGGCCGTGGTACCCCGGGAGCCGTTGTCAGCTGTTGTACACAGATCAGGACGTATTCAGTTTGCCAAGTTTGCAGACAGTGATGGGGACATTGATGGACATTTGCAAGTTTTTGAAAGGACTTGTAAACTACACGATCTGCCCAAGTCAGAGTGGGTGAGACACCTTGTGCCCACTCTGCATGGAGAGGCCTTGGAGGCCTATCGAGGAGTGGACACGGAGGACTGCGGGAACTACGACGAAGTCGCGAAGGCCCTCCTCCAGCGATTCTTCATCACTCCCGAGTCTTACAGGAAGAAGTTCAGAGACTTGCCCAAGAATCCTAGCAGCACCCATGAGCAGTTCGCCACCCAGCTGCGGCAGTACGTGGTGAAGTGGGTGAAGGATTCGGAAGCCACTACATGGGACGCACTGATCGACCTGATCTGCAGGGAGCAGTTCTACCGCCGGTGCGCCCAAGAAGTGAAGGAGTGGGTGCTAGATCGGGAGCCACCCAGCTTAAAGATGGCTGCCTAATTAGCAGACAAGTATGTGGCAATTCAGCCACGGGGGCAGAAGCGCCCCGCCAGCAGCCAGCTCCAACAGACTGTACCACCAAGGGGACCACCCTCTTCAGCTCATCAACACCAAAGACAAGCATCTTCCAACCCGGGTGCTCTTGGCCAGCAACCGCACCGCAGCGTCCCTGCAACTGATCAGAGATCATCGGTGCCACGACTGGAGAAGAAGTGCTACGGCTGTGGGAAAATCGGACATCTGAGGATGAACTGTCCTGCATCCCAAGCACCCCAGACTCGTGCCCCAAATCCGAGTGCTGGAGCCCGGCTTGCTTGTTTGACGAGAGGAGATGAGATTACAGAGACTGTTCCCCCTCCAGTCAGTCCGATGGAGTGTGGCGAGAGACAGGTGCACTCTGCGGAGAGAGTCACCTGCATGGCCAAACAGCCCCTACACAACATGTGGAGGCACCTGCAGCCAGTCCACGTGGGACCCCTGCAGGGAGAAGGCCTAAGAGACTCTGGGGCCTCAATCACTGTGGTGAGCCCCCACCTTATAGATCCTGCTGCAGTATTGCAGGGTCGCACTGCCACGATCACCCTGGCAGAAGGAACAGAAAAAGCGGTTCCCATGGCAAGAGTCTACCTGGACTGGGGAGCTGGACCAGAGTTGCGAGAAGTTGCCGTCGTGGATGGTCTCCCAACTGATGTGGACCTAGGAAATGACCTGGGTGGTGGGATCGTCACTACGTTTGTTGGCGCCATTCCCCGGAGTCAAGTTCCAAAACCACCGTTGACATCAGCTACTCCAGCACAGCCCAGCCCAGAGGAAAAGACTACAGCTGCTAGACAACTGCCAGCACAGCCAACCACAGCATCAACCAGCCCAGAGGAAAAGATTACAGCGGCTAGATCAGTACATCGACCCCGCATGCCTTTTGCCTCTGGTATGCCTACGTCCCCTAGCAACGCAGAGGATGTCGGTTCCAGCTCGTTTGATCCTGTGGGGGTGCCCCATGATGCTCCTGACCCAAGTGGTTTGCCAACTCCGGCGGTGAGTATGAGAAACCACACTGACTTTTCCATGACTGACCCCTACCAGACTGACCCTAGTAGTCCCCACCTAGATCCCCCTGTAGAGTGTCCCAATTTAGGAGAGATTGAGGGCCACAGGCAGGAGTTTACGGAGGCTCAACTCTCTGACCCATCCCCGAAAGGCATGAGGCGCCACTCTGGCAGCGGCCTTGACAGGGTTGGGGCAGGAAGTTTGCCCTGGCGGGAAGGGTTAAGGTACAGGGTAGCCAGGAAAGTGGGAGGGGATAGACCAGATAGGGAATATGTCCAACTGGTCCCCTCAGGGAACGTTCCTGCGCAACCGGTGTCGGTTGCCAGTGAAACCCCTTTGGACAGTGACCCGGGGACAGACCGTACCCTGAAGTGCCTGACACAGAGCTTACCCTGGTCTGGAATGTCGGATGACGCCCAGACCAACTGTAAGGCTGGTGCCATGCGTTGGCAGCCGGGGCACTCCAGCGGTTGTGTTGTCTCTGGGCCTCTGCCCATAGGAGAACCCTTGCAGCAAGTTGCTGTGGACATAGCAGGTCCCCTACCTGTGCACCGTAGATCGGGGAAGACACGCAGCCTCCCTGTAGTGGATGCCACACAGGATCCAGAGGCTGGTGGTCTGGCCGCCATCACTGTGGCACAGGTAGCGGACGAGGAGGGAAGAGTAGGCCTAGGTGACAGGGTAGGTTTCCCGAGTCATAGGTCGACGGAGGAGGATTGGAGGGCAGGTCTGACAGTTAGGGCAGACAGTTGCCAGATAGGTATGACGGAGGTGCAGTGCCTGGGGCACCATGTGGGAGGAGACAGGGGTAGGCCCAACCCAGAGGGGGTGGAGGCAACCAGAGGCTGTCCCCGACCCACATCACCCAGACCGGTACTGACCTTAGAACCTGTAAGGCCCTACGGACATGTTGTCATTGACTTTAGTCTTGTAGTGAACCCCTTGACAGAGATGGCTAGGAAGGGCATTCCCAAGTCAGTGGACTTTGCACCCGCTTGCGAGTTGGCATTCCAGTCATTGAAGGAGGCTCGGGTACCTGCTCCAGTGCTGATGGCGCACATTCTTGACCAGGACTGTGTGTTACGAACTATTGCGCCACTGCACAGACGGGGAGCAGTACCGAGCCAGAAAGAGCCATATGGGCAGGAGCACCCTGTGGCCTGTTTGAGCAGAAAACTGCTATGGTGGGTGGTGGGGTATGCCACAATTGGGACACCTTGGGTGGCACTTGTTTGTAACCAGCCCCCCACCGTGGTGACTTACCACCCACCCGTTAGGTGGCTGCAACCTACCTTGGGGAAATGGGACAGACTTTTGTGGTGGAGCCTTGAACTTGGACTTCAGGTGGACTATTTGAACATTGTGCACCCACGAAGAGAGGCCCACTACACTATGGATGAACTGTCTAGGCCAGAGCCTACACCCCCCAGGTAGCGTCCCCTTCACCCCAACGGACTGCGGGACCAGGACCCAAATCGTTGGGACATGGGTCCCTGGTTGACCCGCTTGAATGGGGGGGAGGAGTGTGGCCGGAGGGACCCTAGCCACGAGGCAAATGGCTGCCTTGGCACTGAAGGGGTTAACCCCTAGTGCCCGGCGCCATGTCAAGGGACAAAGGGCGCTTGGCGCCAGATTTAAAAATGTATGGGGCGCTAGGCGCCGTGTTGTATTGAATGTTTGAACATGTATTTTAAACTGTGCCGTGGTCCCGGACCCCTCCGGAGACCACGGCAGGGAGGACAGCCCCCGGCGCGCTCAGCAGTGTGTGCGCGCCGGGGGAGAGGAGAGGGCAGCCGCCGACCGCCGGAGTCCGGGAGCTCCGCTCCCGGCAGCGGTCAGTGTAGCCCCGGGCGCACTGGAGTGTGCGCGCCGGGGAGAAGGGTGAGCGCTGCGGCTGGGAGCTCGGCTCCCGCTGCAGTGCTCTCTGTAAGAGCCGCCGCTGGGGGCCGGGAGCTCTGCTCCCGGCGCCTCAGCCCGTCGGAGGTGGCCAGCCGGGACAGACGTCCCGGGCTGCCGGGCAGCAAGGGGGGTGCGCCGCACACGAGGACCGAGTTAGCCGGCTCCCTGTGCGGCGAGGCCACCAGTCAGCGCCGCGCATGGGGGACCGGGCTAGCCGGCTCCCTAGCGGTGTGGGGGACATTAGGCTGCCGAGCAGGATGGTGAAGCGCTGGGGTCCGGGAGCTACGCTCCCGGCGCCTCAGCGCTGAAACAAGCCAGGGTCACGGCGGCCGGGACAAGTGTCCCCAGCCGCCGGACTTCGGTACAGGGGGGTGCGCCGCTGCGTGCGGCGAGGCCACTGGTTAGTGCCACACTGGGGGGACAGGGAGAGCCAGCTCCCTGGAACCCCAGAGGCAGGAAGGCAGGCTGGAGGATGGGGGAAGCCAGCCCCATACCTCCAGCACTGAGAGAGAGCCCTAGCAGCCAGGCTGCAGGGCTAGGGAAGCCCAGCGCTGAGCGCTGAGCACAGTAGCTACAGAACAGGACATTGTGTAAAACATGCAGTGTCTAGGTATGTGGAGCCTGTGCAGGCTCAGAGGGTATTTAAATGTATAAACATGTACAGTGTGATTTAAATGTAATGTATTTAAAGATAAATTGCACTTACTTGATTGTGTGTCCCAGGAGGGGGGAATCCATAGCTGTGCAGGCTGATGGATTCTCCCAGACCTTTTCCCCAAAAACTGAATGTTTTCCCATCCAGCCTCACATTTCCAAGAGGCACAGGGAGAGAGAGAAGCAGCTTAGCTATGAAACAAGCTGAGTGGTTTCTTGGAGCTCCATGGAGATCAGCCGTAGTGGCAAGAAACCTGGACCGGGGAGCCAGGCTGCCCAGCTCTGGAGCCCAAATCCAGGCTGCAGGCAGTGAGAGGGGTCCCGGGCAGGTTTCTGGAAGTCAGTTTAGGAGGGAAAACTTCCCCCCAGCCAGACTGAACGGCACCGGGGAGTATCCTGACTCTCCCAGATGGGAGAGTCCAAGGAGACCGACCACTCCCCACTGTCCATAGGGAACAATGTTAGGTGTGCATGAGACCAGAGCATGCACAGCTCATGGGTAAACATTGATTGGTTGTGCACCACAGGGCGGGCTTACCCCCTGTGGTAAGGGGTCTTGGAGAGGAATAAAAGAAGGGCAGCTGGCCCATAGGAGTGTATTGTAACATCTTCTTCTGCTGAAAACATCTTGATTGTATGCTGTTGCCCCTAGCAATAGGGAGGAGCCTTTTTAAAGGTTATTTGAGCAATAAACATCTTTGCCTCAAGACTGCTTCATCTTGTGACCTACAGGGTTAGGCCAAACCTAGCCCCATTCTCCGGCTGTCCAGGGAAGCACCTGACGTCTCCAAGCTCCGCCTTCCGCCAGCTACCGGTAGAGGCCTAGCAAGTGGCTAGTGGGGATTCGTCAGCACCACACAGCTGTGGTAAAGCAGTGCGTCGGCACATACAGAGCAGAACCGTGGTTCCAAACGCCACGGCAGGTTAGGAGTTTGGTGGTGGCAGCGAGAACCCGCCCACAGCGCAGTGGGTGGAGTCAGTAACAGGCGGTTACTGACGGTAAGCGGGAATCCCCTATGTGGTCAGGCCTCGTGCGGCTTGACCTTCTATTCTGTGCGCAGTCGACGGGACGCGGCAAGCGGCGAGTGCTTCCGTACGGTACCGTCCTGTCACATCCGTGGTTTCCGTTTTTTAATTTTGCCAAGTACATGGATTACAAACTAAGAAGAGGACCGATCTACACTGGATTGTTGTGAGTATAATTTTATTTATAGGTACCCCGTGGATTCTACGTGGAGAAGGGGACCGAGCCTTCGTGTCAACATAGGTAAGTATGTGTGTATGTCGGTGTGCATGTATGTAATAAAGTTGTACTGTCACGGTGTGTGTGTGTACTGTTTTTATTTGGGCCCGTTTCCCCCCCGCATGCTGGTACTTGTGGTTCTCCAAGTACCAGCTTGCGGGGGAGGCTTGCTGGGACATGTAGTTTTGCTACAAAAAACAATATTCTTTTATTTGACACTTGGCTATCAGCCTCCCATCCGCCGCCCTTGGATGGGGGGGGGGGGGGGGAACAGCCTCGGGCTTCACCCCTGGCCCTTGGGTGGCTGGAGGGGGGGGGGACCCCTTGATTTAAGGGGTCCCCACTCCTCCAGGGTACCCCGGCCAGGGGTGACTAGTTAATGATTTAATGTCAGGGCCGCAGGGACCGATATAAAAGTGTCCCCCGGCTGTGGCATTATCTCTCTGACTAGTGGAGCCCGGTACTGGTGTTAAAAATACGGGGGACCCCTACGTGTTTTATCCCCCCGTAATTTTGGCACCAGGACCGGACGCAGAGCCCGGTCCTGGTTGTTAAAATACGGGGGATCCCCTGTCATTCCCCCCCCCGTATTTTTACAACCAGGACCGGCTCAAAGAGCCCGAGGCTGGTTATGCTTAGGAGGGGGGACCCCACGCATTTTTTTTCTGAAATTTTAACCCATTCCCACTGAAAAACATGCTCTGATCTCTCCATATTATTTTAGTCAGTAAAAAAAATATATATTCTTTTAAAAAATATATAAAATAATACTTGTGGCTCTTAAATAGACAAACCAAGTAGATAATCCCTTCTAATATAAATAGATATGCTATTAGCAAACAAAAAAACATGTTTTTAAAAATTTTTAATAGATCACGACAGCAAAATGAGGCGGAATGAAATTGACGAAATGACTGTCGAAAAGCACTGTTGTCGAATCAACATTCTTCAATTGAATATACTTTTGTCGAAAAGCCGCATTTTTACCATTGCAGACATGTCGAATTTGAGTAAATGTCGAATTGCAAAAAGTCGAATCTGAATCGGCAGGTTTTTTTCCGAAAAGTACCGTATTGCATTGTCGAATCCAATTCGACAGGTTTTTTTTTGTCGAAAATGCCCCGTTTTTCAACATTTGCGGCAATTCGACCGCAATTGCATATACCCCTATACATCCTGTCCTCAGAGTCTCACTGTACTTCTGAAAAGACCGGGTAAGGAAAAATGAATATAATTGTTATACAGGTTGAGTATCCCATATCCAAGATGCTTGGGACCAGAAGTATTTTGGATATCAGATTTTTCCGTATTTTGGAATAATTGCATACCATAGTGAGATATCATAGCGATGGGACCCACATCTAAGCACAGAATGCATTTATGTTTCATATACACCTTGGGGGTCATTCCGAGTTGTTCGCTCGCAAGCGGATTTTAGCAGATTTGCTCATGCTAAGCCGCCGCCTACTGGGAGTGAATCTTAGCATCTTAAAATTGCGAACAATGTATTCGCAATATTGCGATTACACACTTCGTAGCAGTTTCTGAGTAGCTTCAGACTTACTCGGCATCTGTGATCAGTTCAGTGCTTGTCGTTCCTGGTTTGACGTCACAAACACACCCAGCGTTCGCCCAGACACTCCCCCGTTTCTCCAGCCACTCCTGCGTTTTTTCCGGAAACGGTAGCGTTTTTTCCCACACGCCCATAAAACGGCCTGTTTCCGCCCAGTAACACCCATTTCCTGTCAATCACATTACGATCGCCAGAACGATGAAAAAGCCGTGAGTAAAATTCCTAACTGCATAGCAAATTTACTTGGCGCAGTCGCAGTGCGGACATTGCGCATGCGCATTAAGCGGAAAATCGCTGCGATGCGAAGATTTTTACCGAGCGAACAACTCGGAATGACCCCCCTTATACACACAGCCTGAAGGTAATTTTAGCCAATATTTTTAACAACTTTGTGCATTAAACAAAGTTTGTGTACATACACACAATTCATTTATGTTTCATGTACACCCTATACGCACAGCCTGAAGGTCATTTAATACAATATTTTTAATAACCTTGTGTATTAAACAAAGTTTGTGTACATTGGGACATCAGAAAACAAATGTTTCACTATCTCACTCAAAAAAACGAGATTTATGGTAAGAACTTACCTTTGTTAAATCTCTTTCTGCAAGGTACACTGGGCTCCACAAGGATAGACATTGGGGTGTAGAGTAGGATCTTGATCTGAGGCACCAACAGGCTGAAAAACTTTGACTGTTCCCAGAATGCAAAGCGCCGCCTCCTCTATAACCCCGCCTCCCTGCACAGGAGCTCAGTTTTTAGTTAACCAGCCCAATGCAGTAGCAAGAAAAGAGACGACAACGGTTAGTAGCCACATACACCACACTCTCACGACAGGAGAAGTGTCAGCGGCTAATGCCATACCAACCCAAAGAAGCTAAGTGCGTCAGGGTGGGCGCCTTGTGGAGCCCAGTGTACCTCGCAGAAAGAGATTTAACAAAGGTAAGTTCTTACCATAAATCTCGTTTTCTGCTGCGGGGTACACTGGGCTCCACAAGGATAGACATTGGGGATGTCCTGAAGCAGTTCCTTATGGGAGGGGACGCACTGTAGCGGGCACAAGAACCTGGCGTCCAAAGGAAGCATCCTGAGAAGCGGCAGTATCGAAGGCATAGAACCTTATGAACGTGTTCACTGAGGACCACGTAGCCGCCTTGCACAATTGTTCAAGGGTCGCACCACGGTGGGCCACCCAAGAAGGTCCCACAGACCGAGTAGAATGGGCCGTATTGTGAGCAGGAGCCGAGAGGCCAGCCCTCACATAAGCATGTGCAATCACCATTCTAATCCATCTGGCCAAAGTTTGCTTATGAGAAGGCCAGCCCCGTTTGTGAAATCCAAACAGCACAAAGAGAGAATCAGATTTCCTAATAGAAGCAGTTCTCTTCACATAGATACGGAGAGCCCGTACCACATCCAAAGACCGCTCTTTGGGAGACAGATCAGGAGAAACATGTGCCAGAACCACAATCTCTTGGTTAAGGTGGAACGAAGTAACCACCTTAGGTAAATATCCGGGACGAGTCCTAAGAACCGCCCGGTCATGGTGAAATACCAGATATGGGGAACTACAGGACAAGGCACCCAAATCTGACACTCTTCTAGCTGAAGCAATAGCCAGCAGAAACACCACCTTAAGGGAAAGCCACTTAAGATCAGCTGAACCAAGAGGTTCAAACGGAGACTCCTGTAACGCCTCCAAAACCACCGACAAGTCCCAAGGAGCCACAGGCGGGACATAGGGAGGTTGGATACGCAACACACCCTGAGTAAAGGTATGCACATCAGGTAAGGTCGCAATTTTTCTCTGAAACCACACCGACATGGCAGATATTTGAACCTTGAGGGAAGCCAGACGCAGGCCTAAGTCCAGGCCCTGCTGAAGAAAAGCCAACAACTTGGCTATACTAAACTTGGAAGCGTCATAATCGTTAAATGCGCACCAAGCAAAGTAAGAATGCCAGACCCTATAGTAAATCCGAGCTCAAGACGGTTTCCGGGCCCGCAACATAGTTTGAATGACCGCCTCAGAAAACCATTTAGCCCTTAAGACGGAAGCTTCAAGAGCCACGCCGTCAAAGACAGCTGGACTAGGTCCTGGTAGACACAGGGGCCCTGAACAAGGAGGTCTGGGCATTGTGGAAGTAGAATTGGACGCTCTGACGATAGGCCTTGCAGGTCTGAGAACCAGTGCCGTCTGGGCCACGCTGGAGCTATGAGAAGCAGAATTCCTTTTTCTTGCTTGAACTTCCGAATTACCCTGGGCAGGAGTGACACCGGAGTGAACACATACGGCAGCCAAAACCTCCACGGCACCGCCAGCGCATCCACGAATGCTGCTAGAGGATCCCTTGTCCTTGCTCCGAAAACCAGAACCTTGTGATTGTGTCGAGACGCCATCAGATCTACGTCTGGAAGGCCCCACTTTTCCACTAGGAGTTGAAACACTTCTGGATGGAGGCCCCACTCGCCGGCATGTACGTCCTGACGACTGAGAAAGTCCGCTTCCCAATTCAGGACTCCCGAAATGAATATTGCCGATATGGCCGGTAGATGGCGTTCCGCCCAGTGTAGAATCCGTGAGACTTCCTTCATTGTCAAACGGCTTCGAGTGCCGCCTTGATGATTTATGTAAGCCACTGTGGTGGCGTTGCCCGACTGTACTTGAACAGGACGGTTCTGAATTAAATGCTGGGCTAGATTCAATGCATTGAAGATCGCCCGCAATTCCAGAATGTTGATCTAGAGGAGGGATTCCTCCTTGGTCCACCGACCCTGAAGGGCGTGTTGCTCCAGCACCGCACCCCAACCTCTTAGACTGGCATCTGTCGTCAACAGGACCCAGTTGGATATCCAGAAGGGACGGCCCCTGCACAATTGTCGGTCCTGGAGCCACCAGAGCAGCGACAGACGGACCTCCGGAGTCAATGAGATCATGTGAGACCTGATCCGGTGAGGCAGGCCGTCCCACTTGGCTAGAATCAGCTTCTGGAGGGGGCGAGAATGGAATTGAGCATACTCCACCATGTCGAATGCTGAGACCATGAGGCCCAGCACCTGCATCGCCGAATGTATCGACACTTGCGGACGAGAAAGGAAGCAACGAATCCTGTCCTGAAGCTTCAGGACTTTCTCCTGAGACAAGAACAACCTCTGGTTGTGAGTGTCCAATAGCGCTTCCAGGTGCACCATGCTCTGAGCAGTGACCAGGGAGGGTTTCTTCCAGTTGATGAGCCACCCGTGGGCTTGTAGAAACCAGACAGTCATATCCAGATGACGTAGGAGAAGTTCTGGGGAATTTGCCAGGATTAACAAGTCGTCCAGATACGGCAGTATCCTGACCCCTTGACGGCGGAGTACCACCGTCATCACCGCCATAACTTTGGTGAAGACTCGCGGAGCCGTAGTTAAACCAAAAGGTAACGCCCAAAACTGGTAATGGAGGTTACCAATCGCAAACATCAGGTACTGCTGATGTGACGCTGCTATAGGAATATGCAGGTAAGCATCTTGTATGTCCAGGGAGACCATGTAGTCCCCAGGTTCCAAGGCCAGAACTATAGAGCGTAGGGTTTCCATACGGAACTTGGAAACCTTCACAAACCTGCTCAATGCCTTGAGGTTGAGAATGGGCCGGAAGGACCCATTCGGTTTCGGGACTAGAAACAGCTGAGAATAGTACACCCGGACCCTCTGCGCAAGAGGCACCTGTGCTACGACTCCTGTATCCAGGAGGGTCAGTACCACCGAATGTAGAGTGTTTGCCTTTGTCTGGTCCAACGGGACGTCTGTCCGGCAAAATCGATTAGGGGGTCGGTTTTTGAAGGCTATGGCGTAACCTCGAGTGACGACTTCCCGTACCCAGGCATCTGAAGTGGTCTTCAACCATTCCTGGGTATACCCTAGAAGCCGGCCCCCCACCCTGGGATCCCCCAGGGGGCGGCCCGCCCCATCATGTGGGAGGCTTATCGGTCTTGGAAGCTGGCTGACGGGCCGCCCAGGCTCTTTTGGGCTTTGGCTTACCAGGTTTGGAAGTGCGGGCCTGCTTGTTGTACGCCTGACCTTTTGCTTTACCTGAAGGACGAAAAGGGCGAAAGGAAGAACCTTTAGCCTTCGACACAGAAGGAGCGGTACTTGGCAGACAGGCAGTTTTGGCAGTAGCCAAGTCAGCCACAATCTTATTTAAATCCACCCCAAACAGAATATCTCCCTTGAAAGGGAGTACCTCCAGGGTTTTTCTAGAGTCCAGATCCACAGACCAGGATCTCAGCCACAATATCCGGAGAGCCAGGACTGATGTAGTAGAGGCCTTGGCTGCTAGGATACCGGCATCAGAAGCCGCCTCTTTAATATAGTGAGAAGCTGTGACAATATATGACAAGCATTGTCTAGCATGGTCAGAAGAGATTTCAGCTTCTAACTCCAAGGCCCATGCTTCAATAGCCTCTGCAGCCCATGTTGCTGCAATAGTGGGCCCTTGTGCAGCACCCGTGAGGGTGTAAATCGCTTTCAGACATCCCTCCACGCGTTTATCCGTAGGCTCTTTTAGAGACGTGACGGTAGTGACAGGTAGAGCTGAGGAAACCACCATCCTAGCCACATGTGAGTCTACTGGAGGAGGCGTTTCCCAATTTTTAGACAGCTCTGGCGCGAGGGGATAGCGAGCCAGCATCTTCTTTTGAGGCACAAACTTCTTACCCGGGTTTTCCCAGGGTTCCTGACGCATATCCACTAGGTGGTCAGAGTGAGGTAAAACTTGTTTAACCACCTTCTTACGCTTGAACTTATCTGGTTTCTTAGGAGGGACGGATGGCTCGGGATCATCCGTAATCTGTAAAATCAACTTAATAGCCTCCAAAAGATCAGGAACATCCACATGTAAACTACCCTCCCCATCAGCAGTATCTGTGTCAGAATCTGTGGGGTCAGTGTAAGTGCCATCTTCATCAGACGAGGTGTCAGTGACAGCAGTGGATTGTGAGGAGATAAGAGCTCGCTTTTTCTTCTCAAAAAGCTCTTCTTAGGGCTGCCCAGAGCAGCCCCTCTGTTATGTGCCTGCTATCTGCGGCACCAACTACAAACTGAGCTTCTGTGCAGGGAGGCGGGGTTATAGAGGAGGCGGCGCTATGCATTCTGGGAACAGTCAAAGCTTTTCAGCCTGTTGGTGCCTCAGATCAAGATCCTACTCTACACCCCAATGTCTATCCTTGTGGAACCCAGTGTACACCGCAGCAGAAATTCCGATTTCGGAATATTTGGATATGGGATACTCAACATGTACTGTCATTTGTCTATCCTGGGCAGGGGCGGACTGGCCATCTGACTCTTCTGGCAAATGCAAGAAGGGCCGATGGCCTGTTTGGCTGGTCCGGCTACAGAGAGAGAGAGCTGGGCTCTCAATTTGCCCTTCCTCCACCTGTCTGTAAGTGGCACAAATATAGATGGGGGTGTGCCGCAAGGCCAGGCCCTCCTTGATGTAGAGGCGCCAGAGCCGGCCTTAGGTATAGGCAAACTAGGCAAATACCTAGGGCATTTGGTATGCTTAGGGGCACCAGCAGCTTCTGCTGATTAAAATGATATGCAGCATGCCTATATTCTGTGAGTGACTGCGGCTGTATCTGCATACAAAATGCTACGTTGCAGTGTATTCTGGGAAATCACTGTAATGTAGCATTTCATATGCAGATGCAGCCGCAGTTGCACACAGAATATAGGCATGCTGCATATCATTTTAATCAGCAGAAGCTGCTTGTGCACCCTAGCCACATAGTAATACAAATAAGATGCATTTTCATAAACAAAAGGTGCCCGACGTTAGCAGAGCTGCCAGCTGACTCATGCCAGGCATCTCCTGCAGAACTAGTGGCGGTGATAGGGGGCACCAGCCAAAATCTTGCCTAGGGCATCATATTGGTTAGGGCCGGCTCTGAGAGGCGAATGTACACACATGACAGGGCTGTGGAGCAGCCCCAGTACGTCCCTGATCCTGGCTGTAGACATGGCATGGATCACACTGACTCATGCAGAATTCATTTTTAATTTTATCCACTACACGTACATCCTGAGCCTTCATCAGGTCCCCCATGGCATCTATTCACGAAACAGTGAAAAATAAGAAGTGAGTCAGTGGAGAAGTTACCCCTGTCAACCAATCAGCTGCCCTGTATAATTTTATAGTATGCAAATTATAAATGTTACTTCGCTGCTGATTGGTTGCCATGGGCAACTTCTCCACCGACTCACTTCTCTACACTTTTCACTGCTTCATGAATAGACCCCATAGACCTAGTTAGTGAAAACACGAGTATAGGGGTCGCTCATGCACCCACAGAGCTGGCCCTATGACGCCCTGCGTACTCCCTGCAGGTTCCACCGTGTCATGAAGTCTGACATGTTGCTCCCAATCCATGACATCAGAAGCCCAGAGCAGGAACCCATGACGTCACCCACGTGACCTGCCTGATTACAGCCTATCTGCCCTTCCTGTGCTGCCGTGGGCCTCACAGCACGGAGGACCCCTGAGCAGGCTGCCCTATCAGGTGCCTGAGACAAATGCGCAGATTGGGCAACGCAATACACGGTACATACCGCGCCCGTAATCACGGCGCGGACATTGCGTGACCTGTCTGACAGCGGTGACGGCGGGTTTCCTGTGTGCGGGGAGGCGGCGGTGTGAGAGCGCTGAATCAGGCGGCCGGGCAGCTCGGGGCACACGGAAGCTGGTGTTGCTGGATGTTGTGACGGGAGAAGTCGGACTGGGAAGAGGCTGACAGGAGCCGAGTACACGGACGGACGCATTTGCCCCCCCAGGACCTCGCCATGCCGCTCTTCAGCTCCAGCCCGTTCGACCAGGATGTGGGTGAGTGACTGGGGGTCCGGGGTGTAGAGCCCTGGGGCATGGAGTCCTCATACCCTGTGTATTCCCGGGAGTGTGAGCACAGTGTGTGGGGAGGGGCGGCAGGTGCCCCAGTACAGGGTCACTACTCCATGACCCATAGGGGGGATTACACAGATCAATAGCTGCAGTGACAGGACCCCCAGACTCAGGGGCAGATTTATTAAGCTCGGTGAAGTGATAAAGTGGAAGGTGATAAAGGACCAGCCAATCAGCTCCTAACTGACATGTCACAGGCTGGGTTTGAAAAATGACAGTTAGGAGCTGACTGGCTGGTCCTTTATCACTTCACCGAGCTTAATAAATCTGCCCCTCAGCACCTCCCTGACACCATGCCCTGAGCTGTACCCAGCGGCTGCTATAGTGACAGGGTAAGGTGAGTGTGGGATAGCTGTTGCCCCTTCCCTGGTCTAGCTCTGCCCCTAATATCTGCCTGTACCTACTGTGTATCTCCCCTCAGCTGCTAACTAAGCTGTATTCCTAAGTCTTCATTAGGATAATGTGCGTTATGTCCGGATAACTAATGCCTTTCATTTATATTTCCATTACATTTAAAGGCTGACAATGTTTTTCTTTTTGTGTATAAAAGACCGCAGGGATCTAATTGGGGTTAAATCAGTAGTGGCGGAACACAAGCCCAGTAGTGGCGGAGCGCAAGCCCAGTAGTGGCGGGGTGCTCGTGGTTTGAGCAGTTAGGGCTGTGACACATGCGTCAGTTTCTCCCGGATGGCAAAATGCCGGCTTTTTGCCATCCGGGAGGGTCTTTCACACATAACGGCTTTGAGCCGTGTGTAATGCTTAGACATGGCTTGGGAAAAAAACGTGTGAGAAAGCTCCCCTTCACACACACGGTCCACTGCCTGCAAAGGCGGCATGGCCCTGGCCCGGCAGCCTGACCTTCCAGTGGATATTTCCGGCGGCAACCCGGCTGCCGGGCCGTGCAGTGTGAAAGGACCCTACCCTTCACACTGTTAATTACAGTACCGGCACGGGAAAGAGCCGTCCGGCTTTTTCCCGGCCGTAAAAAGCCGGCGCCTGTGTTTCAGCCCTTAGTGTGCCACAACAGGGCACGATATAGCTGCCAATCCGACGAATTGTAACAAAATAGCAGCTGTATCGTTTTCGTGTGTTAAGATGATGTTGTCCACTGCGCGCACCTGTGGGGTCGTCCGCCTGCTTCGCTGATCTTTCAGCATGTTCAAAAGATCAGCGATGTGGCGGACAATCCCATGCAGCGCTATTGGTAGAAGGGCCAGCATAGCGGGAGGATGGGCACCGGATCACTTCGTGTGTGGGGACCGCCCGATATACCGGCCCTCGGACGCCCTTTCGAATCGGCTGCACACGTCGCTTCGTGTGTTGGCACCCTTAAACCGGAAGGCTGTCAATAGAATAAAGTAGAACCTACAAGACTGTAAAAGATTTATTTAAGTTAGCAAAGTAGTTACACTGGCAAAATAGACCCTAAAAGACTAGTTCCATATTATGTTTGTAATTTTGTAGGTATTGTTTCTGCATTTGGCTGCTAACACTGACAACCTCCACTGGCCGGGTGCAGTACACATTATACCAGACTGTAGATACAACTATTTTTAAACATTTTGGGGCCTATGCTATTTTCCTTAATCCCTTGCATGTTTTCGGTCTAT
Source organism: Pseudophryne corroboree (assembly GCF_028390025.1). Lineage (NCBI taxonomy): Eukaryota > Metazoa > Chordata > Amphibia > Anura > Myobatrachidae > Pseudophryne > Pseudophryne corroboree. Next base: position 111,090,920 of record NC_086450.1, read on the forward strand.
TCCAGTGATGACACTGGTAAAGTAGATGAATGAGGTCCTAAGTAACCCCTCCAAAAATATGGTGTATGTGCGTGTATATATATATATATATATATATATATATATATATATATATATATATATATATATATATATATGCGCCCTGAGGACGGGGAGATTCCCAGAAACATGTAGGCATTAAAGGGAAACCTATCTTTAATGATTTGAGTCAGTCTGCGTGAGTGCCGCCATACACCTTTTATTTATATTGTTAGCTTATGCCAAGCTAGCTTGGAGGGCACCGCAGCACAGTTTATCTTGATTATCGGAGTGCCGGAAACATTCTCTGATATATATATATATATATATATATATATATATATATATATATATATATATATATATATATATATATATATATATTCAGAGGAATAAAGAGGCGGCACTCGGAGACTTGTAAATTCAGAGTGTATTCACAGCAAGTGATGTCACTTGCTGTGAATACACTCTGAATTTACAAGTCTCCGAGTGCCGCCTCTTTATTCCTCTGATTATACATACCGGAGGGGCACCTTCGGATGGGGAAGGCACAGGAGCAAGCCATATCCCGCTGTGGATCTAGTGAGTGCCGGGGTTAATGCACAAGTATATATATATATATATATATATATATATATATATATATATATATATATATATGTCATAAAGGGTTAAGGTATTTCTTGCTAGTCTAATGCGATTTTATTATATTTATCTTATTGACATAAACAGGGCAAATCTTTTTTACAGCTTTAGGTGGACAATCCCTGTTAGAGAAAGGGAAATGTGAAGCGAGAAGCTGTTTACAGAATTCACATGTGTGAAGTTCAGTTGCTACATTAGTGACCAAGCAGTTATCACATTATTTTTTCTTTCTGCTTTATTAATCACTATGGTCAGCTATAACAAGCAACTTGCTAATTACTGTGTTTCCTGGTTCCTCTTCCGTCTTTTATTAATGATTTATAATTCTGCACAGTGTAGTGGCCGCTCAGCATGATGTATTATCATGAGAGGCTTTGATGTATACTACCCCTCAGCGCTCTGTAAGACCTTCTACCTCTGCCTTCACATGACAAGCTGAGAGCTGTGAGTTTATATGTGGCATCCATATTTTGTAATCTCCAGAGTTTTTATTTATAAACAACAATAATTTGTAGTAGGATAGCTAAGAAAATATCGGATAAATTCATAAAAGGGTATTTGCTATTTAAAGGAAATGAAAATAATTTTATGTCTGATTGCTGTTGTAAATAAAATACCAGCTTACTGTGCGCGTTGGGTACGGGATCCCGGCGGTCAGAATACCGACACCGGGATTCCGGTCGCCAGAATACCGGCAGGAGGGCGAGCGCAACAAAGCCTCTTGCGGGCTCACTACGCTTACCACGCTGTCGGCTCGGTGACTCGCTGAGCTCGCCACAGGTTCTGTTCCCACCCTATAGGTGTCATGGATGCCCATGAATGGGAATAGCCCTCGGGCCCCCTTCTGGCATTCTGGCGGCCGGGATGACGGCGTCGGTATGCTTACTGCCGGGATCTCGACCAGCTGGATCGTGACTACATCCCTGCTGTGTATATATTATGGTGGCATGTCTTAACTCACTGAGAACATCTGTACTGTGATATGGGATCTGCAATAAAGGACTATAAAACTTTTATAGGGAACTACTGTGTAGGTATGTATATAATTATAGGCCTGTTCAGCACTACAGATCTTTGTAGTTAGGTAAGCGTGTTATATACCTGTGTACGCAATTGTTCCCTATGGCAGTTGTGCGGTGCTGTATCTGCTTGTATGTCAGGGCACCTTTTCACACAAGCTAATGGCCAGGCAGCTACTGTATTAGGAGCATTGTGTAACTAGCAGATCCCATGTCACAGCAAACATGTTTTCTGCAACTTAAACCAAACCAATCTGGTTCATTGTAGTGAATGCTACCCTGGTGCTCAAGACATTTCTTTCTGCTTATCAGATGGTAATCCCAACCCGTTATTTTGATGTTTAAACTATGTATGAATAAAGGATTGCTTGCTTGAAATAATTAATAACATTCTGACTTTAGTGGCCCCCCCAGCAGACTCCATATAGTATATATACTAAATTATTTGCAGATTCACTAAGATTAATCTTTCCTCATGCAACACTTTTCGTAAATAACTAAAAATAAAATACAATCAAGTGTTAAAATTAACTTAACTTAGAATTTTCTTTTATAATTGGCACATATTATAAATGTTGTAGTTTCGCTGTAATATTAGGCTCCATTGAGTTCAAATAAATAGCAACATTTCTACGAAGAATCAATTCTCGCAGTAAAAAATGTATAGGGGGAGAATTCAGTTATTTTTGGGAGCATTTAGCTCCCGGCTAAAGGGGTGGTCTTCAGTATGCCGGCTCTTGGGATCCCGGCGCACAGTATACCGGCGCCGGGATCCCGACAGCCGGCATACCGACACTTATTCTCCCTCGTGGGGGTCCACGACCCCCCTGGAGGGAGAATAAAATAGCGTGCCGTGCCCGTAGTGTGGCGAGCGCAGTGAGCCCGCAAGGGGCTCATTTGCGCTCGCCACACTGTCGGTAAGCCGGCGGTCGGGCTCCCGGCGCCGGTATGCTGGTCGCCGGGAGCCCGACCGCCAGCAGATCGTAGTGAACCCGGCTGAAGTGATGGGAGTTCTTCATTTATGTTTGGGTGCCCATCACTCATCATGGATTTCTGCTCCTACCCTCCTGAGGTGCGATCAGCAGTCTGTCTAAAGTAGGACTTTTGGCGCCTTAACTGCAGCGCGTACTGTAGTTGGCACGAGAAAAGCTGCTTTACATGGCTATTCCCAGTGCATTTGGTTGTGAGTTTGCGGCACTTGCGACCAGCACAGGATCAACGCTCAACAATTGAATAAAGGGAAGCGATAAAACAATTGACTACAGCATTAAAAAAAAGATATTTCTCTAACGTCCTAAGTGGATGCTGGGACTCCGTAAGGACCATGGGGAACAGCGGCTCCGCAGGAGACAGGGCACAAAATAAAAGCTTGAGATATCAGGTGGTGTGCACTGGCTCCTCCCCCTATGACCCTCCTCCAAGCCAGTTAGATTTTTGTGCCCGGCCGAGAAGGGTGCAAACTAGGTAGCTCTCCAGAGCTGCTTAGAATAAAAGTTTAGTTAGGTTTTTTTATTTTCAGTGAGTCCTGCTGGCAACAGGCTCACTGCATCGTGGGACTAAGGGGAGAAGAAGCGAACTCACCTGAGTGCAGAGTGGATTGGGCTTCTTAGGCTACTGGACGTTAGCTCCAGAGGGACGATCACAGGTTCAGCCTGGATGGGTCACCGGAGCCGCGCCGCCGTCCCCCTTACAGAGCCAGAAGAGACGAAGGTCCGGTGAAAGCGGCGGCAGAAGACATCCCGTCTTCAAGACTAAGGTAGCGCACAGCACCGCAGCTGTGCGCCATTGCTCTCAGCACACTTCACACTCCGGTCACTGAGGGTGCAGGGCGCTGGGGGGGAGCGCCCTGAGACGCAATATAACACACATATACCTTAGCTGGCAAAAGGAATACATCACATATAGCTCCAGGGCTATATGGATGTTTTTTTTCCCCTGCCATTTTACACAAAAAAGCGGGAGTTAAGGACGTCGTGAAGGGGCGGGGCCTATCTCCTCAGCACACTGGCGCCATTATTCCCTCACAGCTCCGCTGGAAGGACGGCTCCCTGATTCTCCCCTGCAGTACTGCATCTGATTCAGGGTAAAAAAGAGAAGGGGGGGCATTTTGGCAGCAAATAACTAGATTAACAGCAGCTATAAGGGATTAACACTTATATAAGGTTATCCCTGTATATATATAGCGCTGGGTGTGTGCTGGCAGACTCTCCCTCTGTCTCTCCAAAGGGCTAAGTAGGGTCCTGTCCTCTATCAGAGCATTCCCGGTGTGTGTGCTGTGTGTCGGTACGCGTGTGTAGACATGTATGAGGAGGAAAATGAGGTGGAGGCGGAGCAGTTGCCTGTGTTAGTGATGTCACCCCCTAGGGAGTCGACACCTGACTGGATGATTGTGTTTAAGCAATTAAGTGATAATGTCAGCAATTTACAAAAAACTGTTGACGACATGAGAAAGCCGGCAAATCAATTAGTGCCTGTTCAGGCGTCTCAGACACCCTCAGGGGCCCTAAAACGGCCGCTACCTCAGTGGGTCGACACGGATCCAGATACAGATACTGAATCTAGTGTCGACGGTGACGAGACAAACGTAATGTCCAGTAGGGCCACACGTTACATGATCACGGCAATGAAAGAGGCATTGAACCTTTCTGACACTACAAATACCTCAAAGGCGGGTATTATATGGGGTGTGAAAAAACTGCCAATAGTTTTTCCTGAGTCTGAGGAAATAAATGAGGTGTGTGATAAAGCGTGGGTTTCCCCCGATAAAAAACAGCTAATTTCTAATAAGTTATTAGCACTATACCCTTTCCCGCCAGAGGTTAGGGCACGGTGGGAAACACCCCCTAGGGTAGATAAGGCGCTCACACGTTTATCTAAACAAGTAGCGTTACCGTCCCCTGATACGGCCACCCTCAAAGAACCAGCTGATAGGAGGCTGGAAAATATCCTGAAAAGTATATACACACATACTGGTGTTATACTGCGACCAGCAATCGCATCAGCCTGGATGTGCAGTGCTGGAGTCGCATGGGCGGATTCCCTGACTGAGAATATTGATACCCTGGATAGGGACAATATTCTGTTAACTATAGAACATTTAAAGGATGCATTGCTATATATGCGTGATGCGCAGAGGGATATTTGTACCCTGGCATCAAGAGTAAGCGCAATGTCCATCTCTGCCAGAAGAGCATTATGGACCAGACAGTGGTCAGGGGACGCAGATTCCAAACGGCACATGGAAATATTGCCGTATAAGGGGGAGGAGTTATTTGGGGCTGGTCTAACAGACCTGGTGGCCACGGCAACGGCTGGAAAATCCACCTTTTTACCCCAGGTTACTTCACATCAACAGAAAAAGACACAGTCTTTTCAAACTCAGTCCTTTCGTTCCCATAAGTACAAGCGAGCAAAAGGTCACTCTTTTCTGCCCAAGGGCAGAGGAAGAGGAAAAAGGCAGCACCATGCAGCCGCTTCCCAGGAGCAGAAGCCCTCCCCTGCTTCTGCCAAGTCTTCAGCATGACGCTGGGGCTTTACAAGCAGACTCAGACACGGTGGGGGCCCGTCTCAAGAATTTCAACGCGCAGTGGGCTCACTCGCAAGTGGATCCCTGGATTCTACAGGTAGTATCACAGGGGTACAAACTGGAATTCGAGGCGTTTCCTCCTCATCGGTTCCTGAAGTCTGCTTTACCAAAGTCTCCCTCCGACAGGGAGGCAGTTCTGGAAGCCATTCACAAGCTGTACTCCCAGCAGGTGATAATCAAGGTACCCCTCTTACAACAGGGGAAGGGGTATTATTCCACACTATTTGTGGTACCGAAGCCGGACGGCTCGGTGAGACCAATATTAAATCTAAAATCTTTGAACACTTACATAAAAAGGTTCAAATTCAAGATGGAGTCACTCAGAGCGGTGATAGCGAACCTGGAAGAGGGGGACTATATGGTGTCGCTGGACATCAAGGATGCTTATCTCCACGTCCCAATATATCCTTCTCACCAAGGGTACCTCAGGTTTGTAGTACAAAACTGTCATTATCAGTTTCAGACGCTGCCGTTTGGATTGTCCACGGCGCCTCGGGTCTTTACCAAGGTAATGGCCGAAATGATGATTCTTCTACGAAGAAAAGGCATCTTAATTATCCCTTACTTGGACGATCTCCTGATAAGGGCAAGAACCAAGGAACAGTTAGAAGTCGGAGTGGCACTATCTCAGGTAGTGCTAAGTCAGCACGGATGGATTCTAAATATTCCAAAATCACAGCTGATTCCAACGACACGTCTACTGTTCTTAGGAATGATTCTGGACACAGTCCAGAAGAAGGTGTTTCTCCCGGAGGAGAAGGCCAGGGAGTTATCCGAGCTAGTCAGGAACCTCCTAAAACCAGGACAGGTCTCAGTGCATCAGTGCACAAGGGTCCTGGGAAAAATGGTGGCTTCTTACGAAGCGATTCCATTCGGAAGATTCCATGCAAGAACTTTTCAGTGGGATCTACTGGGAAAATGGTCCGGATCGCATCTTCAGATGCATCAACGGATAACCCTGTCGCCAAGGACAAGGGTGTCTCTCCTGTGGTGGCTTCAGAGGGCTCATCTACTAGAGGGCCGCAGATTTGGCATTCAGGATTGGATCCTGGTAACCACGGATGCCAGCCTGAGAGGCTGGGGAGCAGTCACACAGGGAAGGAATTTCCAGGGCTTGTGGTCAAGCATGGAAACATCTCTTCATATAAACATTCTAGAACTAAGGGCCATTTACAATGCCTTAATTCAAGCAAAACCTCTGCTTCAGGGTCAGGCGGTGTTGATCCAGTCGGACAACATCACGTCAGTCGCCCACATAAACAGACAGGGCGGCACGAGAAGCAGGAGGGCAATGGCAGAAACTGCAAGGATTCTTCGCTGGGCGGAAAATCATGTGATAGCACTGTCAGCAGTGTTCATTCCGGGAGTGGACAACTGGGAAGCAGACTTCCTCAGCAGACACGACCTTCACCCGGGAGAGTGGGGACTTCACCCAGAAGTCTTCCACCAAATTGTAAACCGTTGGGAAAGACCAAAGGTGGACATGATGGCGTCACGTCTAAACAAAAAACTGGACAGATATTGCGCCAGGTCAAGGGACCCTCAGGCAATAGCAGTGGACGCTCTGGTAACGCCGTGGGTGTACCAGTCAGTGTATGTATTCCCTCCTCTGCCCCTCATACCGAAAGTATTGAGAATCATAAGAAGGAGAGGAGTAAGAACTATACTCGTGGTTCCGGATTGGCCAAGAAGGTCTTGGTACCCGGAACTTCAAGAGATGCTCACGGACGAACCGTGGCCTCTACCTCTAAGACAGGACCTGCTACTGCAGGGGCCTTGTCTGTTCCAAGACTTACCGCGGCTGCGTTTGACGGCATGGCGGTTGAACGCCGGATCCTGAAGGACAAGGGCATTCCAGAAGAAGTCATCCCTACTCTGGTAAAAGCCAGAAAGGAAGTAACCGCAAAACATTATCACCGCATTTGGCGTAAATATGTTGCGTGGTGTGAGGCCAAGAAGGCCCCTACACAGGAATTTCAACTGGGTCGTTTCTTGCATTTCCTGCAAACAGGACTGTCTATGGGCCTAAAATTAGGGTCCATTAAGGTTCAAATTTCGGCCCTGTCGATATTCTTCCAGAAAGAACTGGCTTCAGTACCTGAAGTTCAGACATTTGTGAAAGGGGTGCTGCACATACAGCCTCCTTTTGTGCCTCCAGTGGCACCTTGGGATCTCAATGTTGTGTTGAGATTTCTAAAATCACACTGGTTTGAACCATTGTCTACGGTAGATTTAAAATATCTCACGTGGAAGGTGTCGATGCTGTTGGCCTTGGCTTCAGCTAGGCGTGTGTCAGAATTGGCGGCTTTATCATGTAAAAGCCCTTACCTAAATTTTCATTCTGACAGGGCGGAATTGAGGACTCGTCCTCAATTTCTACCTAAGGTGGTTTCTGCATTTCACATGAACCAACCTATTGTGGTACCTGCGGCTACTAGGGACTTAGAGGACTCTAAGTTGCTGGACGTTGTCAGGGCCTTGAAAATATATGTTTCCAGGACGGCTGGAGTCAGGAAAACTGACTCGCTGTTTATCCTGTATGCACCCAACAAGCTGGGTGCTCCTGCTTCAAAGCAGACGATTGCTCGTTGGATTTGTAGTACAATTCAGCTTGCACATTCCGTGGCAGGATTGCCACAGCCAAAATCAGTAAAAGCCCATTCCACAAGGAAAGTGGGCTCATCTTGGGCGGCTGCCCGAGGGGTCTCGGCTTTACAACTTTGCCGAGCAGCTACTTGGTCAGGGGCAAACACGTTTGCTAAATTCTACAAATTTGATACCCTGGCTGAGGAGGACCTGGAGTTCTCTCATGCGGTGCTGCAGAGTCATCCGCACTCTCCCGCCCGTTTGGGAGCTTTGGTATAATCCCCATGGTCCTTACGGAGTCCCAGCATCCACTTAGGACGTTAGAGAAAATAAGATTTTACTTACCGATAAATCTATTTCTCGTAGTCCGTAGTGGATGCTGGGCGCCCATCCCTAGTGCGGATTGTCTGCAATACTTGTATATAGTTATTGTTACAAAAAATTCGGGTTATTATTGTTGAGCCATCTTTTCAGAGGCTCCTTTAAATTTATCATACTGTTAACTGGGTTCAGATCACGAGTTGTACGGTGTGATTGGTGTGGCTGGTATGAGTCTTACCCGGGATTCAATTATCCTTCCTTATTATGTACGCTCGTCCGGGCACAGTATCCTAACTGGCTTGGAGGAGGGTCATAGGGGGAGGAGCCAGTGCACACCACCTGATATCTCAAGCTTTTATTTTGTGCCCTGTCTCCTGCGGAGCCGCTGTTCCCCATGGTCCTTACGGAGTCCCAGCATCCACTACGGACTACGAGAAATAGATTTATCGGTAAGTAAAATCTTATTTTTTTTGTCCGTTAGTAGGTAAAAAGTTACCCCTGTTACAGTTGATAAGACTAAACAATTAGTAGGTAAAACCGTTCTGATCAGATACCCTAAGGAAGTAGCTGCGCAAATTGGATAGTCCATATATATGTATATAGGAATCGCAAAAGTTGTACACAAGTTATCTGCATCTTTTTTGGTGTCTGTAAATCCAGCATTCCCAACCTGATTTCTTAGTGATATCCATGCTTGAGTAAAGATGCTTTCACATTGCAATGCCGTGTTGCAGCGGGGATTTGAAAATGGGTCCTTCCCGGGTGCGTACCGGCATTGGATCATTTTACATTGGCTTCCCGACCCGGCAATATGCAGAGTCGGGTTGCCATCGCGGGTGCGGGCGGAGCCGGGGTGGGAGATGAGATCATCCTGCCTGCGCTGTGAACGGGTCCCGGGTTGTATCAACCCGGCAACCCGTTCACCCTGCACCTGACCCGGAAATAACCCTGCTTTATTCCTGGGTTGAATTACCGGGTCACGTGACCCGTGAATTCGTCAGTGACTCCTTTCACACCACGCAGCGACCTGTGTTGACCTGGCAATATACTGGGTCGATACCGGGTTATTTGTACGTTGTGAAAGGGGTATAAGTGACTTAACTGACGGTTTCTGGTTACGAAAAACTGCTCAGAAATTAGTTTTTTTTTTTTAATTTTTAATTTAATTTAAAAAAAGTTTATAGGCCCCCATTGTAAAATTACCTCCCCCTCCCCATCAGAAATAGCCCCCCTCCCCAGTGGTAGAAGATCGCCAGCTTTACCTACTCCCACCCCTCTAGTGGTAATAGGTCCCAGCAGCATGCGGCCACCCCCTTATAGTGCCAGAAGACTTCAGTGGCGAGTTAGTCACCGGCCCCTCTGGCAAGCGGGGAGCCGGTGTGAAGATGGCGGCAACAGGTTAGAGAGCGCAGTACACACTACACACTACTACACACACGGAACAGGCACTGATGGGTGCAGGGCGCAGGGGGGGTGCCCTGGGCAGCAATAAACCTCTGGACTGGCAATAAGGGTACATTAGGCTGCGGAAGCAGTAAATGCAGAGATCCCCCGCCATTTTTTGTATATTGAAGCGGGACCAAAGCCCGTCACTGGAGGGGGCGGAGCTTGATCACTCAGCACTAACAGCGCTATTTTCTCCACAGAACGCTGCAGAGAAGCTGGCTCCCCGGACTCTCCCCCTGCTGAACTCTGTGACAGAGGGCTGAAAAGAGGGGGGGGGGGGCACTTTTAAGGCGCAGTGAGTGTATACACATTGATTATATATATAAAAAGCGCTATCTGGGTTTTATTCCAGTGTCCGTTGGCGCTGGGTGTGTGCTGGCATACTCTCTCTCTGTCTCTCCAAAGGGCCTTGTTGGGGAATTGTCCCCTTATAGATATATCCCTGTGTGTGTGGGGGTGTCGGTACGTGCGTGTCGGCATGTCTGAAGCGGAAGGCTCGTCCAAGGAGGAGGTGGAGTGGATGAGTGGTGTGTCTCCGTCGGCAACGCCGACTCATGATTGGATGGACATGTGGCATATGTTAAATGCAAGTGTGGCTTCATTACATAAGAGACTGGACAAAGCAGAGTCCAGGGAGAAAGCAGGGAGTCAATCCACGGATTGGACTGGGTCACAGGGCCCCTCTGGGTCTCAAAAACGTCCCCTATCCCAAATAGTAGACACTGGTACCGACACGGATTCTGACTCCAGTGTCGACTACGATGATGCGAAATTACACCCAAGGGTGGCAAAAAGTATTCTGTGTAGGATTATTGCAATAAAATATATTTTGCATATCACTGATGACCCCTCTGTCCCTGACATGAGGATGCGCATGTATAAGGAAAAGAAACCTGAGGTAACCTTTCCCCCATCCCATGAGCTTAACGAGTTACTTGAAAAAGCTTGGGAAACTCCAGATAAAAAACTGCAGATACCCAAAAGGGTTCTTATGGCGTATCCTTTCCCTGCACAGGACAGGGTACGTTGGGAATTCTCTCCCAGGGTGGACAAGGCTTTAACACGCCTGTCCAAGAAGGTGGCGCTACCGTCTCCGGACACGGCAGCCCTCAAGGATCCTGCTGATCGCAGACAGGAGACTACTTTAAAGTCTATTTATGCGCATACAGGTGCTTTGCTCAGACCGGCAATAGCATAGGGTATGTAGCGCAGTTGCAGCATGGACAGATACCTTGTCAGCTGACCTTGATACCCTAGACAGGGATACCATTTTATTAACCTTAGCCCACATTAAAGACGCAGTCTTATATATGAGGGACGCTCAAAGAGACGTTGGGCTGCTGGGTTCCAGAGCCAATGCCATGGCTATTTCTGCGAGACGAGCTCTATGGACCCGCCAATGGACGGGTGATGCAGACTCAAAGAAGCATATGGAGGTTTTACCTTACAAGGGTGAAGTGTTGTTTGGGGAGGGGCTCGCGGACCTGGTTGCCACAGCTACCGCGGGTAAATTTACCTTTTGTACCCCAACAGCAAAAGAAAACTCCACGGTATCAGATGCAGTCCTTTCGATCGCATAAGTCCAGAAGAGGTCAGGGCTCCTCCTTCCTTGCCAGAGGTAAGGGTAGAGGAAAGAACACCTGCTTCGGCTAGTTCCCAGGAGCAGAAGTCCTCCCCGGCTTCTACAAAATCCACCGCATGACGCTGGGGCTCCCCTAAGAGAGTCCGCATCAGTGGGGGCACGCCTTCGACTTTTCAGCCAGATCTGGGTTCTTTCAGACGTGGATCCTTGGGCGATGGAAATTGTTTCCCAAGGCTACAAGCTGGAATTCGAAGAGGTGCCCCCTCGCCGATTTTTCAAGTCGGCCTTGCCAGCTTCACCCCCGGAGAGGGAAGTAGTGTTAGCTGCAATTCAAAAGCTGTGTCAACAGCAAGTGGTTGTCAAGGTTCCCCTGGTCCAACAGGGAAAAGGGTATTATTCAACCCTGTTTGTGGTCCCGAAGCCGGATGGTTCGGTCAGACCCATTTTAAATCTTAAATCCCTAAACCTGTACTTCAAAAAGTTCAAATTCAAGATGGAATCGCTCCGAGCTGTAATATCCAGCCTGGAAGGGAGGGATTTTATGGTGTCACTAGACATAAAGGATGCATACCTTCATGTCCCCATATATCCCCCTCATCAGGAGTACCTGAGATTCGCTGTACAGGACTGTCATTACCAGTTTCAGACGTTGCCGTTTGGGCTTTCCACGGCCCCGAGGATTTTCACCAAGGTAATGGCGGAGATGATGGTGCTCCTGCGCAGGCAGGGAGTCACAATTATCCCATACTTGGACGATCTCCTGATAAAGGCGAGATCGAGAAATCAATTGCTGAAGAGCGTGTCGCTCTCCCTGAGAGTGCTGCAACAGCACGGTTGGATTCTCAATCTGCCAAAGTCACTATTGGTTCCAACGACTCGGCTATCATTCCTAGGCATGTTTCTGGACACGGAACGAAAGAGGGTTTTTCTCCCATTGGAAAAAGCACAGGATCACCAGAACATGGTCAGAGACCTGCTAAAACCAAAAAGAGTGTCTGTTCATCAATGCACTCGAGTTCTGGGACAAATGGTGGCAGCCTACGAGGCCATCCCCTTCGGCAGGTTTCATGCGAGGACTTTACAGTGGGACCTTCTGGACAAGTGGTCCGGGTCCCATCTACAAATACATCAGAAAATAACCCTGTCCCCCAGGGCCAGGGTGTCTCTCCTGTGGTGGCTGCAGAGTGCTCACCTTCTAGAGGGTCGCAGGTTCGGCATTCAAGACTGGGTTCTGGTGACCACGGACGCGAGCCTCCAACGATGGGGAGCAGTCACTCAAGGAAGAAATTTTCAGGGACTATGGTCAAGCCAGGAGGCTTGTCTACACATCAACATACTGGAATTGAGGGCCATATACAACGGCCTACGACAAGCGGAGAATCTTCTTCGCGACCTACCGGTTCTGATTCAATCGGACAACATCACAGCCGTGGCTCATGTAAACCGCCAAGGCGGGACAAGGAGCAGAGTGGCGATGGCGGAAGCCACCAGGATTTTTCACTGGGCGGAAAATCACGTAAGCGCTCTGTCAGCTGTCTTCATTCCGGGAGTGGACAACTGGGAAGCAGACTTCCTCAGCAGACACGATCTCCATCCAGGAGAGTGGGGACTTCATCAAGAAGTTTTTGCAGAGATAACAAGTCTTTGGGGACTTCCTCAAATAGACATGATGGCGTCATGCCTCAACAAGAAGCTTCGGAGGTATTGTGCCAGGTAACGGGACCCTCAGGCAGTAGCAGTAGACGCCCTGGTGACACCATGGGTGTTTCAGTCGGTCTATGTGTTTCCTCCTCTTCCTCTCATCTCAAAAATATTGAGAATCATAAGACAAAAAAGAGTGCAGACAATACTCATTGTTCCAGATTGGCTTCGAAGGGCCTGGTACTCAGATCTTCAGGAAATGCTCACAGAAGATCTGTGGCCTCTTCCTCTCAGGGAGGACCTGTTGCAGCAGGGGCCCTGCGTGTTCCAAGACTTACCGCGGTAACGTTTGACGGCATGGCGGTTGAACACCGAATCCTAGCTGGGGAGGGTATTTCAGAGGAAGTTATCCCTACTTTGATAAAGGCTAGGAAGGAGGTGATGGCAAAGCATTATCACCGTATCTGGAGGAAGTATGTATCTTGGTGTGAAGCCAAGAATGCTCCTACGGAAGATTTCCATCTGGGCCGGTTCTCCACTTTCTAGAGACAGGAGTGGATATGGGCCTGAAGTTAGGCTCCATTAAAGTACAGATTTCGGCCCTATCTATATTCTTTCAGAAGGAATTGGCTTCTCTCCCAGAAGTTCAGACATTTGTGAAGGGAGTGCTGCACATCCAGCCCCCCTTTGTGCCCCCAGTGGCACCTTGGGACCTTAACGTGGTGTTAAGTTTCCTGAAATCTCACTGGTTTGAGCCTCTTCAAACGGTTGAATTAAAGTTTCTCACGTGCAAGGTGGTCATGTTATTAGCCTTGGCAACTGCAACGCGGGTGTCCAAATTGGCGGCCTTGTCCCACAAGAGCCCCTATTTGATTTTCCATGTGGATAGAGCGGAGTTGAGGACTCGTCCTCAATTTTTGCCTAAGGTGGTTTCTTCATTTCATATGAACCATGGATGTAGTCAGGGCCTTAAAGATTTATGTAGTCAGGACGGCTAGGGTTAGGAAAACAGAGGCACTGTTTGTCCTGTATGCAGCCAACAAGGTTGGCGCTCCTGCTTCTAAGCAGACTATTGCTCGCTGGATCTGTAACACGATTCAGCAGGCTCATTCTACGGCTGGATTGCCGTTACCAAATTCAGTAAAAGCCCATTCCACTAGGAAGGTGGGCTCTTCTTGGGCGGCTGCCCGAGGCGTCTCGGCATTACAGCTTTGCCGAGCAGCTACTTGGTCGGGTTCAAACACTTTTGCAAATTTCTACAAGTTTGATACCCTGGCTGATGAGGACCTTGCGTTTGCTAAGTCGGTGCTGCAGAGTCATCCGCACTCTCCCGCCCGGTTGGGAGCTTTGGTATAATCCCCATGGTCCTTACGGAGTCCCCAGCATCCTCTAGGACGTAAGAGAAAATAAGATTTTAAACCTACCGGTACATCTTTTTCTCCTAGTCCGTAGAGGATGCTGGGCGCCCATCCCAGTGCGGACTACATCTGCAAGACTTGTATATAGTGGTTGCTTTCATAAGGGTTATGTTACAGTTGGAATCGGTCTTTGACTGATACTGTTTTTTTTGTTCATACTGTTAACTGGTTGCGTATATGCCAGGTTATATGGTATGATTGGTGTGGGCTGGTATGAATCTTGCCCTTAGATTAACAAAATCCTTTCCTCATTTCTCTAACGTCCCAAGTGGATGCTGGGGACTCCGTAAGGACCATGGGGAATAGCGGCTCCGCAGGAGACTGGGCACATCTAAAGAAAGCTTTAGGACTATCTGGTGTGCACTGGCTCCTCCCCCTATGACCCTCCTCCAAGCCTCAGTTAGATCTCTGTGCCCGAACGAGAAGGGTGCACACTAGGGGCTCTCCTGAGCTTCTTAGTGAAAGTTTTAGTTTAGGTTTTTTATTTTCAGTGAGACCTGCTGGCAACAGGCTCACTGCATCGAGGGACTAAGGGGAGAAGAAGCGAACTCACCTGCGTGCAGAGTGGATTGGGCTTCTTAGGCTACTGGACATTAGCTCCAGAGGGACGATCACAGGCCCAGCTTGGATGGGTCCCAGAGCCGCGCCGCCGGCCCCCTTACAGAGCCAGAAGGCAGAAGAGGTCCGGAAAACCGGCGGCAGAAGACGTCCTGTCTTCAACAAGGTAGCGCACAGCACTGCAGCTGTGCGCCATTGCTCTCAGCACACTTCACACTCCGGTCACTGAGGGTGCAGGGCGCTGGGGGGGGCGCCCTGAGACGCAATAATAAACACCTTGGATGGCAAAAAATGCATCACATATAGCTCCTGGGCTATATGGATGCATTTAACCCCTGCCAAAATACATAAAAAAACGGGAGATAAGGCTGCCGATAAGGGGGCGGAGCCTATCTCCTCAGCACACTGGCGCCATTTTCCCTCACAGCTCCGTTGGAGGGAAGCTCCCTGGCTCTCCCCTGCAGTCACTACACTACAGAAAGGGTTAAAAAAGAGAGGGGGGCACAAATTAGGCGCAGTATTAACTATACAGCAGCTATAAGGGGAAAAACACTTATATAAGGTTATCCCTGTATATATATAGCGCTCTGGTGTGTGCTGGCAAACTCTCCCTCTGTCTCCCCAAAGGGCTAGTGGGGTCCTGTCCTCTATCAGAGCATTCCCTGTGTGTGTGCTGTATGTCGGTACTTTTGTGTCGACATGTATGAGGAGAAAAATGAGGTGGAGACGGAGCAGATTGCCTGTAATAGTGATGTCACCCCCTAGGGGGTCGACACCTGAGTGGATGAACTGTTGGAAGAAATTACGTGACAGTGTCAGCTCTGTATAAAAGACAGTGGTTGACATGAGACAGCCGGCTACTCAGCTTGTGCCTGTCCAGACGTCTCATAGGCCGTCAGGGGCTCTAAAGCGCCCGTTACCTCAGATGGCAGATATAGACGCCGACACGGATACTGACTCCAGTGTCGACGGTGAAGAGACAAATGTGACTTCCAGTAGGGCCACACGTTACATGATTGAGGCAATGAAAAATGTTTTACACATTTCTGATAATACGAGTACCACCAAAAAGGGGTATTATGTTCGGTGAGGAAAAACTACCTGTAGTTTTCCTGAATCTGAGAAATTAAATGAGGTGTGTGATGATGCGTGGGTTTCCCCCGATAACAACTGATAATTTCTAAAATGTTATTGTCATTATATCCTTTCCCGCCAGAGGTTAGGGTGCGTTGGGAAACACCCCCTAGGGTGGATAAAGCGCTCACACGCTTGTAAGGGCTCTATCCTCTCCTGAGATGGCCGCCCTTAAGGATCCTGCTGATAGAAAGCAGGAGGGTATCCTAAAATGTAGTTACACACATACTGGTGTTATACTGCGACCAGCAATCGCCTCAGCCTGGATGTGCAGTGCTGGGTTGGCGTGGTCGGATTCCCTGACTGAAAATATTGATACCCTAGATAGGGACAGTATATTTTTGCCTATAGAGCATTTGAAAGATGCATTTCTATATATGCGTGATGCACAGCGGAATATTTGCCGACTGGCATCAAGTCTAAGTGCGTTGTCCATTTCTACCAGTAGAGGGTTATGGACACGTCAGTGGTCAGGTGATGCGTATTCCAAACGGCATTTGGAAGTATTGCCTTATTAAGGGGAGGAGTTATTTGGGGTCGGTCTTTCAGACCTGGTGGCCACGGCAACAGCTGGGAAATCCACGTTTGTACCCCAGGTCGCCTCTCAACATGAGAAGACGCTATATTATCAGGCGCAGTCTTTTCGTGGATAAGCGGGCAAAAGGGTTCCTCATTTCTGCCCCGTGACAGAGGGAGAGGAAAAAGGCTGCAGAAATCAGCCAGTTCCCAGGAACAGAAACCCTCTCCCGCCTCTGCCAAGCCCTCAGTATACGCTGGGGCTTTGCAAGCAGAATCAGGCACGGTGGGGGGCCCGTCTCAATGAATTTCAGCGCGCAGTGGGCTCACTCGCAAGTAGACCCCTGGATCCTTCAGGTGATATCTCAGGGGTACAAATTAGAATTCGAGACGTCTCCCCCTCGCCGTTTCCTAAAGTCTGCTTTACCGATGTCTCCTTCTGACAGGGAGACAGTTTTGGAAGCCATTCACAAGCTGTATCCCCAGCAGGTGATAATCAAAATACCCCTCCTGCAACAGGGAACGGGGTATTATTCCACACGGACGGCTCGGTGAGACCGATTCTAAATCTAAAATCTTTGAACACTTACATACAGAGGTTCAAATTCAAGATTGAGTCACTCAGAGCAGTGATTGCGAACCTGGAAGAAGGGGACTACATGATGTCTCGGGACATCAAGGATGCTTACCTTCATGTCAAAATTTACCCTTCTCACCAAGGGTACCTCAGGTTTATGGTACAGAACTGTCACTATCAGTTCAGACGCTGCCGTATGGATGGTCCACGGCACCCCGGGTCTTTACCAAGGTAATGGCCGAAATGATGATATTCCTTCAAAGGAAGGGAATTTTAGTTATCCCTTACTTGGACAATTCCCTGATAAGGGTAAGATCCAGGGAACAGTTGGAGGTCGGTGTAGCACTATCTCAGGTAGTGTTGCTGCAGCACGGTTGGATTCTCAATATTCCAAAATCGCAGCTGGTTCCGACGACTTGTTTTCTGTTCCTAGGGATGATCCTGGACACAGTCCAGAAAAAGGTGTTTCTCCCGGAGGAGAAAGCCAGGGAGTTATCCGAGCTAGTCAGGAACCTCCTAAAACCGAGCCAAGTCTCAGTGCATCAATGCACAAGGGTTCTGGGTAAAATGGTGGCTTCCTACGAAGCAATCCCATTCGGCAGATTCCACGCAAGAACTTTCCAGTGGGACCTGCTGGACAAATGGTCCGGGTCGCATTTTCAGATGCATCAGCGGATAACCCTGTCACCAAGGACAAGGGGTCCCTCCTGTGGTGGTTGCAGAGTGCTCATCTTCTAGAGGGCCGCAGATTCGGCATTCAGGACTGGGTCCTGGTAACCACGGATGCCAGCCTGCGAGGCTGGGGAGCAGTCACACAGGGAAGGAATATCCAGGACTTATGGTCAAGCCTGGAGACATCACTTCACATAAATATCCTGAAGCTAAGGGACATTTACAATGCTCTAAGCTTAGCAAGACCTCTGCTTCAAGGTCAGCCGGTGTTGATCCAGTCGGACAACATCACGGCAATCACCCACGTAAACAGACAGGGTGGCACAAGAAGCAGGAGGGCAATGGCAGAAGCTGCAAGGATTCTTCGCTGGGCGGAAAATCATGTGATAGCACTGTCAGCAGTATTCATTCCGGGAGTGGACAACTGGGAAGCAGACTTCCTCAGCACGACCTCCACCCGGGAGAGTGGGGACTTCACCCAGAAGTCTTCCACATGATTATAAACCGTTGGGAAAAACTCGACAGGTATTGCGCCAGGTCCAGGGACCCTCAGGCAATAGCTGTAGACGCTCTGGTAACACCGTGGGTGTACCAGTCAGGGTATGTGTTCCCTCCTCTGCCTCTCATACCCAAGGTACTGAGATTGATAAGATGGAGAGGAGTAAGCACTATATTCGTGGCTCCGGATTGGCCAAGAAGGACTTGGTAACCGGAACTTCAAGAGATGCTCACGGAGGATCCGTGGCCTCTACCTCTAAGAAGGGACCTGCTCCAGCAAGGACCCTGTCTGTTCCAAGACTTACCGCGGCTGCGTTTGACGGCATGGCGGTTGAACGCCGGATCCTGAAGGAAAAAAGGCATTCCAGATGAAGTCATCTCTATCCTGATCAAAGCCAGGAAGGATGTAACCGCAAAAACATTATCACCGCAATTGGCGAAAATATGTTGCGTGGTGCGAGACCAGTAAGGCCCGACGGTGGAAATTCAACTGGGTCGATTCCTACATTTCCTGCAAACAGGAGTGTCTATGGGCCTGAAATTGGGGTCCATTAAGGTTCAAATTTCGGCCCTGTCAATTTTCTTCCAAAAAGAACTAGCTTCAGTCCCTGAAGTTCAGACGTTTGTAAAAGGGGTACTGCATATACAGCCTCCTTTTGTGCCTCCAGTGGCACTTTGGGATCTCAATGTAGTTTTGGGTTCCAAAAGTCACATTGGTTTGAACCACTTAAATCTGTGGAGTTAAAATATCTCACATGGAAAGTGGTCATGCTGTTGGCCCTTTATCCTGAAATAGCCCTTATCTGATGTTCCATTCGGACAGGGCGGAATTGAGGACTCGTCCTCAGTTTCTCCCTAAGGTGGTTTCAGCGTTTCACCTGAACCAACCTATTTGTGGTGCCTGTGGCTACTAGGGACTTGGAGGACTCCAAGTTGCTAGACGTTGTCAGGGCCCTGAAAATATATGTTTCCAGGAGGGCTGGAGTCAGGAAATCTGACTCGCTGTTTATCCTGTATGCACCCAACAAGCTGGGTGCTCCTGCTTCTAAGCAGACTATTGCTCGTTGGATTTGTAGTACAATTCAGCTTGCACATTCTGTGGCAGGCCTGCCACAGCCAAAAATCTGTAAATGCCCACTCCACAAGGAAGGTGGGCTCATCTTGGGCGGCTGCCCGAGGGGTCTCGGCTTTACAACTTTGCCGAGCAGCTACTTGGTCAGGAGCAAATACGTTTGTAAAATTCTACAAAATTGATATCCTGGCTGAGGAGGACCTGGAGTTCTCTCATTTGGTGCTGCAGAGTCATCCGCACTCTCCCGCCCGTTTGGGAGCTTTGGTATAATCCCCATGGTCCTTACGGAGTCCCCAGCATCCACTTAGGACGTTAGAGAAAATAAGAATTTACTTACCGATAATTCTATTTCTCATAGTCCGTAGTGGATGCTGGGCGCCCATCCCAAGTGCGGATTGTCTGCAATACTTGTACATAGGCCCTCATTCCGAGTTGTTCGCTCGGTATTTTTCATCGCATCGCAGTGAAAATCCGCTTAGTACGCATGCGCAATGTTCGCACTGCGACTGCGCCAAGTAACTTTACTATGAAGAAAGTAATTTTACTCACGGCTTTTTCATCGCTCCGGCGATCGTAATGTGATTGACAGGAAATGGGTGTTACTGGGCGGAAACACGGCGTTTCAGGGGCGTGTGGCTGAAAACGCTACCGTTTCCGGAAAAAACGCAGGAGTGGCCGGGGAAACGGTGGGAGTGCCTGGGCGAACGCTGGGTGTGTTTGTGACGTCAACCAGGAACGACAAGCACTGAAATGATCGCACAGGCAGAGTAAGTCTGAAGCTACTCTGAAACTGCTAAGTAGTTAGTAATCGCAATATTGCGAATACATCGGTCGCAATTTTAAGAAGCTAAGATTCACTCCCAGTAGGCGGCGGCTTAGCGTGTGTAACTCTGCTAAATTCGCCTTGCGACCGATCAACTCGGAATGAGGGCCATAGTTATTGTTACAAAAATCGGGTTATTATTGTTGTGAGCCATCTTTCAGAGGCTCCTCTGTTATCATGCTGTTAACTGGGTTCAGATCACAGGTTATACGGTGTGATTGGTGTGGCTGGTATGAGTCTTACCCGGGATTCAAAATCCTTCCTTATTGTGTACGCTCGTCCGGGCACAGTATCCTAACTGAGGCTTGGAGGAGGGTCATAGGGGGAGGAGCCAGTGCACACCAGATAGTCCTAAAGCTTTCTTTAGATGTGCCCAGTCTCCTGCGGAGCCGCTATTCCCCATGGTCCTTACGGAGTCCCCAGCATCCACTACGGACTATGAGAAATAGAATTATCGGTAAGTAAATTCTTATTATTGTCCATCTCCTAACCGAGGTCTGGAGTAGGGGCATAGAGGAAGGAGCCAGTGCACACCCATACTAAAAGTTCTTTATAGTGCCCATGTCTCCTGCGGAGCTCGTCTATACCCCATTGTCCTTACGGAGTCCCCAGCATCCTCTACGGACTAGGAGAAAAAGATTTACCGGTAGGTTTAAAATCTTATTTTTCAGCTGCGTCTGCTGCGAAGAAACCTTTTTCTTCAGCTGCGTCACAGTCCTTTCGGACTGCCAAATCCAGAAAGACCAAGCCGTCTAACACCTTCTTTAGAGGAGGTCAGGCAAAAGCCATAAAACCTGCTACTGCGGGTTCCCAGGAACAGAAACCTGCTTCAGGTACATCAAAATCCTCAGCATGATGGTGGACCGCAGGCGCGGCCTGGAGATCGGGTCGGTGGGGGTGAGGCTCAGACGATTCAGCCACATCTGGGTGTGGTCCGGCCTGGACCCTTGGGTGCAGGATATTGTGTCCCAGGGGTACAGGCTGGAGTTTCAAGAACTCCCGCCTCACTGGTTCTTCAAATCAGGCTTGCCAGTTTTGCTGGCAGACAGGGCTGTCCTACAGGAAGCCATCCAAAAGTTGGCAGAGCCACAGGTCATTGTACCAGTTCCACCTCGTCTGCAAAACAAAGGTTATTATTCGAACCTTTTCGTGATACCGAAACCGAATGGTTCGGTCAGGCCCATTTTGACCTTGAAATCGCTAAACCCCTTATTGAGGGAGTTCAAGTTCAAAATGGAGTCTTTGCGGGCGGTGATCTCAGGTCTGGAGGAGGGGGAATTCCTGTTATCCCTGGATATCAAGGATGCGTACCTCCACATTCCGATTTGGCCGCCGCATCAGGCTTTTCTCCGATTCGCACTATTAGACAGTCATTTTCAGTTCCAGGCACTGCCATTCGGCTTCTCTACGGCACCGAGGGTGTTCACCAAGGTGATGGCGGAGATGATGGTTCTCCTATACAGTCAGGGGGTGAACATAATCCCATATCTGGACGATCTGCTAATAAAGGCATCGTCCAGGGAGACGCTGTTGCAGTCCATTGTTCTAACTCATCTGCTCAGCGAACACGGTTGGATCCTGAATCTTCCAAAATCGCATTTGGAGCCAACCAGGAGGTTGTCTTTTCTGGGAATGATCCTCAACACAGAAGTGCAGAGGGTGTTTCTTCCGGAGGAAAAAGCGTTGGTGATACAAACAATGGTCCGGGATGTCCTGAAGCCAGCCTGGTTTCGGTTCATCAGTGCATTCTCCTTATGGGGAAGATGTTGGCCTCTTATGAGGCTCTACAGTACGGAATTTTTCATGCTCGGCCCTTCCATCTGGATCTCCTGGACAAGTGGCCGGGATCTCATCTACACATGCACCAGAGACTACGTCTGTCGCCAGGATTTCACTCCTCTGGTGGCTACAACTACCTCACCTTCTGGAGGGCTGCAGGTTCGGGATTCAGGACTGGATCCTTCTAACCACAGATGCAAGTCTCCGGGGCTGGGGTGCAGTCACTCAGGGGGAAACCTTCCAAGGAAGGAGGTCAAGCCTGGAATCCAGCCTACCAATAAACATTCTGGAACTAAGAGCCGTCCACAACGGTATTCTCCAAGCGGCCCATCTTCTGCGAGATCGAGCCATTCAAGTGCAGTCGGACAATGTAACGACAGTGGCTTACATAAACGGACAGGGCGGAACGAAGAGCAGAGCTGAAATGTCAGAGGTAACAAGAATCATCCTCTGGGCAGAAAAACACGTTAGCACTGTCGGCAGTCTTCATTCCGGGAGTAGACAACTGGGAAGCGGACTTCCTCAGCAGACACGATCTCCATCCAGGAGAGGGGGGATTCCATCCGGAGGTGTTCACGGAGGTAACGGATCTATGTACTTCAAATAGACATGATGGCCTCTCGTCTCAACAAGTAGCTTTAGCGGTATTGTTCCAGGTCGAGGGACCCGCAAGCCGTGGCGGTGGACGCCCTAGTGACTCCGTGGGTGTTCCAGTCAGTGTACGTGTTTCCTCCACTTCCACTCATTCCAAGAGTTCTAAAACTCATAAAGAGAACAAGAGTTCAGGCGATCCTCATTGCTCCGGACTGGCCAAGAAGGTCTTGGTACGCGGATCTACTGCTAGAAGATCCGAAGCCTCTTCCTCTTCGGGAGGACCTGCTGCAGCAGGGTCCGTTCGCTTATCAAGACTTACCGTGGCTACGTTTAACGGCATGGAGGTTGAACGCCTGATATTAGCTTGGAAGGGCATTCCGAACAAGGTTATTTCTACCCTGATACAGGCTAGGCAAGGAGTAACATCTAAACATTGCTATCGTATTTGGAAAAAATATGTATCTTGGTGTGAGTCCAAGAAGTTTCCTACGGTGGAGTTTCAACTGGGACGGTTTCTCCTCTTCCTCCTCAATTTCATCAAAGTCCTTGGATGTTGTAAGGGCTCTGAAAATCTATGTGAAGAGGACTACTCGTCACAGAAAATCGGGCTCTTTGTTTGTCCTGTATGATCTCAAGAAACTTGGGTGTCCTGCTTCTAAGCAGACGATCTCTCGCTGGATCAGATTCACTATCCAGCATGCATATTCTACGGCAGGATTGCCGTGTCCTACGTCTGTTAAGGCCCACTCTACTTTTGTTAGGTTTTTTATTTTCAGGGAGCACTGCTGGCAACAGGCTCCCTGCATCGTGGGACTGAGGAGAGAGAAGCAGACCTACTTAAATGATAGGCTCTGTTTCTTAGGCTACTGGACACCATTAGCTCCAGAGGGAGTTGGAATGCAGGTCTTACCCTCGCCGTTCGTCCCGGAGCCGCGCCGCCGTCCTCCTCGCAGAGCCGGAAGATAGAAGCCGGGTGAGTATAAGAAGAAAGAAGACTTCAAAGGCGGCAGAAGACTTCAGATCTTCTATGAGGTAACGTGCAGCGGTAACGCTGTGCGCCATTGCTCCCACACACTGCAGGCACTGATGGGTGCAGGGCGCAGGGGGGGGCGCCTCGGGCAGCAATAAACCTCTAGGACTGGCTCACATGAATATTTAGGCTGCGGAGGCAGTATATTTTATAATCCCCCGCCAGTATAAATAAATTTGAGCGGGACCGAAGCCCGCCGCTGAGGGGGCGGAGCTTGATCTCACAGCACTATCCAGCACCATTTTCTCCACAGCACACTGCAGAAGCTGGCTCCCTGGACTCTCCCCTGCTGAACACTGTGACAGAGGGCAAAAAAGAGGGGGGGGGGGGCACTTGTAAGGCGCAGTGAGTGTATAGATTTATCTATATGATTATATAAAAGCGCTGTTTATCTGGGAATTTTGTTTCCAGTGTTATTGGCGCTGGGTGTGTGCTGGCATACTCTCTCTGTCTCTCCAAAGGGCCTTATTGTGGGAACTCTCTCTCTCTCTCTCTCTCTCTCTCTCTCTCTCTCTCTCTCTCTCTCTCTCTCTCTCTCTCTCTCTCTCTCTCTCTCTCTCTCTCTCTCTCTCTCTCTATAAAATCCCTGTGTGTGGGGGGTGTCGGCATGTCTGAGGCGGAAGGCTCTTCTAGAGAGGAGGTGGAGCAGATGATTGTGGTGTCTCCGTCGGCAACGCCGACACCTGATTGGTTGGACATGTGGGATGTTTTAAGTGCAAATGTGACCTTGTTACATAAGAGATTGGACAAAGCAGAGTCCAGGGATAATACGGGGAGTCAATCAATGGCTTTGACGGTGTCACAGGGCCCTTCAGGGTCTCAAAAACGTCCCCTATCCCAAATAGCAGACACTGATACCGACACGGATTCTGACTCCAGTGCCGACTACGATGATGCAAGGCTACACCCAAGGGTGGCCAAAAGTATTCATTATATGATTATTGCAATAAAAGATGTTTTTGCATATCACAGATGACCCCTCTGTCCCTGACACGAGGGTACACATGTTTTAAGGAACAGAAACCTGAGGTAACCTTTCCCCCATCTCATGAGCTGATCGCGTTATTTGAAAAAGCTTGGGAAACTCCAGACAAAAAACTGCAGATTCCCAAAAGAGTTCTTATGGCGTATCCTATCCCGGCACAGGACAGGGTACGGTGGGAATCCTCGCCCACGGTGGACAAAGCTTTGACGCGCTTATCCAAAAAGGTGGCGGGGTACGGTGGGAATCCTCGCCCAGGGTGGACAAAGCTTTGACGCGCTTATCCAAAAAGGTGGCGGGGTACGGTGGGAATCCTCGCCCAGGGTGGACAAAGCTTTGACGCGCTTATCCAAAAAGGTGGCGCTACCGTCCCTAGACACGGCAGCTCTCAAAGATCCTGCTGATCGCAGACAGGAAGCGACTTTAAAATCAATTTATACACATACTGGTGCTTTACTCAGACCGGCTATAGCATCGGCTTGTGTCTGTAGCGCGGTAGCAGCTTGGACAGATACCTTGTCAGCTGATATTGATACCCTAGATAGGGATACCATTTTGTTGACCTTAGGTCACATCAAAGACGCAGTCTTATATATGAGAGAAAGAGGAGAACACTTCCAGACGCGCTGTCACAGCTGCCAGCAAGGGATTGTCAGTCCCAAAGAAAGAGTTTTAACAACAAAATATACTGAAGCTGGCGCTGGCTGCCTTTCCAATAATTAAAACAATTAAACAACTATGGATGATGAAAAAGATATTTAGATTTATTACTAAACACTAATTAATAAAAACATGAATAAAATCAAGAAACAAATTCATATAAAGTTAGGGCATAAATGGAGCTGAAAAGATTTAGAATGTGCTGTTAAATGAATGTCCACTGGGGATTCCGGACTGGAACGCTGGACCAAAAGTTCCCTGGGGAAATAAGTTGAATTACAGCTGGTTTTACCCGTATAATCGGAGACTTCCAAATGCTTTGTAGAAAACAGCAAGCACGCTGTATCACTTGAATCCAAGCTGGGTCTCTCCGAATGGTGCTGTAGTGTTGAAGTCCCACAGGGAATGGTTCCAAAGCAAATGTTCCAAAGTATAGTTAGTAAATGTCCATATCTGGATCCTGATGTAATGTGGAGTATTTGTATTTAAGCAGCTTCTTCACACTTAACGCGTTTCCCTAGGCACGGTCACCTAGCTTCATCAGAAGTCTGAGAGAAGCTCAGAGAGACGTTGGACTACTAGGTTCAAGGGCCAACGCGATGGCGGTCTCGGCTGGGCGAGCACTGTGGACCTGCCAATGGACGGGTGATGCCGACCCAAAGAGGCATATGGAAGTTTTACCTTACAAGGGTGAAGTTTTATTTGGGGTAGGTCTCGCGGACCTAGTTTCCACAGCTACCGCGGGTAAATCTACCTTTTTGCCTTATGTTCCCCCACAGCAAAAGAAAACTCCACAGTATCAGATGCAGTCCTTTCGGTCGCATAAGTCCAGAAGAGGTCGGGGCTCTTCCTTCCTCGCCAGAGGTAAGGGTAGAGGGAAAAGAATGCCTGCTGCGGCCAGTTCCCAGGAACAGAAGTCCCCCCCGGCTTCTACTTAATCCACCGCATGACGCTGGGGCTCCACTGAGGGAGGCTGCACCGGTGGGGGCACGTCTTCGACTCTTCAGCCACGTCTGGGTTCAGTCGGACGTGGATCCTTGGGCGATGGAAATTGTATCTCAGGGCAACAAGCTGGAATTCGAAGAAGTGCCTCCTCGTCGATTCTTCAAATCGGCTTTACCAGCTTCTCCCCCAGAGAGGGAGATAATTTTAGCTGCAATTCAAAAGCTGTGTCAACAGCAAGTGGTTATCAAGGTTCCCTTAACACAACAGGGAAAAGGGTACTATTCAACCCTATTTATGGTCCCGAAACCGGATGGCTCGGTCAGACCCATTCTAAATCTAAAATCCCTGAACCTGTTCTTAAAAAGGTTCAAGTTCAAGATGGAATCGCTCAGGGCAGTCATCTCCAGTCTGGAAGGGGGGATTTTATGGTTTCTCTGGACATAAAGGATGCATACCTTCACGTCCCCCTATATCCTCCTCATCAGGCATACCTGAGATTCGCTGTACAGGACTGTCATTACCAGTTTCAGACGTTGCCGTTTGGGCTTTCCACGGCCCCGAGGGTGTTCACCAAGGTAATGGCGGAAATGGTGGTGCTCCTACGCAGGCAAGGAGTCACAATTATTCCGTACTTGGACGATCTCCTGATAAAAGCGAGATCAAAGGAACAGTTGCAGAAAAGCGTGTCGCTCTCCCTGGGAGTGCTACAGCAACATGGATGGATTCTAAATCTACCAAAGTCGCAGTTGGTTCCAACGACTCGGCTGTCTTTCTTAGGCATGATTCTGGACACAGAACAAAAGAGGGTTTTTCTCCCGAGGGAAAAAGCCCAGGAACTCCAGAACATGGTAAAAGACCTGTTAAAACCGAAAAGAGTGTCAGTCCATCAATGCACTCGAGTACTGGGGAAAATGGTGGCGACCTACGAGGCCATCCCCTTCGGCAGGTTTCATGCAAGGACGTTTCAGTGGGACCTTCTGGACAAGTGGTCCGGGTCCCACCTTCAAATACATCAGAAAATAACTCTTTCCCCCAGGGCCAGGGTGTCTCTCCTGTGGTGGCTCCAGAGTGCTCACCTTCTCGTGGGTCGCAGGTTCGGCATTCAGGACTGGGTTCTGGTGACCACGGACGCGAGCCTCCGAGGATGGGGAGCAGTCACACAAGGAAGGAATTTTCAGGGACTGTGGTCAAGCCAGGAGGCTTGTCCACACATCAACATACTGGAATTGAGGGCCATATACAACGGCCTACGACAAGCGGAGAATCTTCTTCGCGACCTACCGGTTCTGATTCAATCAGACAACGTCACAGCCATGGCTCATGTTAACCGCCAAGTTGGGACAAGGAGCAGAGTGGCAATGGCGGAAGCCACCAGGATTCTGCGCTGGGCAGAAAATCACGTAAGCGCTTTGTCAGTGGTATTCATTCCGGGAGTGGACAACTGGGAAGCAGACTTCCTCAGCAGACACGATCTCCATCCAGGAGAGTGGGGACTTCATCAAGAAGTTTTTGCAGAGATAACAAGTCTTTGGGGACTTCCTCAAATAGACATGATGGCGTCACGCCTCAACAAGAAGCTTCGGAGGTATTGTGCCAGGTCAAGGGACCCTCAGGCAGTAGCGGTGGACGCTCTCGTGACACCATGGGTGTTTCAGTCGGTCTATGTGTTCCCTCCTCTTCCTCTCATCTCAAAGATACTGAGAATCGTAAAACGAAAAAGAGTGCAGACAATACTCATTGTTCCAGATTGGCCTCGAAGGGCCTGGTATTCAGATCTTCAGGAGCTGCTCACAGAAGATCCATGGCCTCTTCCTCTCAGGGAGGACCTGTTGCAGCAGGGGCCCTGCGTGTTCCAAGACTTACCGCGGTTACGTTTGACGGCATGGCGGTTGAACTCCAAATCCTAGCTGGGAAGGGTATTCCGGAAGAAGTCATCCCTACTCTGATAAAGGCTAGGAAGGAGGTGACGGCGAAACATTATCACCGTATCTGGAGGAAGTATGTTTCTTGGTGTGAAGCCAAGAATGCTCCTACGGAAGACTTCCACTTGGGCCGGTTTCTCCACTTTCTACAGACTGGAGTGGATATGGGCCTAAAGTTAGGCTCCATTAAGGTACAGATTTCGGCCCTTTCTATATTCTTCCAGAAAGAATTGGCTTGCCTCCCAGAAGTCCAGACTTTTGTAAAGGGAGTGCTGCACATCCAGCCTCCTTTGGTGCCCCCAGTGGCACCATGGGACCTTAACGTGGTGTTACAGTTCCTAAAATTTCACTGGTTTGAGCCTCTTCAAACTGTTGAGTTAAAATTTCTCACTTGGAAGGTGGTCATGTTGTTGACCTTGGAATCTGCAAGGCGGGTGTCCGAATTGGCGGCCTTGTCTCATAAGAGCCCCTATCTCATTTTCCGTGTGGATAGAGCAGAGTTGAGGACTTGTCCTCAATTTTTGCCTAAGTTGGTGTCATCGTTTCATATGAACCAACCTATTGTGGTGCCTGTGGCTACGGGAGACTTGGAGGATTTCAAATCCCTTGATGTAGTCAGGGCCTTGAAAATTTACGTAGCCAGGGCGGCTCGAATTAGGAAAACAGAAGCTCTGTTTGTCCTGTATGCAGCCAACAAGGTTGGCGCTCCTGCTTCTAAGCAGACTATTGCTCGCTGGATCTGTAACACGATTCAGCAGGCTCATTCTACGGCTGGATTGCTGGTACCAAATTCGGTAAAGGCCTATTCCACTAGGAAGGTGGGCTCTTCTTCGGCAGCTGCCCGAGGCGTCTCTGCTTTACAGCTTTGCCGAGCAGCTACTTGGTCGGGTTCGAACACTTTTGCAAATTTCTACAAGTTTGATACCCTGGCTGATGAGGGCCTCATGTTTGCTAAGTCGGTGCTGCAGAGTCATCCGCACTCTCCCGCCCAGTTTGGAGCTTTGGTATAATCCCCATGCTCCTTACGGAGTCCCCAGCATCCTCTAGGACGTAAGAGAAAATAAGATTTTAAACCTACCGGTAAATCTTTTTCTCCTAGTCCGTAGAGGATGCTGGGCGCCCGTCCCAGTGCGGACATATTTCTGCATGACTTGTATACAGTTGTTGCTTACATAAGGGTTGTGTTACAGTTAAGATCAGTCGTTGGCTGATACTGTTTTGTTCATACTGTTAACTGGTTGCGTATGTTCCAGGTTATACGGTGTGGATGGTGTGGGCTGGTATGAATCTTGCCCACAGATTACCAAAATCCTTTCCTCGTACTGTCCGTCTCCTCTGGGCACAGTTTCTCTAACTGAGGTCTGGAGGAGGGGCATAGAGGGAGGAGCCAGTGCACACCCATTCTAAAGTTCTTTATAGTGCCCATGTCTCCTGCGGAGCCCGTCTATACTCCATGGTTCTTACGGAGTCCCCAGCATCCTCTACAGACTAGGAGAAAAAGATTTACCGGTAGGTTTAAAATCTTATTTTCTCTAACGTCCTAAGTGGATGCTGGGGACTCCGTAAGGACCATGGGGAATAGCGGCTCCGCAGGAGACTGGGCACATCTAAAGAAAGCTTTAGGACTATGTGGTGTGCACTGGCTCCTCCCCCCATGACCCTCCTCCAAGCCTCAGTTAGATCTCTGTGCCCGAACGAGAAGGGTGCACACTAGGGGCTCTCCTGAGCTTCTTAGTGAAAGTTTTAGTTTAGATTTTTTATTTTCAGTGAGACCTGCTGGCAACAGGCTCACTGCATCGAGGGACTAAGGGGAGAAGAAGCGAACTCACCTGCGTGCAGAGTGGATTGGGCTTCTTAGGCTACTGGACATTAGCTCCAGAGGGACGATCACAGGCCCAGCTTGGATGGGTCCCAGAGCCGCGCCGCCGGCCCCCTTACAGAGCCAGAAGGCAGAAGAGGTCCGGAAAATCGGCGGCAGAAGACGTCCTGTCTTCAACAAGGTAGCGCACAGCACTGCAGCTGTGCGCCATTGCTCTCAGCACACTTCACACTCCGGTCACTGAGGGTGCAGGGCGCTGGGGGGGGCGCCCTGAGACGCAATAATAAACACCTTGGATGGCAAAAAATGCATCACATATAGCTCCTGGGCTATATGGATGCATTTAACCCCTGCCAAAATACATAAAAAAATGGGAGATAAGGCTGCCGATAAGGGGGCGGAGCCTATCTCCTCAGCACACTGGCGCCATTTTCCCTCACAGCTCCGTTGGAGGGAAGCTCCCTGGCTCTCCCCTGCAGTCACTACACTACAGAAAGGGTTAAAAAAGAGAGGGGGGCACAAATTAGGCGCAGTATTAACTATACAGCAGCTATAAGGGGAAAAACACTTATATAAGGTTATCCCTGTATATATATAGCGCTCTGGTGTGTGCTGGCAAACTCTCCCTCTGTCTCCCCAAAGGGCTAGTGGGGTCCTGTCCTCTATCAGAGCATTCCCTGTGTGTGTGTGCTGTATGTCGGTACTTTTGTGTCGACATGTATGAGGAGAAAAATGAGGTGGAGACGGAGCAGATTGCCTGTAATAGTGATGTCACCCCCTAGGGGGTCGACACCTGAGTGGATGAACTGTTGGAAGAAATTACGTGACAGTGTCAGCTCTGTATAAAAGACAGTGGTTGACATGAGACAGCCGGCTACTCAGCTTGTGCCTGTCCAGACGTCTCATAGGCCGTCAGGGGCTCTAAAGCGCCCGTTACCTCAGATGGCAGATATAGACGCCGACACGGATACTGACTCCAGTGTCGACGGTGAAGAGACAAATGTGACTTCCAGTAGGGCCACACGTTACATGATTGAGGCAATGAAAAATGTTTTACACATTTCTGATAATACGAGTACCACCAAAAAGGGGTATTATGTTCGGTGAGGAAAAACTACCTGTAGTTTTCCTGAATCTGAGAAATTAAATGAGGTGTGTGATGATGCGTGGGTTTCCCCCGATAACAACTGATAATTTCTAAAATGTTATTGTCATTATATCCTTTCCCGCCAGAGGTTAGGGTGCGTTGGGAAACACCCCCTAGGGTGGATAAAGCGCTCACACGCTTGTAAGGGCTCTATCCTCTCCTGAGATGGCCGCCCTTAAGGATCCTGCTGATAGAAAGCAGGAGGGTATCCTAAAATGTAGTTACACACATACTGGTGTTATACTGCGACCAGCAATCGCCTCAGCCTGGATGTGCAGTGCTGGGTTGGCGTGGTCGGATTCCCTGACTGAAAATATTGATACCCTAGATAGGGACAGTATATTTTTGCCTATAGAGCATTTGAAAGATGCATTTCTATATATGCGTGATGCACAGCGGAATATTTGCCGACTGGCATCAAGTCTAAGTGCGTTGTCCATTTCTACCAGTAGAGGGTTATGGACACGTCAGTGGTCAGGTGATGCGTATTCCAAACGGCATTTGGAAGTATTGCCTTATTAAGGGGAGGAGTTATTTGGGGTCGGTCTTTCAGACCTGGTGGCCACGGCAACAGCTGGGAAATCCACGTTTGTACCCCAGGTCGCCTCTCAACATGAGAAGACGCCATATTATCAGGCGCAGTCTTTTCGTGGATAAGCGGGCAAAAGGGTTCCTCATTTCTGCCCCGTGACAGAGGGAGAGGAAAAAGGCTGCAGAAATCAGCCAGTTCCCAGGAACAGAAACCCTCTCCCACCTCTGCCAAGCCCTCAGTATACGCTGGGGCTTTACAAGCAGAATCAGGCACGGTGGGGGGCCCGTCTCAATGAATTTTAGCGCGCAGTGGGCTCACTCGCAAGTAGACCCCTGGATCCTTCAGGTGATATCTCAGGGGTACAAATTAGAATTCGAGACGTCTCCCCCTCGCCGTTTCCTAAAGTCGGCTTTACCGATGTCTCCTTCTGACAGGGAGACAGTTTTGGAAGCCATTCACAAGCTGTATTCCCAGCAGGTGATAATCAAGATACCCCTCCTGCAACAGGGAACGGGGTATTATTCCACACTGTTGTGGTACCGAAGCCGGACGGCTCGGTGAGACCGATTCTAAATCTAAAATCTTTGAACACTTACATACAGAGGTTCAAATTCAAGATTGAGTCACTCAGAGCAGTGATTGCGAACCTGGAAGAAGGGGACTACATGATGTCTCGGGACATCAAGGATGCTTACCTTCATGTCAAAATTTACCCTTCTCACCAAGGGTACCTCAGGTTTATGGTACAGAACTGTCACTATCAGTTCAGACGCTGCCGTATGGATAGTCCACGGCACCCCGGGTCTTTACCAAGGTAATGGCCGAAATGATGATATTCCTTCAAAGGAAGGGAATTTTAGTTATCCCTTACTTGGACAATTCCCTGATAAGGGTAAGATCCAGGGAACAGTTGGAGGTCGGTGTAGCACTATCTCAGGTAGTGTTGCTGCAGCACGGTTGGATTCTCAATATTCAAAAATCGCAGCTGGTTCCGACAACTTGTTTTCTGTTCCTAGGGATGATCCTGGACACAGTCCAGAAAAAGGTGTTTCTCCCGGAGGAGAAAGCCAGGGAGTTATCCGAGCTAGTCAGGAACCTCCTAAAACCGAGCCAAGTCTCAGTGCATCAATGCACAAGGGTTCTGGATAAAATGGTGGCTTCCTACGAAGCAATCCCATTCGGCAGATTCCACACAAGAACTTTCCAGTGGGACCTGCTGGACAAATGGTCCGGGTCGCAT
Organism: Pseudophryne corroboree; assembly: GCF_028390025.1. Lineage (NCBI taxonomy): Eukaryota > Metazoa > Chordata > Amphibia > Anura > Myobatrachidae > Pseudophryne > Pseudophryne corroboree. The sequence goes on from NC_086450.1 coordinate 111,123,682, forward strand.
TTTCAGATGCATCAGCGGATAACCCTGTCACCAAGGACAAGGGGTCCCTCCTGTGGTGGTTGCAGAGTGCTCATCTTCTAGAGGGCCGCAGATTCGGCATTCAGGACTGGGTCCTGGTAACCACGGATGCCAGCCTGCGAGGCTGGGGAGCAGTCACACAGGGAAGGAATATCCAGGACTTATGGTCAAGCCTGGAGACATCACTTCACATAAATATCCTGAAGCTAAGGGACATTTACAATGCTCCAAGCTTAGCAAGACCTCTGCTTCAAGGTCAGCCGGTGTTGATCCAGTCGGACAACATCACGGCAATCACCCACGTAAACAGACAGGGTGGCACAAGAAGCAGGAGGGCAATGGCAGAAGCTGCAAGGATTCTTCGCTGGGCGGAAAATCATGTGATAGCACGGTCAGCAGTATTCATTCCGGGAGTGGACAACTGGGAAGCAGACTTCCTCAGCACGACCTCCACCCGGGAGAGTGGGGACTTCACCCATAAGTCTTCCACATGATTATAAACCGTTGGAAAAAACTCGACAGGTATTGCGCCAGGTCCAGGGACCCTCAGGCAATAGCTGTAGACGCTCTGGTAACACCGTGGGTGTACCAGTCAGGGTATGTGTTCCCTCCTCTGCCTCTCATACCCAAGGTACTGAGATTGATAAGATGGAGAGGAGTAAGCACTATATTCGTGGCTCCGGATTGGCCAAGAAGGACTTGGTAACCGGAACTTCAAGAGATGCTCACGGAGGATCCGTGGCCTCTACCTCTAAGAAGGGACCTGCTCCAGCAAGGACCCTGTCTGTTCCAAGACTTACCGCGGCTGCGTTTGACGGCATGGCGGTTGAACGCCGGATCCTGAAGGAAAAAAGGCATTCCGGATGAAGTCATCCCTATCCTGATCAAAGCCAGGAAGGATGTAACCGCAAAAACATTATCACCGCAATTGGCGAAAATATGTTGCGTGGTGCGAGACCAGTAAGGCCCGACGGTGGAAATTCAACTGGGTCGATTCCTACATTTCCTGCAAACAGGAGTGTCTATGGGCCTGAAATTGGGGTCCATTAAGGTTCAAATTTCGGCCCTGTCAATTTTCTTCCAAAAAGAACTAGCTTCAGTCCCTGAAGTTCAGACGTTTGTAAAAGGGGTACTGCATATACAGCCTCCTTTTGTGCCTCCAGTGGCACTTTGGGATCTCAATGTAGTTTTGGGTTCCAAAAGTCACATTGGTTTGAACCACTTAAATCTGTGGAGTTAAAATATCTCACATGGAAAGTGGTCATGCTGTTGGCCCTGGCCTGGGCCAGGCGCGTGTCAGAATTGGCGGCTTTATCCTGAAATAGCCCTTATCTGATGTTCCATTCGGACAGGGCGGAATTGAGGACTCGTCCTCAGTTTCTCCCTAAGGTGGTTTCAGCGTTTCACCTGAACCAACCTATTTGTGGTGCCTGCGGCTACTAGGGACTTGGAGGACTCCAAGTTGCTAGACGTTGTCAGGGCCCTGAAAATATATGTTTCCAGGAGGGCTGGAGTCAGGAAATCTGACTCGCTGTTTATCCTGTATGCACCCAACAAGCTGGGTGCTCCTGCTTCTAAGCAGACTATTGCTCGTTGGATTTGTAGTACAATTCAGCTTGCACATTCTGTGGCAGGCCTGCCACAGCCAAAAATCTGTAAATGCCCACTCCACAAGGAAGGTGGGCTCATCTTGGGCGGCTGCCCGAGGGGTCTCGGCTTTACAACTTTGCCGAGCAGCTACTTGGTCAGGAGCAAATACGTTTGTAAAATTCTACAAAATTGATATCCTGGCTGAGGAGGACCTGGAGTTCTCTCATTTGGTGCTGCAGAGTCATCCGCACTCTCCCGCCCGTTTGGGAGCTTTGGTATAATCCCCATGGTCCTTACGGAGTCCCCAGCATCCACTTAGGACGTTAGAGAAAATAAGAATTTACTTACCGATAATTCTATTTCTCATAGTCCGTAGTGGATGCTGGGCGCCCATCCCAAGTGCGGATTGTCTGCAATACTTGTACATAGTTATTGTTACAAAAATCGGGTTATTATTGTAGTGAGCCATCTTTCAGAGGCTCCTCTGTTATCATGCTGTTAACTGGGTTCAGATCACAGGTTATACGGTGTGATTGGTGTGGCTGGTATGAGTCTTACCCGGGATTCAAAATCCTTCCTTATTGTGTACGCTCGTCCGGGCACAGTATCCTGACTGAGGCTTGGAGGAGGGTCATAGGGGGAGGAGCCAGTGCACACCACATAGTCCTAAAGCTTTCTTTAGATGTGCCCAGTCTCCTGCGGAGCCGCTATTCCCCATGGTCCTTACGGAGTCCCCAGCATCCACTACGGACTATGGGAAATAGAATTATCGGTAAGTAAATTCTTATTTTTAATTACCTACCGGTAAATCCTTTTTGTGTAGTCCGTAGAGGATGCTGGGCACCCGCCAAGCGCTTCGTGATCCTGCAGTGGTTACTTTGTTCAATACTGCTTAGTTCTTGGTTAAGTACTGTTTTGTTACTTGGTTAAGTAATCTTGTTCAGCCGTTGGTGATGTTTCAAGCTAGTTAGCTTGGTTTGCCTTGTATGTGTGAGCTGGTGTGAATCTCGCAACTATCTGTGTAACAAACCTTCTCTCGAAGTTGTCCGTCTCCTCGGGCACAGTTTCTAGACTGAGTCTGTTAGGAGGGGCATAGAGGAAGGAGCCAGCCCACACTCTCAAACTCTTAAAGTGCCAGTGGCTCCTAGTGGACCCGTCTGTACCCCATGGTACTAATGTGGACCCCAGCATCCTCTATGGACTACGAGAAAAGGATTTACCGGTAGGTAATTAAAATCCTACTATAATTCCCCCACCTCCACCCCAGTTAGTAAACTCTATGGAGCCTCCCCTACCCCCCCCATGTCAATTGATCACCCCCTCCCAATGTAGCCCCGCCTCCTCACCTTATTTAAGAGATAGCGGAGTGTGGGGCAAGGGGGACTGAGCAGCAGACGCAGAGATCAGTATAGACGTTCCCCTCCCGCACTTTTATTTCCAGCGCATGCACCCTGGAATGCAGCTTGCAAGGCATTCTGCGGCACAATTTTGGGAGTCATGGCGGCTTCGTCACTCCCAGGGGGCTGCTGCAATAGGAGAAAGTCCATTCTGCACTTGTGCAGAACGGATTTCCTCCATTTAAAATGAGGGACACAGTGGGTGGACCGGACTTATGTGATGCAACCACGACAGGTGACTGACTCCTGGCTGTGGTCGCATCACATACGTTAGTGCCAGGAAAGTGGTTAATTAGCACCTCAGTTATTTTAATTTAACTATCTTTGCTGAAGCCTGGATATGACTTAAACCTGCAATATTAGTGTGCCTTGAGGACCGAGATTGGGAATGCCTGTTGTTCGGTATTCTGGCTGGTATAATAAGTTCCCAGTCCTTTACGGATAGATTGAAAACTGTTTTGAAAATCAGATCCGCTCTTTGCAGCATTTTGTCATATAGCGGTCTGTGGTACCATACTATTATGGAAGAAGTAGAAGCCCCCTAAGGAGTTCAACAGGGTTTACCAAACTCTGATCTTCCTACCTCAGTCTGTCTTTTTTTTTTTTTTACCTAGTTTTGTGCTATTACTTTTGTTCTAATTGTAAAGCGCAAGGGAATATGCTGCACTATATAAGAAACTTAATAAATAAATAAGACACCCTAAAAGTGCAGGTTTTAAGGATATCCATGCTTTGTGCACACATGGTATAATTCAACTGACTGAGGTACTGATTACCGTAAGTCACTTGTGCTTGAGCATGAATATCCTTAAATCCAGAGCTGTTTTGAGGACTGAGTTTAGGAAATCCTGGTCTACAATAAAGCTGCAGATGTGGTGGTAACATACACCACTTTCCAATACGTGTGCAGTTGTCTTTGTGCATAAACTGTACTGTACTAATCCTAAGAATTAAAGTGGTGGTTAAACCTTCCCTACAAGTGGAGGTGTTGTGTATGTTTATACAGTGTCCTGATAATGATAGTGTATGCAGAATGGATTACTGTATCTATTGTGCACAGGAACCTGTATGTTATGGGAGAATGTGAAACGTTCTGCGTGGTGTTTTGGATGCAGGTTAGGGCAAGTGACATTCTGAAAGTTTCAATGGAATGATTATCACATGAGTTACAGGTTTTCCTATACCAGAGAGGAGAGATACTGTGTACAATAAAAGCACAATTTAATTTGACTGTAGTAGTTCTGTAGCCTGTGAGATCACATTTTATTTGCTTGCCGGATAAGTGCTTCATTCGTAGAGATGTGAAGGCAGAGATTTTGTTCCCGATTCAGACCTGATCGCTGTTGTGTGAATTTGTACAGCGGCTGATTATAGATCGGTTGCTCATGCATACATACAGTAGTGTGCACGCACGACGCCAAACTGCGAAAAAAATCCATCTACTTTTTTGATTGCTAGGGATACGCAAGTTGATTGACAAGAATCCGGCGTTTGGGAGCGGTAACTGGACATTTTTTGGGAGTGTTAGGAAAAACGCAGGCGTACCCAATCGTTTTCAGGGAGGGTGTGTGATGTCAGCTCCGGCCCCAATCAGCCTGATTCTGTTGCACTGTAAGAGTAGGTCCTAGGCTACGCATTGACTGGAAAAATCATTTGATGGTGAGATGCGAACGCATTTGCAGCTGACCAGTGTTTGCAGAGATTTTTCTCACGGCATATGCAGACTTGCATGTGTCTGTTTTTCACTCTGTCTGGGCAGTGACTATCTGATCGCAAACCTCTGCAAATTTGCAGAGGAGCGATCAGGTCTGAATTACCCCCCTAGAACTGGTACAGTGTTTATTGAAACACGTGGCAAGCTGGCATTATGAAGTTGTTTTATACAATATGCAATGTTTCCTGTTTTTGTTAAGAGCTCATAACTAGCGTAATATTGCAGGTGCACTAGAATTGTGCAGGGCCCTTATACATTGTGGTCAGTGGCGAATAACAAAATGAAGTATATAAAAACCATACAACATTATTATTTATTTTAAACACCATCCTCCATTAGCATTATCAAGTATATTGTGAGAACAAAAGCTCCAGAAGGCTACAAAGGTACTGAATTTGTGGGCCAAACAAATATTGGGCCTAATTCAGACCTGATCTGAATTTAGCACATCTACGATCGGTCACACAGGCATGTGGGGGGACGCTCAGCTAATCCGCCCCTCATGTCAGGCCCGACCCCCCTTCATGCACAAGTACAAAAGCATTGCACAGCGGAGATGCTTTTGTACTTGAAGAGTAGCCTCCTGCGCACTGGCAGGGAGCTACTCATCGCTGTGAGGGTCGGAACGGCTGCATGTGACATCATGCAGCCACCACGGCCCGCCGCCCGCATGGTGCGAGCATGCCTGTATTGCCCAGACTGCGCCCCTAAAACGGCTGCCAAATGCCGCTGTCCCGCCCAGCGAATGCCTCTGCCTCTACTCCCTTATCGGTGTAGCTATGAGTTCACTTAGAGGACTGACTGGCATCCATGTTGTGTCACAGACTCCATTACATTAAACATTAGACATTACATACAAGTCTTGCATCCAGCGATATAAGTAAATGTCCCATTTGCCACACAGTCTTTTAGTGGAATTGATGTGTTATACAGGGCTGCATAAATCCTGCCTGGGAGATATGCTGCCTTAGCACTGTGGTTCTCAGTCTATGGAGTTGATTCAGTTCTGCGGAAGTTTGCGCCTTAAATATTGTATGGTTGGGAAACCCTGATATAGCAGAACAGTATTAGATGGCTGCTAGTGGCTGTAAGCAAAGTACTTTTCTCTAACGTCCTTGAGGATGCTGGGACTCCGTAAGGACCATGGGGAATAGACGGGCTCCGCAGAAGATAGGGCACTTTAAGAAAGCTTTGGACTCTGGGTGTGCACTGGCTCCTCCATCTATGCCCCTCCTCCAGACCTCAGTTTTACACTGTGCCCAGAGCAAGATGGGTGTACTGCAGAGAGCTCTCCAGAGTTCTCTGCCTAGAAGCATTTTTGTTTGGATTTTTTACTACTTTTTCACAGGGAGCACTGCTGGCAACAGGCTCCCTGCATCGAGGGACTGAGGAGAGAGGAGCAGACCTTCTTGTCAAAGATAGGCTCTGCTTCCTCGGCTACTGGACACCATTAGCTCCAGAGGGGGTGAACGCAGGTTCTTACTGGGCGTCCACCCCCGGAGCTGCGCCGCCGTTCTCCTCACAGAGCTAGAAGTACAGAAGACAGAAGTCGTCAGGCGGCAGAAGCCTTCAGCTTCACTGAGGTAACGCACAGCACTACAGCTGTGCGTCATTGCTCCCATACACCTCACATACTCCGGTCACTGTAAGGGTGCAGGGCGCAGGGGGGGGGGGGAGGGGCGCCCTGGTCAGCAATATAAACCTCTGCATGGCAAAAAGACTATATACATGTACAGGTGGGCTCTGTACATGTATATAAAAGAGCCCCCGCCATATTTTACTAAGTTTGAGCGGGACAGAAGCCCGCCGTAGAGGGGGCGGGGCTTCTCCCTCAGCACTCACCAGCGCCATTTTCTCTCCACAGCACTGCTGAGAGGAAGCTCCCCGGACTCTCCCCTGCTTACACACGGTGAAAGGGTGCTTAAAAGAGAGGGGGGGGGGGGCACATAATTGGTGGTTTACATATTATACAGCGCTGCTGGGGAAAAACATTTCTCTATCGTCCTAGTGGATGCTGGGGTTCCTGAAAGGACCAGGGGGGGGAATAGCGGCTCCGCAGGAGACAGGGCACAAAAAGTAAAGCTTTAGGATCAGGTGGTGTGCACTGGCTCCTCCCCCTATGACCCTCCTCCAAGCCTCAGTTAGATTTTTGTGCCCGGCCGAGAAGGGTGCAATCTAGGTGGCTCTCCTAAAGAGCTGCTTAGAAAAGTTTAGCTTAGGTTTTTTATTTTACAGTGAGTCCTGCTGGCAACAGGATCACTGCAACGAGGGACTTAGGGGAGAAGAAGTGAACTCACCTGCGTGCAGGATGGATTGGCTTCTTGGCTACTGGACATTAGCTCCAGAGGGACGATCACAGGTACAGCCTGGATGGTCACCGGAGCCTCGCCGCCGGCCCCCTTGCAGATGCTGAAACGAGAAGAGGTCCAGAATCGGCGGCAGAAGACTCCTCAGTCTTCTTAAGGTAGCGCACAGCACTGCAGCTGTGCGCCATTTTCCTCTCAGCACACTTCACACGGCAGTCACTGAGGGTGCAGGGCGCTGGGAGGAGGGCGCCCTGGGAGGCAAATGAAAACCTTTTTTGGCTAAAAATACCTCACATATAGCCTCCGGGGGCTATATGGAGATATTTAACCCCTGCCAGAATCCGTTAAGAGCGGGAGACGAGGCCGCCGAAAAAGGGGCGGGGCCTATCTCCTCAGCACACAGCGCCATTTTCCCTCACAGAAAGGCTGGAGGGAAGGCTCCCAGGCTCTCCCCTGCACTGCACTACAGAAACAGGGTTAAAACAGAGAGGGGGGGCACTAATTTGGCGTTAGAAATATATAAAAAAGATGCTATAAGGGAAAACACTTATATAAGGTTGTCCCTATATAATTATAGCGTTTTTGGTGTGTGCTGGCAAACTCTCCCTCTGTCTCTCCAAAGGGCTAGTAGGTCCTGTCCTCTATCGGAGCATTCCCTGTGTGTGTGCTGTGTGTCGGTACGTGTGTGTCGACATGTATGAGGACGATGTTGGTGAGGAGGCGGAGCAATTGCCTGTAATGGTGATGTCACTCTCTAGGGAGTCGACACCGGAATGGATGGCTTATTTAGGGAATTACGTGATAATGTCAACACGCGCCAAGGTCGGTTGACGACATGAGACGGCCGACAAACAATTAGTACCGGTCCAGACGTCTCAAAAACACCGTCAGGGGTTTTAAAACGCCCGTTTACTTTAGTCGGTCGACACAGACACAGACAGGGACACTGAATCCAGTGTCGACGGTGAATAAACAAACGTATTCCTTATTAGGGCCACACGTTAAGGGCAATGAAGGAGGTGTTACATATTTCTGATACTACAAGTACCACAAAAGAGGGTATTATGTGGGATGTGAAAAAACTACCGTAGTTTTTCCTGAATCAGATAAATTAAATGAAGTGTGTGATGATGCGTGGGTTCCCCCCGATAGAAAATATGGGCGGTATACCCTTTCCCGCCAGAAGTTAGGGCGCGTTGGGAAACACCCCTTAGGGTGGATAAGGCGCTCACACGCTTATCAGAACAAGTGGCGGTACCGTCTATAGATAGGGCCGTCCTCAAGGAGCCAGCTGACAGGAGGCTGGAAAAATATCATAAAAAGTATATACACACATACTGGTGTTATACTGCGACCAGCGATCGCCTCAGCCTGGATGTGCAGAGCTGGGGTGGCTTGGTCGGATTCCCTGACTAAAAATATTGATACCCTTGACAGGGACAGTATTTTATTGACTATAGAGCATTTAAAGGATGTATTTCTATATATGCGAGATGCACAGAGGGATATTTGCACTCTGGCATCAAGAGTAAGTGCGATGTCCATATCTGCCAGAAGATGTTTATGGACACGACAGTGGTCAGGTGATGCAGATTCCAAACGGCACAAAGGTGTATTGCCGTATAAAGGAAGAGGAGTTATTTGGGGTCGGTCCATCGGACCTGGTGGCCACGGCAACTGCTGGAAAATCCACCGTTTTTACCCTAAGTCACATCTCTGCAGAAAAAGACACCGTCTTTTCAGCTTCAGTCCTTTCGTCCCTATAAGAGTCATATCTGCCCAGGGATAGAGGAAAGGGAAGAAGACTGCAGCAGGCAGCCCATTCCCAGGAACAGAAGCGTTCCACCGCTTCTGACAAGCTCTCAGCATGACGCTGAGACCGTACAGGACCCCTGGATCCTACAAGTAGTATCCCAGGGGTACAGTTTGGAATGTCGAGACGTTTCCCCTGCGCAGGCTCCTGAAGTCTGCTTTACCAAGGTCTCCCTCCGACAAGGAGGCAGTATGGGAAAAAATTCACGAGCTGTATTTCCAGCAGGTGATAATTAAATTACCCCTCCTACAACAAGAAAAGGGGGTATTATTCCACACTATATTGTGGTACTGAAGCCAGAAGGCTAGGTGAGACCTATTCTAAATCTAAAAAAATTTGAACACTTACAAAGGTTCAAATCAAGATGGAGTCACTCAGAGCAGTGATAACGAACCGGGAAGAAGGGGACTATCTGGTGTCCCGAGACATCAGGGATGCTTACCTCCATGTCCCAAATTTGCCCTTATCACTAAGGGTACCTCAGGTTCGTGGTACAGAACTGTCACTATCAGTTTCAGACGCTGCCGTTTGGATTGTCTACGGCACCCCGGGTCTTTACCAAGGTAATGGCCGAAATGATGGTTCTTCTTCGAAGAAAAGGCGTCTTAATTATCCCTTACTTGGACGATCTCCTGATAAGGGCAAAGTCCAGGGAACAGTTGGAGGTCGGAGTAGCACTATCTCGGATACTGTTACAACAGCAGGGGTGGATTCTAAATATTCCAAAATCGCAGCTGATCCCGACAACAAGTCTCCTGTGCTTAGGGATGATTCTGGACACAGTCCAGAAAAAGGTGTTTCTCCCGGAAGAGAAAGCCAGGGAGTTATCCGAGCTAGCCAGGAACCTCCTAAAATCAGTGCATCATTGCACAAGGGCCATGGTAAAAAAAATGGTGACTTCCTTCGAAGCAATTCCAGTCGGCAGATTTCATGCAAGAACTTTTCAGTGGGATCTGCTGGACAAATGGTCCGGATCGCATCTTCAGATGCATCAGCGGATAACCCTATATCCAAGGACAAGGGTGTCTCTCCTGTGGTGGTTACAGAGTGCTCATCTTCTAGAGGGCCGCAGATTCGGCATTCAGTTTTGGATGTTGGTGACCACGGAGGCCAGCCCGAGAGGCTGGGGAGCAGTCGCACAAGGAAAAAATTTCCAGGGAGTGTGATCAAGTCTGGAGATTTTTCTCCACATAAATATAGCTAAGGGTAAATTTATAATGCTCTAAGCTTAGCAAGACCTCTGCTTCAAGGTCAGCCGGTATTGATCCAGTGGGATAAAACATCACGGCAGTCGCCCACGTAAATAGACAGGGCGGCACAAGAAGCAGGAGGGCAGTGGCAAAAACTGCAAGGACTTTTCGCTGGGCGGAAAATCATGTGATAGCACTGTCAGCAGTGTTTCATTCCGGGAATGGAAACTGGGAAGCAGACTTCCTCAGTAGGCACGACCTCCACCCGGCAGAGTGGGAACTTCATGGGGAAGTTTTCCACATAATTGTAAACCGTTGGGAATTACCAAAGGTGGACATGATGGCGTCCCGTCTGAACAAAAAACGGGACAGGTATTGCGCCAGGTTAAGAGACCCTCAGGCAATAGCTGTGGACGTTCTGGTAACACCGTGGGTGTACCAGTCGGTGTATGTGTTCCATCCTCTGCTTTTCATACCTAAGGTACTGAGAATTATAAGACGTAGAGGAGTAAGAACTATACTCATGGCTCCGGATTGGCCAAGAAGGACTTGGTACCCTGAACTTCAAGAGATGCTCACAGAGGACTTATGGCCTCTGCCGCTAAGAAGGGACTTGTTTCAGCAAGTACCATGTCTGTTCCAAGACTTACCGCAGCTGCGTTTGACGGCATGGCGGTGGAACGCCGGATCCTAAGGGAAAAGGCATTCAGGAAGAGGTCATTCCTACCCTGGTCAAAGCCAGAAAGGAGGTGACCGCACAACATTATCACCACATGTGGCGAAAATATGTTGCGTGGTGTGAGGCCAGGAAGGCCCCACGAAGAAATTTCAACTCGGTCGATTCCTGCATTTCTTGCAAACAGGAGTGTCTATGGGCCTCAAATTGGGGTCCATTAAGGTTCAAATTTCGGCCCTGTCGATTTTTCTTCCAGAAAGAATTGGCTTCAGTTCCTGAAGTCCAGAAGTTTGTCAAGGGAGTATTGCATATACAACCCCCTTTTGTGCCTCCAGTGGCACTGTGGGATCTCAACGTAGTTCTGGGATTCCTCAAAACACATTGGTTTAAAACCAGTCAAATCTGTGGATTTGAAGCATCTCACATGAAAAGTGAACATGCTCTTGGACCTGGCCTGGACCAGGCGAGTGTCAAATTGGTGGTTTTTTTCTCAAAAAAGCCCATATCTGTTTGTCCATTCGGACAGGGCAGAGCTGCGGACTCGTCCCCAGTTCTCTCCCTAAGGTGGTGTCAGTGTTTCACCTGAACCAGCTTATTGTGGTGTCTTGCGCCTACTAGGGACTTGGAGGACTCCAAGTTGCTAGATGTGGTCAGGGCCCTGAAAATATAGGTTCCAGGACGGCTGGAGTCAGGAAAACTGACTTGCTGTTATCCTGTATGCACCCAACAAACTGGGTGCTCTTGCTTTTAAGCAGACTTTTGCTAGTTGGATGTGTAATACAATTCAGCTTGCACATTCTGTGGCAGGCCTGCCACAGCCAAAATATGTAAATGCCCATTCCACAAGGAAGGTGGGCTCATCTTGGGCGGCTGCCCGAGGGGTCTCGGCTTTACAACTTTGCCGAGCGGCTATTTAGTCAGGGGCAAACACGTTTGTAAAATCCTACAAATTTGATACCCTGGCTAAGGAGGACCTGGAGTTCTCTCATTCGGTGCTGCAGAGTCATCCGCACTCTCCCGCCCGTTTGGGAGCTTTGGTATAATCCCCATGGTCCTTTCAGGAACCCCAGCATCCACTAGGACGATAGAGAAAATAAGAATTTACTTACCGATAATTCTATTTCTCGGAGTCCGTAGTGGATGCTGGGCGCCCATCCCAAGTGCGGATTATCTGCATTACTTGTACATAGTTACAAAAATCGGGTTATTATTGTTGTGAGCCATCTTTTCAGAGGCTCCGCTGTTATCATACTGTTAACTGGGTTCAGATCACAGGTTGTACAGTGTGATTGGTGTGGCTGGTATGAGTCTTACCCGGGATTCATAAATCCTTCCTTATTGTGTACGCTCGTCCGGGCACAGTACCTAACTGAGGCTTGGAGGAGGGTCATAGGGGGAGGAGCCAGTGCACACCACCTGATCCTAAAGCTTTACTTTTTGTGCCCTGTCTCCTGCGGAGCCGCTATTCCCCCCCCCTGGTCCTTTCAGGAACCCCAGCATCCACTACGGACTCCGAGAAATAGAATTATCGGTAAGTAAATTCTTATTTTTGTGTTGGTCTCCAGGGTTATTGCGCTGGGGTGTGTGCTGGCATACTCTCTCTCTGTCTCTCCAAAGGGCCTTGACAGGGATACTGTCTTCAGGAAAGGGGTTCCCCGTGTGTGTGTGTGAAGTGTGTCGGTACGCGTGTGTCGACATGTTTGACGAGGAAGGCTCGCTTAATGTGGAGGGGGAGTGCTTGAATGTCAGGTCGCCGTCGGCAACGCCGACACCGGAATGGGTGGATATGCTGAATGTCTTGAATGCAAATGTCAATCTATTGCATAAAAGATTAGACAAGGCAGAAGCTAGGGATCAGTCAGGTAGCCAGTCCATGCCTGTCCCTTGGGCGCCAGGTCCTTCGGGGTCTCAAGCGCACCATATCCCAGATCGATGACACAGATACCGACACAGATACTGACTCTAGTGTCGACTATGAAGATGCAAAATTACAGCCGAAGGTGGCTAAGGGTATACGGTACATGATTATTGCCATTAAAGAGGTTTTGCATATTACTGAGGAACCCGCTGTCCCTGACACCAGGGTACACATGTATAAAGGGAAAAAGCCTGAAGTCACTTTTCCATCCTCATTTGAATTAAGTGACTTGTGCAAAAAGGCTTGGGAATCTCCGGATAGGAGACCACAAGTTCCCAAAAGGATTCTCATGGCGTATCCTTTTCCACAAACTGATAGGATACGCTTGGAATCTTCGCCAAAAGTTGACAAGGCTCTGACACGTTTGTCCAAAAAGGTGGCACTGCCTTCTCAGGATACGGCTTCCCTCAAGGAACCTGCTGATCGCAGGCAGTAAATTACCTTAAAGCACATTTACAATCATTCCGGTACTATTGCTAGACCGGCTATGGCGCCGGCCTGGGTTTGTAGTGCGGTTGTGGCATGGGCAGATTCCTTATCTACGGAAATTGACACCTTAGATAGGGACGCCATTCAAATGACCATAGAGCATATCAGAGATGCTGCCTTGTATATGAGGGATGCTCAGAGAGACATTTGTTTATTAAGCTCCAGAATAAATGCTATGTCTGTTTCTGCTAGGCGGCTCTTGTGGACCCGACAGTGGACGGGAGATGCCGATTCAAAGCGGCATATGGAGTCCTTGCCTTACAAAGGGGTGGAGTTGTTTGGAGACGGCCTCTCGGATCTTGTCGCTACGGCTGGTAAGTCAAATTTCTTACCTTATGTCCGCCCGCAGCATACAAAAAAGGCACCTCATTATCAAATGCAGTCCTTTCGTTCCAATAAAAACAAGAAGGTACGTGGATCATCCTTTGTTGCCAGAGGGAAAGGCAGGGGAAAGAAGCTGCACACAGCTAGTTCCCAAGAGCAGAAGTCCTCCCCTGCGTCTGCAAAGTCCACCGCATGATGCTGGGGCTTTCCGAGGGGAGGCAGATCTGGTTGGGGCTGGTCTTCGGTTTTTCAGCCACGTCTGGGTTCACTCGCAGGTGGATCCCTGGGCATTAGAGATTGTTTCTCAGGGATACAGGCTGGAATTCGAAGACTTGCCTCCTCGCCGATTTTTCAAATCGGCTCTGCCGGCTTCCCCGTCAGAGAGGGAGCTAGTGTTGGCAGCAATCCAAAAATTGTATATTCAACAGGTGATTGTCACAGTTCCTCATCTCCAGCAAGGAGAGGGATATTACTCAACCCTGTTTGTGGTCCCGAAACCGGACGGTTTGGTCAGACCCATTTTAAACCTGAAATCTCTGAACCTGTACTTGAAGAGGTTCAAGTTCAAAATGGAATCACTCAGGGCGGTCATCGCCAGCCTGGAGGAGGGGGATTGGATGGTGTCCCTGGACATAAAGGATGCTTACCTTCATGTTCCGATATTCCCCCCGCATCAGGCGTTCCTGAGATTTGCAGTGCAGGACTGTCACTACCAATTTCAGACGTTGCCGTTTGGGCTTTCCACGGCCTCGAGAATTTTCACCAAGGTAATGGCGGAAATGATGGTGCTCCTGCGCAGGCAGGGGGTCACAATTATCCCATACTTGGACGATCTCCTCATAAAGGCGAGATCTCGGGAGAGGTTGCTGGACAGCGTGTCTCTGTCCATGAAGACGTTGCAGATACACGGCTGGATTCTCAATATACCGAAGTCCCAGCTAGTCCCTACAACGCGTCTGACCTTTTTGGGGCTGATTCTAGACACAGACCAGAAAAAGGTTTTTCTTCCGATCGAAAAGGTTCAAGAACTCATAGCCATGGTCAGGAACCTATTAAAACCAAAAAAGGTTTCAGTGCATCATTGCACGTGGGTCCTGGGGAAGATGGTGGCTTCTTACGAGGCCATCCCTTTCGGCAGGTTCCATGCGAGGACTTTTCAATGGGACCTCTTGGACAAGTGGTCCGGGTCCCATTTACAAATGCATCAAAGGATCACCCTGTCTCCCAGGACCAGGGTATCTCTCCTGTGGTGGCTGAACAGTGCTCACCTACTAGAAGGTCGCAGGTTCGGCATTCAGGACTGGGTCCTGGTGACCACGGACGCAAGCCTCCGGGGCTGGGGAGCAGTGACACTGGGAAGAAATTTCCAGGGTCTCTGGTCAAGCCTAGAGTCTTGTCTCCACATCAACGTCCTGGAGTTGAGGGCCATATACAACACCCTGCGTCAAGCGGAAGAATTGCTTCAGAGAAAACCGGTTCTGATTCAGTCAGACAATGTCACGGCAGTGGCTCATATAAACCGCCAAGGCGGAACAAGGAGCAGAATGGCCATGGCAGAAGCGACCAGGATTCTACGCTGGGCGGAAGGCCATGTAAGCGCGCTGTCAGCGGTGTTCATCCCGGGGGTGGACAACTGGGAGGCGGACTTCCTCAGCAGGCACGACCTGCATCTGGGAGAGTGGGGACTTCATCAAAAAGTCTTCGCACAGATCACGGATCGTTGGGGACTGCCTCAGATCGACATGATGGCTTCCTGTCTCAACAAAAAGCTAAAGCGGTATTGCGCCAGGTCAAGGGACCCTCAGGCGGTAGCGGTAGACGCTCTGGTGACACCTTGGGTGTTCAGATCGGTCTATGTGTTTCCTCCTCTTCCTCTCATACCCAAGGTGTTGAGAATAATACGAAGAAGCAGGGTCAGAACAATACTCATTGTGACGGATTGGCCACGGAGGACTTGGTATCCGTAGCTGCAAGAGTTGCTCGCAGGGGATCCGTGGCCTCTTCCTCTAAGGCAGGACCTGCTGCGGCAGGGGCCCTGTCTGTTCCAAGACTTACCGCGGCTGCGTTTGACGGCATGGCGGTTGAACGCCGGATCCTAGCGGAAAAAGATTCCGGAGGAAGTCATTCCTACCCTGATCAAGGCTAGGAAAACATTACATGACGTTAAAACATTATCACCGTATATGGCGGAAATATGTTTCTTGGTGTGAGGCCAGAGCTGCTCCTAAGGAGGAGTTCCATTTGGGCCGTCTACTTCACTTCCTTCAAACAGGAGTGACTTTGGGCCTAAAATTAGGGTCCGTAAAGGTCCAGATTTCGGCCTTATCCATTTTCTTTCAAAGAGAATTGGCCTCTATTCCTGAAGTACAGACCTTTGTGAAGGGAGTGCTGCATATTCAGCCTCCCTTTGTGCCTCCGGTGGCGCCTTGGGATCTTAACGTGGTGTTACGTTTCCTCAAGTCACCTTGGTTTGAACCACTCAAAACTGTGGAGTTGAAATACCTCACATGGAAAGTGGTCATGTTGTTGGCGTTAGTTGTCTCATCTTTTCATGTGAACCAACCTATTGTCGTGCCTGTGGCTACACGGGATTTGTAGGATTCCGAGTACCTGGATGTAGTCAGGGCTTTGAAGATTTATGTGACCAGAACGGCTAGAATCAGGAAGACTGAAGCTTTGTTCGTTCTGTGTGCGGCCATCAAGGTTGGCGCTCCTGCTTCAAAGCAGACTATTGCTCGCTGGATCTGTAACACGATTCAGCAGGCGCATTCTACGGCAGGATTGCCGTTACCGATATCGGTTGAGGCCCACTCCACTAGGAAAGTGGGCTCTTCTTGGGCGGCTGCCCGAGGGGTCTCGGCATTACAGTTGTGCCGAGCAGCTACTTGGTCGGGGACAAACACCTTTGCAAAGTTCTATAAGTTTGATACCCTGGCTGAGGAGGACCTCCTGTTTGCTCAATCGGTGCTGCAGAGTCATCCGCACTCTCCCGCCCGTTTGGGAGCTTTGGTATAATCCCCATGGTCCTTACGGAGTCCCAGCATCCTCAAGGACGTTAGAGAAAATAAGATTTTACTTACCGGTAAATCTATTTCTCGTAGTCCGTAGAGGATGCTGGGTGCCCGTCCCAAGTGCGGACTTCTTCTGCAAGACTTGTATATAGTTATTGCTTACATAAGGGTTATGTTATAGTTTTTTGGTTGAACCGTGGCTATGTTGTTCATACTGTTAACTGGGTAAGTTTATCACAAGTTATACGGTGTGATTGGTGTGGCTGGTATGGATCTCGCCCTTAGATTTACAAAAATCCTTCCTCGTACTGTCCATCTCCTCTGGGCACAGTTTCCCTAACTGAGGTCTGGAGGAGGGGCATAGAGGGAGGAGCCAGTGCACACCCAGAGTCCAAAGCTTTCTTAAAGTGCCCTATCTCCTGCGGAGCCCGTCTATTCCCCATGGTCCTTACGGAGTCCCAGCATCCTCTACGGACTACGAGAAATAGATTTACCGGTAAGTAAAATCTTATTTTTTCAATTCGTTGATTTTTACATATTTTAATAATGGTAGAAAAATGATGGCCAGCAAATGAATGTATTCTGGGGTACATGTCCGTAAAGGGATTTTCCAGTCTTATTAAATTTGTTTGTAAAACTCTTAGCTTTCATCTGCGGGGTGAAAGCACTTTTCCATCAATACATCACCTCAACTTATATCTCCCACATCATTTAACCTTAGTGGTTCATATCTCATTCCCCTTCAAATTTGGGTTAGAAGTTTCAGATCCTATAACCAAAGAAGTTGCAGGCTTGCTTCTGCTTTCTGGAACGCCGTCCGGTTTTTCACCAATATCTGCGTTATATTCTTATTTTCTTTTTGAACGTCCCCACAGTAGCGCTTAAAAACGTACTTTATAACGTGTTGTGCCAACTGTCTGACAGCTGGGGTTCGGCAAGGCATAGAACGTTCTGCGCAACGTATGGTGATGAGTCATCAGGGGTAACAGTAAGATTCTTCTGGTGTGAAGCACCGGTGTGACAGTAGAGATCATTCATTCCATCAGTGGCCTAATCATTTGTGTCTTCACACAAATGTTAATGTGTATGTATAAGTTTGAGTGCCACTAGTATGCATTTTCATCTTAGGGAACTCTTGACACCCCTTGGCAAAATCTTAAGCTGTGTACACACTAGACGATATTTTGAACGATTTGCCTGATTTCAATGGATCTGCATTACAAATCATTCAAATCGTTCAGTGCGTACGCACTATGGGCCTAATTCAGCATGGGTTGTAGATGTGCGAAAAACCGCACATCTTCAACCCATTTCACTGACATGGGGGGGGGGACACCCAGCACAGGGCAAGTCCGACCCGTGTGCGGGGTCCTGCCCCCCTCTCACCCCTCTTCCTGCTAACATGCGAGTGCATCGCACAACGCCACCACGACTTTTAAACTTCTCCCCTGCTTCTGCCTTCCTTCTAGCTCTGGGGAAGCTGGAAAACCCAAACTTCTGTTTTTCCATTTGCATCTGTGCAATCCAGAAAGCCTGAAGTTAATAAATCTTCACTACAGGTGCAGAATGTGCATGTCTTGTTTTCTTCTTCTTGGAGGGAGCTGATCCCACCAGAATGTGGATAGTTGTGGTGAGACACAAGCCCTCTCACCACAGCATCTACTTGAGCGATATGTTGGTCTAATCCGCTGGTTCAGCCAAGAAATCGCTCAGTGTGTACCCAGTGCTTAAGTTTTACGTGACTTCCTGCTTACATCCCCTGTAGGATCATACAGTCTCAATCATCCTGATTCATCGTGCATGCAGGCCCGGCGCTACCCGCTCAGCGAGGGATACAAAGCAGGGAGGCGCCAGGCTGGAGAGGCGCTCTCCCCGCTCTGCATCCCTGCATCTGTGCCTGTCTCCCCTCTACCTGCCGGCTGCTGTGCCTGTCACTGTATGACAGGCAGCGGTGCTGGCAGCATGGATAGCCTACTACTGAGCATAAAAAGCCTACACCAGAATGAGGGGGCGGAGCTACACGTGACCAGGCTGCTGTACAGAGGGAGAGTAAATAGTGGCGGGCCAGCCAATCTTAGGTAAGTGGAGGGTGAGAGAGAAATGTGTGTGTGTGTGTGTTTGGTGGGGGTGTGCACGTTTGGTGTGTATGTGTGGAGTGTGTATGTGTGCGTGCATTTCGCACACTACTACTGGGGGGCATTACGTGTAAGGATGCTACTCTTGGGGGGCATTACGTGTAAGGACGCTACTAGGGGGCATTGCGTATAAGGACGCTACTACTGGGGGGCATTGCGTATAAGGGCGCTACTACTGGGGGGCATTACGTATAAGGATGCTACTACTGGAGGGCTTTACGTATAAGGACGCTTCTGGGGGGAATTACGTATAAGGACGCTACTACTGGGAGACATTCTGTATAAGGACGCTACTACTGGGAGACATTCTGTATAAGGACGCTACTACTGGGGGGCATTATGTATAAGAGGCACTTCTGTGGGCATTATGTATAAGGATGCTACTACTGTGGGCATTATGTATAAGTGGCATTAGGGGGGCATTATGTATAAGGATGCTGCTACTGCGGACATTATGTATAAGCGGCACTTCTGTGGGCATTATGTATAAGGACATTACTACTGGGGGCAATATGTGTATAAATGGCATATTGGTAGCATTATGTATAAAAGGCACTTCTGTGGGCATTATGTGTATTAGCGGCACTGCTACAGTGGGCATTATATATAAGCAGCACTACTACTGGGGGCATTATGTGTATAAGGGGCACTACTACTGAGGGCATTGTGTATAAACGGCATACTGTGAGCATTATGTATAAGGGGTGCTACTACTGTGTGTATTATGTGTATAAGCGGCACTACTACTAGGGGCATTATGTGTATAAGTGACACTACTGTGGGCAATATACAGTATGTATAAGTGGGACTACATTATGTGTATAAACGGCAGTACTACTGGGGTACGATTGTGTTTAAATGTCTTCCCAAACATCAGTATTACCGTATATACTCGAGTATAAGCCGACTTTTTCAGCACTTTTTTTGTGCTGAAAAAGCCACCTCGGCTTATACTCAAGTCAGTGGCAGTGTGACAGGCAGAGCAGTGTGAAGGAGGGACACGGAGCGCACAGCGCGCGCCTCTCCTGTGTCCCTCCTGCATCTCCGGCAGCAGCGGCGGGTCTATTAAAGGAAGTACCCGTTCGTGACCTCTGATCACGAACCGGCACTTCCTTTAATAGACCCGCCGGAGATGCAGGAGGGACTCAGGAGAGGCGCACGCTGTGTGCTCCGTGTCCCTCCTTCAGAATACAGTGCGGGATCGACGGAGGGGTAAGTAACAGGCACTGGGGGAGGGGACATATGTGGCAGCATGAGGGGCATATGTGCCAGCATGAGGACATATCTGGCAGCATGAGGGCATATCTGGCACATCTGGCACTGTGGGGCATATGTGGCAGCATGAGGGGCATATTTGGCAGCATGAGGGCATATCTGGCACATATGGCACTGTGGGGCATATCTGGCAGCATGAGGACATATCTGGCACTGTGGGGCATATTTGGCAGTATGAGGGCATATCTGGCAGCATGAGGGCATATCTGGCACTGTGGGGCATATGTGGCAGCATGAGTGCATATCTGGCACATCTGGCACTGTGGGGCATATGTGGCAGCATGAGGGGCATATCTGGCAGCATCAGGGATATCTGGCACTGTGTGGCATATTTGGCAGCATGAGGGCATATCTGGCACTGTGGGGCATATTTGGCAGCATGAGGGCATATCTGGCACATCAGGCACTGTGGGGCATATCTGGCACTGTGGGGCATATCTGGCACTGTGGGGGCATATCTGGCACTGTGGGGGCATATCTGGCACTGTGGTGGCATGTCTGGCATTATGAGGGCATATCTGGCACTGAGGGCTGTGTACGGCTAGAGCTGCATTTCCCACCCTAGGCTTATACTCGAGTCAATAAGTTTTCCCAGGTTTTTGTGGTAAATTAGGTGCCTCGGCTTATATTCGGGTCGACTTATACTCGAGTATATACGGTATATGTTGGTAATAGAGGTACCCGTCATCCAACCCTTTTAAATGCAACCTGAATATGGATAGCCATAATACCCAGACTTTAGTCTGAGCACAGAAGTCTGAGCCTAGGTGGAATCATTACTGCAGAGTAGTGTTGGGAAATAAAAAAAAAAAAAAAAAAAAAAAAGTGTAAAGGGAGTAAAAAATTATTAAACCAAATTGTTTGTAGCACATTTTCTTGTTCTAGGACAAATAAACCCAGTGATGTTTTTATACCTCCTATGTCTATTGCTTTCCTATATTTTGTTGTTTTTGCGGTCAATTCAGTTATCTCACTCCTACATGTGAAGGGGTTGAGTTGCTGTTGCACCTGCATAGAAATGCCGGTAACAGTGGAACTCGCCCCCTTTGCTGCCTGATCTCACCCTAGGATCTGCAAATTTGGCAGTACTGAAAAGGGCCCTCTACATGGGAGAGATGTGTGCTGAGCGAAATGAGCGATGTCCTAGATTGAGCCTGCATGGGTGACGATACTAGTTACGTTATAATCCTCATCGTCTTCTGTTCATCAAGTCTCTCACCAAAAGCAGTGTATTATGATGCGCAATACTGAGCATATATCATAAATGTAATAGCCTGCGACTTTCCTGCAATGTTTTAAAGGGGCAATTATTTAAAAGGCAAAACCAGGTTAGTTTTGCCTTTTTTAAATGATTTGTCCTTTAAAACATCTTCCAGACTCGCTGTGAACTTGGCCATGCCTTCAAGTCGCGGGCTATTAGGTTTACCCCATAGTCTCTGGCTGCTGGGACTGTGTATATTGCTATGAACTATTTTATTACACCCAGCTGACCTGTTATTACTACACAATACAATGCTTTGTAATACGGAGAGGAAATGTAGTTAAAATGCCGCGGAACGGGATCCCGCCAGCCAAACTACTGACGATGCCGGAATCCTAAACGATGGCATAAGTCAGGCGTCAAAATCCCGACTGTGGTAGGGATCCTGGCATCAAAATACTCGCGCCTTGCTGCAGGGGGGTTAGGTTTAGCAATTAGAAGGGGTGTTAAGGTGCAGGGACGGGAAGGTTAGGCACCAAGCAGGGAGGGTTAGGTTTAGGCAGGGGGGAAGGAAGGGTCAGAATTAGGCACCACTGGGGAGGTTTAGCGTTAGGCACCCACAAGGGAGGTTAGGGTAGGGGGCAGGGGAGGGTTAGGGTACTTTTTGGGGGGCTGTTGGGATTCTGACTGCCGACATCCTGTCCATCGGGATATCCTACTGAATCCACAGTGAGAGCCATAGGTTCATTTATTGGATACAGTTTTTATTTTTTATTTTTTTGAATGTAGTTTTTATAAAAAAAAAACAAAAAACCCCCAGAATGAATTGCTTTACCAGTGACAAATCTTCTGAGAAAGCAGGATGACTGTTGCATGGAGTTGTGTAATGCTTCCATGCAGTGGATACAATAGAGCAATACATTTCGTTGCTGCATATCTTGTGCTCCATGTTGAATCTCTTATGTTCCTGGTAATTTTTCCCCCTCATTATTTCATTTTTTTTTTTTTTTTTTTTTGTCTCCTTTAGAGAAAGCAACAAATGAATATAACACCACTGAAGACTGGGGACTTATTATGGATATATGTGATAAAATCCTGAACACTCCCAATGGGTAAGGTTTGAATTAGTTACTGAATTGTTGTGTTTTTTTTTTGGTTATGGTATATTATGTCAATACTCTGAATGTTAACATAATAGCTACATGTATTTTTAGTTGTGGTTACGCTTTGAATTACAGGTAATACAAAGTTGTACTACAATCTACAGGATTAATTTTACTTATACCCCTTTCACACCAGCAGCTTTGAACACTGGTTATTGGCACATGAGCATGCATAACCCGGGTTCCTGTGCGGTGTGAAAGGTACCAGGGGGCAATATACTGGGTTGAGCGACCCGGTATTTCAACCCTGCTAGCGAGCAGGGTTGAACGCGTGTTCAACCGGGCTCGCTGTGTAGTGTGAAGGGGAGCCAGGTCAGTGTGACCTGTTTCCCGTTCACAGTGTGTGGACGGGCAGCGCTTGGAGATCATGTGATCTCCCAGCAACGCCCACGCCGTGATATTGCCGGGTTGCAGTCTGCGGTGTGAAAGAGGGTATTGAGGCGGGTCGCATACTGGGAGCTCCCGTGTCAGGCTCCCGGGTGCGACCCGCCTCAGATGGTATGAAAGTGGTATTATGTGCCCCTCATGCTGAGCTTAGTCCCAGTGACGGCAACTGTTACCCTGGGACTTTTCTGTTCCGCTCAGTGCTCTGTCCAATAGCGACGTGTATGTGAGCAGGTGGACCTGCAGTGGACAGGCTGCAATGAAGACGTTGTTCCAAACCAGCCTGCTGCCATCTTCTGGTTCTGTACTTACAGGCCTGGCAGTACCCTGGGAAAAACGAGTGGTGCTCTCTAAGGAGTATATATGAGCTTTCCAATGGGTGGTTGAACAGTTTTGCTTGTTCTGCTACACCTACATCCTGCTCATAATTCATTACAGAACATATAAGAAAAAACAAAAACAAATGCCATATCTCCCAGTTAGTACAATTATTCTCTAAGCTCTCTATTTGTTTACAGGCGTTTTAGCAGACCAGTACCAATTTAGCAATGGCTTTGTTTGTGGCCACTATCTTTTCTTAAGTTTTAAAAATCATGTAACGCTGCCCAGGTTATGCGGTATACACACTAGACGATATGCAATTGGCGTGATACTCGTCCCGATTTCCCTTCATCCACAGAACAGACGATTTAGGCCCTCATTCCGAGTTGTTTGCTCGCTAGCTGCTTTTAGCAGCCGTGCAAACGCTAGGCCGCTGCCCTCTGGGAGTGTATCTTAGCTTAGCAGAAGTGCGAACAAAAGGTTCGCAGCGCTGCTACAAAAAAAGATTGTGCAGTTTCTGAGAAGCTCGAGACCTACTCCTAGCTTGCGATCACTTCAGACTATTTAGTTCCTGTTTTGACGTCACGAACACGCCCTGCGTTTGGCCAGCCACGCCTGTGTTTCCCCAGGCACGCCCACGTTTGTATCTGACACGCCTGCGTTTTTACACACACTCCCCGAAAACGGTCAGTTACCACCCAGAAACACCCACTTCCTGTCAATCACTCTGCGGCCAGCAGTGCGATTGAAAAGCGTCGCTAGGCCTTGTGTGAAACTGCAACGGCTTTTGTGAAAGTATGTCGCACGTACGCATTAAGCCGCATACGCATGTGCAGAAGTGCAGATTTTTAGCCTGATCGCTGCGCTGCGAACAACGGCAGCTAGCGATCAACTCTGAATGACCCCCTTAGTGCATACACTCTGTGCAATCCTTCAAATGACCTAATGATATATTTTGCGTTGTTTGTTCGTTACCGATATATCAGGTATACATTTCAGGAAGGGCATATCTGCTGATCTCCACTGCAGGCAGATTAGAAGCGGTGAACGACACACAGGAATTCACAATAGTGCGTACACATTTTGACGTTCCAATTCGCTCAAAGTGACAAATTGTCCAGTATATCGTCTAGTGTATACCCAGATTCAGCATCCACCTCGCCTGTCCATCAAGGTAGTAAGTTGTACGTATGAAGTTTGTTCCCTAGTGATGTGTGTTTGACACCGCGCCCCTCTGACATCACTACTCTGCTGTTGGGGACACTGATACTCCCTTTATGTAATGCTCATTCTGTGGCTACTTCCTGCCGTCATTCCATCATGACTATGCCCTGTGTCTCTTGCATCCCTGTCCTGACAGTTCCATGAGTGGACTGAGGTCCGCTCCTTTTCCTATGCATCATTTCTGCATTTCAGCCTCCCAGTATAACTACATTCTAAGGTTGTGCAGTCTACTTTCCACACTGAGACTTTGACGCGTCATGTACGCACTATGTTAAAAACACTACAGGATTTCTGTATTAAACGCTGGGCAGCAGTAAGAATTCCTCACATTGAAAAGGAATCCTATTAGAGAGTTTGGGATGGAAGCACAGATGGTATAATGGTTAGCATTACTGTCTTGCATCTCAGCCCTAACTGTGTGGAGTTTGTATATTCTCCCTGTGTTTGTGAGAGTTTCCTCCAGGTACTCCGTTTACACACCCCCCCCACACACACACACACTCCAAATATATACTGGTAGGTTGATTGGCTTTTGGATAAAAGTGTGTGTACATGGAGTAAGGAATCTAAGCCCAGATTTATCAAGCCTTGGAGAGTGAAAAATTGCACGGTGATAAAGTACTAGCCAATCAGCTCCTAACTGTCTGGGTTTGAAAACAGACAGGAGCTGATTGGTTGGCACTTTATCACCGTGCTATTTATCACTCTCCAAGGCTTGATAAAGCTGGGCCCTAGATTGTATGTCCCACTGGAGCAGGAACTGATGTGAATGGCCATATACTCTCTGTAAAGCGCTACGGAATATGTGTGTCCTATATAAGTGCCTGGTAATAAATGATAAATGAGAGTCTACACCGGATCTAATAGCTTACATGTAAAATTTGCTATTAGAGACAGGTAACACTAGAGATAACAGTGCTAGAGTGCAGAGGAAATGTATCCGATCTTCCTTTTATGCCAAATGCTATGCTAGCTAAATATAATAATTATTTTCTCTGACGTCCTAGTGGATGCTGGGAACTCCGAAAGGACCATGGGGAATAGCGGCTCCGCAGGAGACTGGGCACAACTAAAGAAAGCTTTTAGGTCACCTGGTGTGCACTGGCTCCTCCCACTATGACCCTCCTCCAAGCCTCAGTTAGATTTTGTGCCCGGCCGAGGTTGGATGCACACTAGGGGCTCTCCTGAGCTTCTAGAAAGAAAGTATATAATTAGGTTTTTTAATTTACAGTGAGACCTGCTGGCAACAGGCTCACTGCAGCGAGGGACTAAGGGGAGAAGAAGCGAACCTACCTGCTTGCAGCTAGCTTGGGCTTCTTAGGCTACTGGACACCATTAGCTCCAGAGGGATCGACCGCATGGAACTGGCCTTGGTGTTCGGTCCCGGAGCCGCGCCGCCGTCCCCCTTACAGAGCCAGTTGCAAGAAGAGGTCCGGAAAATCGGCGGCAGAAGACATCAGTCTTCACCAAGGTAGCGCACAGCACTGCAGCTGTGCGCCATTGCTCCTCATACACACTTCACACTCCGGTCACTGAGGGTGCAGGGCGCTTGGGGGGGGCGCCCTGAGCAGCAATAAAAACACCTTGGCTGGCATATATATCACAATATATAGCCCCAGAGGCTATATATGTGATAAATACCCCTGCCAGAATCCATAAAAAAGCGGGAGAAAAGTCCGCGAAAAAGGGGCGGAGCTATATCTCTCAGCACACTGGCGCCATTTTCTCTTCACAGTGCAACTGGAAGACAGCTCCCCAGGCTCTCCCCTGTAGTTTTCAGGCTCAAAGGGTTAAAAAGAGAGGGGGGGCACTAAATTTAGGCGCAATATTGTATATACAAGCAGCTATTGGGAAAAATTCACTCAATATAGTGTTAATCCCTAAATTATATAGCGCTCTGGTGTGTGCTGGCATACTCTCTCTCTGTCTCCCCAAAGGGCTGTGTGGGGTCCTGTCCTCAGTCAGAGCATTCCCTGTGTGTGTGCGGTGTGTCGGTACGGCTGTGTCGACACGTTTGATGAGGAGGCTTATGTGATGGCAGAGCAGATGCCGATAAATGTGATGTCGCCCCCTGTGGGGCCGACACCAGAGTGGATGGATAGGTGGAAGGTATAAACCGACAGTGTCAACTCTTTACATAAAAGGCTGGATGATGTAACAGCTATGGGACAGCCGGCTTCTCAGCCCGCGCCTGCCCAGGCGTCTCAAAGGCCATCAGGGGCTCAAAAACGCCCGCTCCCTCAGATGGCAGACACAGATGTCGACACGGAGTTCTGACTCCAGTGTCGACGAGGTTGAGACATATACACAATCCACTAGGAACATCCGTTACATGATCCCGGCAAAAAAAAAAATGTGTTACACATTTCTGACATTAACCCAAGTACCACTAAAAAAGGGTTTTATGTTTGGGGAGAAAAAGCAGGCAGTGTTTTGTTCCCCCATCAAATGAGTGAATGAAGTGTGAAAAAGCGTGGGTTCCCCCGATAAGAAACTGGTAATTTCTAAAAAGTTACTGATGGCGTACCCTTTCCCGCCAGAGGATAAGTTACGCTGGGAGATATCCCCTAGGGTGGATAAGGCGCTCACACGTTTGTCAAAAAAGGTGGCACTGCCGTCTTAGGATACGGCCACTTTGAAGGTACCTGCTGATAAAAAGCAGGAGGCTATCCTGAAGTCTGTATTTACACACTCAGGTACTAGACTGAGACCTGCAGATAGTGCTGCTGCAGCGTGGTCTGTAACCCTGTCAAACAGGGATACTATTTTGCGAACATAAGACGTCGTCTTATATATGAGGGATGCACAGAGGGATATTTTGCCGGCTGGCATCCAGAATTAATGCAATGTCCATTCGGTCAGGAGGTTATTAGAGACCCGACACTGGACAGGTGATGCTGACTTTAAAAGGCACATAGAGCCTTATAAGGGTGAGGAATGGGGATGGTCTCTGGGACCTCGTATCCACAGCAACAGCTGGGAAGAAAATTTTTTACCTCCGGTTTCCTCACAGCCTCAGAAAGCACTGTATTATCAGGTACAGTCCTTTCGGCTTCAGAAATGCAAGCGTGTAAAACGAGGGAAGAGGGAAAAAGCTGCACCAGTCAGCCAGTTCCCAGAATCAAAATTCTTCCCCCGCTTTCTCTGGGTCCACCGCATGACGGGGGGGCTCCACAGGCGTAGCCAGGTACGGTGGGGGGCCGCCTCAAAAATTTCAGCGATCAGTGGGCTCGCTCACAGGTGGATCCCTAGATCCTTCAAGTAGTATCTCAGGGGTACAAGCTGGAATTCGAGGCGTCTCCCCCCCCCGCCGTTTCCTCAAATCTGCCTTGCCGACAACTCCCTCAGGCAGGGAGGCTGTGCTAGAGGCAACTCACAAGCTGTATTCCCAGCAGGTGATAGTCAAGGTGCCCCTACTTCAACAAAGACGGGGTTACTATTCCACACTGTTTGTGGTACCGAAACCGGACGGTTCGGTGAGACCCATTTTATATTTGAAATCCTTGAACACATACATAAGAAAATTCAAGTTCAAGATGGAATCGCTCAGGGCGATTATTGCAAGCCTGGAGGAGGGGGATTACATGGTATCCCTGGACATCAAGGAGGCTTACCTACATGTCCCCATTTACCATCCTCACCAGGAGTACCTCAGATTTGTGGTACAGGATTGCCATTACCAATTCCAAACACTGCCGTTTGGACTGTCCACGGCACCGAGGGTCTTTACCAAGGTAATGGCAGAAATGATTATACTCCTTCGAGAAAGGAAGTTTTAATTATCCCGTACTTGGACGATCTCCTTATAAAGGCAAGGTCCAAGGAGCAGTTGGTCGGAGTAGCACTATCTCGGGAAGTGCTACAACAGCACGGATGGATTCTATACATTCCAAAGTCACAGCTGGTTCCTACCACACGCCTACTGTTCCTGGGGATGGTTCTGGACACAGAACAGGAAAAAGTGTTTCTCCCGCAGGAGAAAGCCAAGGAGCTGTCATCTCTAGTCAGAGACCTCCTGAAACCAAAGCAGGTATCGGTGCATCACTGCACACGAGTCCTGGGAAAAATGGTAGCTTCTTACGAAGCAAAATTCCATTCGGCAGGTTCCATGCAAGAACCTTTCAGTGGGACCTCTTGGACAAGTGGTCGGGATCGCATCTTCAGATGCATCGGCTGATAACCCTGTCTCCAAGGACCAGGGTATCTCTACTGCGGTGGCTGCAGAGTGCTCATCTTCAAGAGGGCCGCAGATTCGGCATACAGGACTGGGTCCTGGTAACCACGGATGCCAACCTTCGAGGCTGGGGGGCAGTCACACAGGGAAGAAATTTCCAAGGACTTTGGTCAAGTCAGGAGTCGTCCCTACACATAAATATTCTGGAACTGAGGGCCATTTACAATGCCCTAAGTCTGGCAAGGCCTCTGCTTCAAAACCAGCCGGTACTGATCCAATCAGACAACATCACGGCAGTCGCCCATGTAAACCGACAGGGCGGCACAAGAAGCAGGATGGCGATGGCAGAAGCCACAAGGATTCTCCGATGGGCGGAAAATCACGTCTTAGCACTGTCAGCAGTGTTCATTCCGGGAGTGGACAACTGGGAAGCAGACTTCCTCAGCGGACACGACCTACACCCGGGAGAGTGGGGACTTCATCCAGAAGTCTTCCAACTGTTGGTAAACCGTTGGGAAAGGCCACAGGTGGACATGATGGCGTCCCGCCTAAACAAAAAACTAGAGAGATATTGCGCCAGGTCAAGGGACCCTCAGGCGATAGTGGTGGACGCTCTAGTGACACCGTGGGTGTACCAGTCGGTTTATGTGTTCCCTCCTCTGCCTCTCATACCAAAGGTACTGAGAATAATAAGAAAACGAGGAGTAAGAACAATACTCGTGGTTCCGGATTGGCCAAGACGAGCGTGGTACCCGGAACTTCAAGAGATGATCTCAGAGGACCCATGGCCTCTGCCGCTCAGACAGGACCTGCTGCAGCAGGGGCCCTGTCTGTTCCAAGACTTACCGCGGCTGCGTTTGACGGCATGGCGGTTGAACGCCGGATCCTGAAGGAAAAGGGCATTCCGGAGGAAGTCATTCCTACGCTGATTAAAGCCAGGAAAGATGTAACTGCAAAGCATTATCACCGCATATGGCGGATGTATGTTGCTTGGAGTGAGGCCAAAAAGGCCCCAACAGAGGAATTTCAACTGGGTCGATTTCTGCATTTCCTACAAGCAGGAGTGACTATGGGCCTGAAATTAGGCTCCATTAGGGTACAGATCTCGGCTCTGTCGATTTTCTTCCAGAAAGAACTAGCTTCACTACCTGAAGTTCAGACGTTTGTTAAGGGAGTGCTGCATATTCAGCCCCCTTTTGTGCCTCCAGTGGCACCTTGGGATCTCAACGTGGTGTTGAGTTTCTTAAAATCACATTGGTTTGAGCCACTTAAAACCGTGGATCTAAAATATCTCACGTGGAAAGTGGTCATGTTATTGGCCTTGGCTTCAGCCAGGCGTGTGTCAGAATTGGCGGCTTTGTCATGTAAAAGCCCTTATCTGATTTTCCATATGGATAGGGCAGAATTGAGGACTCGTCCCCAGTTTCTCCCTAAGGTGGTATCAGCTTTTCACTTGAACCAACCTATTGTGGTGCCTGCGGCTACTAGGGACTTGGAGGATTCCAAGTTGCTGGACGTAGTCAGGGCCTTGAAAATTTATGTTTCCAGGACGGCTAGAGTCAGGAAAACTGACTCGCTATTTATCCTGTATGCACCCAACAAGCTGGGTGCTACTGCTTCTAAGCAGACTATTGCTCGCTGGATTTGTAGCACAATTCAGCTGGCGCATTCTGCGGCTGGACTGCCGCATCCTAAATCAGTAAAAGCCCATTCCACAAGGAAGGTGGGCTCATCTTGGGCGGCTGCCCGAGGGGTCTCGGCTTTACAACTTTGCCGAGCTGCTACTTGGTCAGGGGCAAACACGTTTGCAAAATTCTACAAATTTGATACCCTGGCTGAGGAGGACCTTGAGTTCTCTCATTCGGTGCTGCAGAGTCATCCGCACTCTCCCGCCCGTTTGGGAGCTTTGGTATAATCCCCATGGTCCTTTCGGAGTTCCCAGCATCCACTAGGACGTCAGAGAAAATAAGATTTTACTCACCGGTAAATCTATTTCTCGTAGTCCGTAGTGGATGCTGGGCGCCCGTCCCAAGTGCGGATTGTCTGCAATACTTGTACATAGTTATTGTTAACTAAAGGGTTATGGTTGAGCCATCTGTTGAGAGGCTCAGTTATGTTTCATACTGTTAAACTGGGTATGGTATCACGAGTTATACGGTGTGATTGGTGTGGCTGGTAAGAGTCTTACCCGGGATTCAAAATCCTTCCTTATTATGTCAGCTCGTCCGGGCACAGTGTCCTAACTGAGGCTTGGAGGAGGGTCATAGTGGGAGGAGCCAGTGCACACCAGGTGACCTAAAAGCTTTCTTTAGTTGTGCCCAGTCTCCTGCGGAGCCGGTATTCCCCATGGTCCTTTCGGAGTTCCCAGCATCCACTACGGACTACGAGAAATAGATTTACCGGTGAGTAAAATCTTATTATTTCTCTGACGTCCTAGTGGATGCTGGGGACTCCGTAAGGACCATGGGGAATAGCGGGCTCCGCAGGAGACTGGGCACTCTAAAGAAAGATTTAGTACTATCTGGTGTGCACTGGCTCCTCCCTCTATGCCCCTCCTCCAGACCTCAGTTAGAATCTGTGCCCGGACAGAGCTGGGTGCTTTTAGTGAGCTCTCCTGAGCTTGCTAATAAGAAAGTATTTTAGTTAGGTTTTTTATTTTCAGAGAGCTTCTGCTGGCAACAGACTCTCTGCTACGAGGGACTGAGGGGAGAGAAGCAAACCTACTAACTGCGGCTAGGTTGCGCTTCTTAGGCTACTGGACACCATTAGCTCCAGAGGGATCGAACACAGGACCTGACCTTGTCGTCCGTTCCCGGAGCCGCGCCGCCGTCCCCCTCGCAGAGCCAGAAGACAGAAGCCGGCAGAAGCGGAGAAGACATCGAAATCGGCGGCAGAAGACTCCTGTCTTCACATGAGGTAGCGCACAGCACTGCAGCTGTGCGCCATTGCGCCCACACTAACTCACACACTCCGGTCACTGTAGGGTGCAGGGCGCAGGGGGGGGGGGGGGGCGCCCTGGGCAGCAATTGTTACCTCCTGGCGAATGCTGCATATAAACAGTGGCACACTGTTATATGTATGAGCCCCCGCCATTTATTTTGCAAGAAATCGCGGGACAGAAGCCCGCTGCTGAGGGGGCGGGGCCTTCTTCCTCAGCACTCACCAGCGCCATTTTCCTTCCACAGCTCCGCTGAGAGGAAGCTCCCCGGGCTCTACCCTGCAGAATCACGGTAGAAGGGTAAAAAAGAGAGGGGGGGCACATAAATTTAGGCACATAAATCATAATACAGCAGCTACTGGGTAAACACTAAGTTACTGTGTAATCCCTGGGTTATATAGCGCTGGGGGGTGTGCTGGCAAACTCCTCTCTCTGTCTCTCCAAAAGGCCTTGTGGGGGTCCTGTCTTCATTTAGAGCTTCCCCTGTGTGTGTGGTGTGTCGGTACGCGTGTGTCGACATGTTTGACGAAGAGGGCTATGTGGAGGCAGAGCAAGTGCAGTTGACTGACGTGTCGCCGCCGACGGTTCAGACACCTGATTGGATGGATATGTGGAAGGTGTTAAATGATAATGTAAACTCCTTACATAAAAGGTTGGATAAAGCTGATACCTCGGGCCAGTCAGGGTCTCAACCCATGCCTGATCCTACAGCGCAGAGGCCCTCAGGGTCTCAAAAGCGCCCACTATCCAAAATGGTTGACACAGATGTCGACACGGATTCTGACTCCAGTGTCGACGACGATGATGCAAAATTGCAACCAAAAATGACAAAAGTTATACGTTACATGATTATAGCGATGAAGGATATTTTACACACATCAGAGGTAAACCCTGTCCCTGACAAGAGGGTTTATATGTATGGGGAGAAAAAGCAAGAGGTGACTTTTCCCCCTTCACATGAGTTAAATGAGTTATGTGAAAGAGCGTGGGATTCCCCAGATAAGAAAGTCCTGATTTCCAAAAGGTTACTTATGGCGTACCCTTTCCCGCCAGAGGACAGGGTGCGCTGGGAATCCTCCCCTAGGGTAGATAAAGCTCTGACACGCTTATCTAAGAAGGTGGCCCTGCCGTCGCAGGATACGGCCACCCTAAAGGATCCTGCAGATAGAAAGCAGGAAAGTATCCTGAAATCTGTTTATACACATTCAGGGACTCTACTGAGGCCAGCAATTGCGTCGGGGTGGATGTGTAGTGCTGTAGCAGCGTGGACAGATAATCTGTCTGAGGAAATGGATACCTTAGACAGGGGTACCATTATGCTGACCCTGGGGCATATAAAAGACACTGTCCTATATATGAGGGATGCCCAGAGGGACATTTGCCTACTGGGCTCTAGAATTAATGCAATGTCAATTTCTGCCAGGAGGGTCCTGTGGACTCTGCAGTGGACAGGTGATGCCGACTCCAAAAAACACATGGAGGTGTTACCTTACAAGGGTGAGGAATTGTTTGGGGACGGTCTCTCGGACCTGGTTTCCACAGCTACTGCTGGGAAGTCAAACTTTTTGCCATATATTCCCTCACATCCGAAGAAAGCACCGTATTACCAAATGCAGTCCTTTCGCGCACAAAGAAGCAAGAAGGTCAGAGGTGCTTCCTTTCTTGCTAGAGGCAGGGCAGAGGAAAAAAGCTGCACCTTACAGCTAGTTCCCAGGAACAGAAGTCCTCCCCGGCTTCCACTAAATCCACCGCATGACGCTGGGGCTCCACGGGTGGAGCCAGGAGCAGTGGGGGCGCGTCTCCGACATTTCAGCCACCAGTGGGTTCGCTCCCAGGTGGATCC
The DNA here is from genome assembly GCF_028390025.1 of Pseudophryne corroboree. Taxonomy (NCBI): domain Eukaryota; kingdom Metazoa; phylum Chordata; class Amphibia; order Anura; family Myobatrachidae; genus Pseudophryne; species Pseudophryne corroboree. The sequence goes on from NC_086450.1 coordinate 111,156,786, forward strand.
CTGGGCTATACAGATTGTGTCTCAGGGATACAAGCTGGAATTCGAGGTGATGCCCCCTCAACGTTACCTAAAATCGGCCCTGCCAGCTTCCCCCATAGAAAGGGAAGTAGTGGTAGCAGCAATTCACAAGCTATTTCTCCAGCAGGTGGTGGTAAAGGTTCCCCTTCCTCAACAGGGGAAGGGATACTATTCCACAATGTTTGTGGTACCGAAACCGGACGGTTCGGTCAGACCTATATTAAATTTAAAGTCCCTGAACATTTATCTGAAAAGATTCAAGTTCAAAATGGAATCGCTCAGAGCGATCATTGCAAGCCTGGAAGAGGGGGATTTTATGGTGTCTCTGGACATCAAGGATGCTTACTTGCATGTCCCCATTTATCCGCCTCATCAGGAGTACCTCAGATTTGTGGTACTGGACTGTCATTACCAATTCCAGACGTTGCCGTTTGGTCTGTCCACGGCACCGAGAATATTTACCAAGGTAATGGCAGAAATGATGGTGAGCCTGAGAAAGCAAGGAGTCACAGTTATCCCATACTTGGACGATCTCCTCATAAAGGCGAGGTCGAGGGAGCAGTTGCAGAACAGCGTAGCGCACTCACAGGAAGTGTTGCAACAGCATGGCTGGATTCTGAATATCCCAAAGTCGCAGCTGATTCCTACGACGCGTCTGCCCTTTCTGGGCATGATTCTGGACACAGACAAGAAGAAGGTGTTTCTCCCGACGGAGAAGGCTCAAGAGCTTGTGACTCTAGTCAGAGACCTCTTAAAACCGAAACAGGTGTCGGTGCATCACTGCACGCGAGTCCTGGGAAAGATGGTGGCATCGTCCGAAGCCATTCCCTTCGGCAGGTTCCATGCAAGGATCTTTCAATGGGATCTGTTGGACAAATGGTCCGGATCGCATCTTCAGATGCATCGGCTGATCACCCTGTCCCCCAGGGCCAGGGTGTCTCTTCTGTGGTGGCTACAGAGTGCTCACCTTCTCGAGGGCCGCAGATTCGGCATACAGGACTGGGTCCTGGTGACCACGGATACGAGCCTCCGAGGGTGGGGGGCAGTCACTCAGGGAAGAAACTTTCAAGGGTTGTGGTCAAGTCAGGAAACTTGTCTGCACATAAATATCCTGGAACTAAGGGCCATATTCAACGCCCTGAGTCAAGCGGAGCCCCTGCTTCGCAACCAACCGGTGCTGATTCAGTCAGACAACATCACCGCGGTGGCTCATGTAAACCGCCAGGGCGGCACAAGAAGCAGAGTCGCGATGGCGGAAGCCACCAGGATTCTTCGGTGGGCGGAGAATCACGTACAAGCACTGTCAGCAGTGTTCATTCCGGGAGTGGACAACTGGGAAGCAGACTTCCTCAGCAGGCACGACCTCCACCCGGGAGAGTGGGGACTTCATCAAGAAGTCTTCATTCAGATTACAAATCGATGGGAACTGCCACAGGTAGACATGATGGCGTCCCGTCTCAACAAAAAGCTGCAACGGTATTGCGCCAGGTCAAGAGACCCTCAGGCTATAGCTGTGGACGCCCTGGTAACACCGTGGGTGTTCCAGTCGGTCTATGTGTTCCCTCATCTTCCTCTCATACCCAAGGTACTGAGAATCGTAAGAAGAAGAGGAGTGAGAACAATACTCATTGTTCCGGAATGGCCAAGAAGACCTTGGTACCCGGAATTGCAAGAAATGCTCACAGAGGACCCATGGCCTCTGCCTCTCAGACAGGACCTGTTGCAACGGGGGCCCTGCCTGTTCCAAGACTTACCGCGGCTGCGTTTGACAGCATGACGGTTGAACGCCGGATCCTAGCGGAAAAAGGCATTCTGGAGGAAGTTATTCCTACGCTGATAAAGGCTAGAAAGGACGTGACAGCAAAGCATTATCACCGCATATGGCGAAAATATGTTGCTTGGTGTGAGGCCAGGAAGGCCCCTACAGAGGAATTCCAACTGGGCAGATTTCTGCACTTTCTACAGTCTGGAGTGACTATGGGCTTGAAGTTGGGATCCATAAAGGTCCAGTTTTCGGCCCTATCCATTTTCTTTCAAAAGGAACTGGCATCTCTTCCTGAAGTTCAGACGTTTGTTAAGGGAGTGCTGCATATTCAGCCCCCTTTTGTGCCACCTGTGGCACCTTGGGATCTCAACGTGGTGTTGGGTTTCCTGAAATCCCACTGGTTTGAACCACTTAAGACTGTGGAGCTAAAGTATCTCACGTGGAAGGTGGTCATGCTATTGGCATTAGCTTCGGCTAGGCGTGTGTCAGAATTGGCGGCTTTGTCATGTAAAAGCCCCTATCTGGTTTTTCATATGGACAGGGCAGAATTGCGGACTCGTCCCCAATTTCTGCCAAAGGTGGTGTCATCTTTTCATTTGAACCAACCTATTGTAGTGCCTGCGGCTACTCGTGACTTGGAGGATTCCAGGTTACTAGATGTAGTCAGGGCTTTGAAGATTTATGTAGACCGAACGGCTGGAGTCCGGAAAACTGACTCGCTGTTTATCCTATATGCCCCCAACAAGTTGGGTGCTCCTGCTTCAAAGCAAACCGTTGCCCGCTGGATCTGTAACACGATTCAGCAGGCTCATTCTGCGGCTGGATTGCCGCATCCAAAATCAGTGAAAGCCCATTCCACAAGGACGGTGGGCTCTTCTTGGGCGGCTGCCCGAGGGGTCTCGGCATTACAGCTTTGCCGAGCTGCTACTTGGTGGGGTTCAAACACATTTGCAAAATTCTACAAGTTTGATACCCTGGCTGAGGAGGAACTTGAGTTTGCCCATTCGGTGCTGCAGAGTCATCCGCTCTCTCCCGCCCGTTTGGGAGCTTTGGTATAATCCCCATGGTCCTTACGGAGTCCCCAGCATCCACTAGGATGTCAGAGAAAATAAGATTTTACTTACCGGTAAATCTATTTCTCTTAGTCCGTAGTGGATGCTGGGCGCCCGTCCCAAGTGCGGACTTTCTGCAATACGTGTACATAGTTATTGCTTAATAATGGGTTATGTTATGTTGGCATCCATTGTTGATGCCCTGTTGTTGTTCATACTGTTGACTGGATAAGTGTATCACAAGTTATACGGTGTGGCTGGTATGAGTCTTACCCGAGATTCCAAAATCCTTTCCTTATAATGTCTGCTCTTCCGGGCATAGTTTCCTTAACTGAGGTCTGGAGGAGGGGCATAGAGGGAGGAGCCAGTGCACACCAGATAGTACTAAATCTTTCTTTAGAGTGCCCAGTCTCCTGCGGAGCCTGCTATTCCCCATGGTCCTTACGGAGTCCCCAGCATCCACTACGGACTACAAGAAATAGATTTACCGGTAAGTAAAATCTTATTTTTTATTATTAATGACACTTACAAATAATGGAACTAATCCTTGTGTGTCTGGCTACAGATGACAATACTGCAGAAAACATTAATACTATAAAGCAGACCGTTGTCCCTGGCCCCTACACTGATGTCAGGCGTTTTATAACCTGCACATATTTATGGTCTCTAATCTCTGGAGAACTAGCTGATTACATCACCAAAACCTGTACATTGAACTGGTCATGAGGGGGAAATCCACTGAGTCAGGTAGTGATTGAGCATGTGATATTTGTGAGGTGCGTGTGATTTGTGTATGTTATTGCAGCTAATGAGTGATATTTTTAACATGTTATTAGCTAGAGTAGTAGATACCACACAGTATCTTAAGAAACCCTGTGACTAAGATCTTATTTGCGGTTATTACAACTTGCACCGCGTAGTCTGATACATTTGTAGGAGCATGTTTCATCTGCAGCGCTTGCCGTCAATCAGTCAATGCGATTTTATTGGTTACTTACATGTCTTTGTTGTGGTTCCAAAGTTTTTGTCTAAGGCTTGGGTACACATTAGATGATCTATCGCCCCGACGCGGATTGGAACAATATATTGTGTATTCTGTTCCCCCAGTTGCTCACTCCTGTGTTCCGTTTGAAGGGTCGTCCTGTCGGGCTGGCAGCCAGCATGCAGGTGAATGTGGCCATGAACAATATATTGCATGGCCGCGCAGTATATCGTTCAGTGTGTACGGTCGTCCGATAACAAGATTCTTCCAATATGGAAACTGTAAGATTATTAATAATATAATCATTAACATCCGTATTAGTCGCCCTGACATACAAACAGAATAAAAAAGGCAAAGAGAATAGCACACATAGCTGCAGTAGCAGGAAAATCCTCACTATCGAAGGTGTAACGAGAAGAGATGGGTAAGACCAAAGCTAGGAAGGTTGTATAACTACAAAAGGTAGGCTAAATCTTGTGTTTAGCGGCGCAATACTCACTCCAGCTGAACTAGTGTCGTAGCAAGTCGTCGGCTGATGACGTATAAGAAGATCCCGTAGTTCCAAACTCCTCAGGGGTCTGGACATTCTTCTTTACCGTAAAATATTGGGGACAGTAGCTGAACGCCAGTGTTGGGCAATCAGACATTTAGTCGAAATGAGTATATGGCCCATTTTATATCTGTCATTTCTCTGACGTCCTAGTGGATGCTGGGAACTCCGTAAGGACCATGGGGAATAGCGGCTCCGCAGGAGACTGGGCACATCTAAAGAAAGCTTTAGGATCACCTGGTGTGCACTGGCTCCTCCCCCTATGACCCTCCTCCAAGCCCCAGTTAGATTTCTGTGCCCGACGAGAAGGGTGCACACTAGGGGCTCTCCTGAGCTCTTTGTGAAAGTTTTAGTTTAGGTTTATTATTTTCAGTGAGACCTGCTGGCAACAGGCTCACTGCATCGAGGGACTAAGGGGAGAAGAAGCGAACTCACCTGCGTGCAGAGTGGATTGGGCTTCTTAGGCTACTGGACATTAGCTCCAGAGGGACGATCACAGGTTCAGCCTGGATGGGTCACCGGAGCCGCGCCGCCGTCCCCCTTACAGAGCCAGAAGAGCGAAGAGGTCCGGAAAAATCGGCGGCAAAAGACGATCCTGTCTTCAGATAAGGTAGCGCACAGCACCGCAGCTGTGCGCCATTGCTCTCAGCACACTTCACACTCCGGTCACTGAGGGTGCAGGGCGCTGGGGGGGGCAGCGCCCTGAGACGCAATAAATCGATAAAAAAACCTTATATGGCTAAAATAAATGCATCACATATAACTCCTGGGCTATATGGATGCATTTAACCCCTGCCAAAACATACAGAAAAAGGATGATAAGGACGCCGAGAAAGGGGCGGAGCCTATCTCCTCAGCACACTGGCGCCATTTTCCCTCACAGCTCAGTTGGAGGGAAGCTCCCTGGCTCTCCCCTGCAGTCACTACACTACAGAAAGGGGTTAAAAAAGAGAGGGGGGCACAAATTAGGCGCAGTATATAACAATACAGCAGCTAAAAAGGGAAAAACACTTATATAAGGTTATCCCTGTATATATATAGCGCTCTGGTGTGTGCTGGCAAACTCTCCCTCTGTCTCCCCAAAGGGCTAGTGGGGTCCTGTCCTCTATCAGAGCATTCCCTGTGTGTGTGCTGTGTGTCGGTACGTTGGTGTCGACATGTATGAGGAGAAAAATGATGAGGAGACGGAGTAGAGTGTCTGAAATAGTGTTGTCACCCCCTAGGGGGTCGACACCTGAGTGGATGTACTGTTGAAATTGCGTGACAGTGTCAGCTTTGTATAAAAGACAGTGGTTGACATGAGACAGCCGGCTACTCAGCTTGTGCATGTCCAGACGTCTCATACAGGGGCCCTAAAGCGCCCGTTACCTCAGATACAGACGCCGACAGGGGTACTGACTCCTGTGTCGACGGTGAAGAGACAACCGTGATTTCCAATAGGGCCACACATTGCATGATTGAGGCAATGGAAAAAGTTTACACTTTTCTGATAATATGAATACCACCAAAAAAAAAAAAAAAAAAGGGGTATTATGTTTGGTGAGGAAAAACTTCCTGTAGTTTTCCTGAATCTGAGAAATAAAATGAGGTGTGTGATGATGCGTGGGTTTCCCCCCGATAACAATTGATATTTTCTAAAAAGTTATTGGCAGTATACCTTTTCCCGCCAGAGGTTAGGGTGCGTTGGGAAACACCCCCTAGGGTGGATAAAGCGCTCACACGCTTGTAAAAACAAGGGCTCTACCCTCTCCTGAGATGGCCGCCCTTAAGGATCCTGCTGATAGAAAGCAGGAGCGTATCCTAAAATGTAATTACACACATACTGGTGTTATACTGCGACCAGCAATCGCCTCAGCCTGGATGTGCAGTGCTGGGGTGGCGTGGTCGGATTCCCTGACTGGAAATATGATATCCTAGATAAGGACAGTATATTATTGCCTATAGAGCAATTAAAAGATGCATTTCTATATATGCAGGATGCACAGCGGAATATTTGCCGACTGGCATCAAGTATAAGTGCGTTGTCCAATTATTCCAGTAAAGTGGTCAGGTGATGCGGATTCCAAACGGCATTTGGAAGTATTGCCTTAAAAGAGGGGATGTACCCCAGGTCGCCTCTCAAAATAAGACGCCGTATTATCAGGCGCAGTCCTGGTTGGCAGGCGGACAAAAGGGTTCCTCTTTTCTGCTCGTGACAGAGGGAGAGGAAAATGGCTGCAGAGATCAGCCAGTTCCAAGGAACAGAAACCCTTTTCCGCCGCTGCCAAGCCCTCAGTATGACGCTAGGGCTTTACAAGTTCAGGCACGGTGGGGTCCCGTTCTCAATGAATTTCAGTGCGCAGTGGGCTCACTCGCAAGTAGACCCCTGGATCCTTCAGATAATATTTCAGGGGTACAAATTGGAATTCGAGACGTATTCCCCTCGCCGTTTCCAAAAGTCTGTTTTACCGACGTCTCCCGCTGACAGGGAGGCAGTTTTGGAAGCCATTCACAAGCTGTATTCCCAGCAGGTGATAATCAAGGTACCCCTCCTGCAACAGGGAACGGGGTATTATTCCACACTATTGTGGTAACGAAGCCAGACGGCTCGGTGAGACCGATTTTAAAATCTAAAATCTTTGAACACTTGCATACAGAGGTTCAAATTCAAAATTGAGTCACTCAGAGCAGTGATTGCAAACCTGGAAGAAGGGGACTACATGATGTCTCGGGACATCAAGGAGGCTTACCTTCATGTCAAAATTTACCCTTCTCACCAAGGGTATTTCAGGTTATGGTACAGAACTGTATCAGTTCGGACGCTGCCGTAGGGATGGTCCACGGCACCCCGGGTCTTTACTGAAGTAATGACCGAAATGATGATATTCCTTCGAAGGAAGGGAATTTTAGTTATCCTTTACTTGGACGATTCCCTGATAAGGGTAAGATCCAGGGAACAGTTGGAGATCGGTGTAGCACTATATCAGGTAGTGTTGCGGCAGCACGATTGGATTTTCAATATTCCAAAATCACAGCTGGTTCCGACGACTTGTCTTCTGTTCCTAGGGATGATTCTGGACATAGTCCAGAAAGAAGGTGCTTCTCCCGGAGGAGAAAGCCAGGGAGTTATCCGAGCTAGTCAGGAACCTCCTAAAACCGAACCAAGTCTCAGTGCATCAATGCACAAGGGTTCTGGGTAAAAATGGTGGCTTCCTACGAAGCAATCCCATTCGGCAGATTCCACGCACAGTGGAACCTTCTGGACAAATGGTCCGGGTCGCATCTTCAGATGCTTCAGCGGATAACCCTGTCACCAGGGACAAGGGTATCCCTCCTGTGGTGGTTGCTGAGTGCTCATCTTCTAGAGGGCCGCAGATTCGGCATTCGGGACTGGGTCCTGGTGGCCACGGATGCCAGCCTGCGAGGCTGGGGAGCAGTCACACAGGGAAGGAATTTCCAGGGCTTATGGTCAAGCCTGGAGACATCTCTTCATATAAACATTCTGGAACTAAGGGCCATTTACAATGCCCTAAGTCAAGCGAAACCCCTGCTTCAGGGTCAGGCGGTATTGATCCAATCGGACAACATCACGTCAGTCGCCCACGTAAACAGACAGGGCGGCAGGAGGGCAATGGCAGAAGCTGCAAGGATTTTCGCTGGGCGGAAAATCATGTGATAGCACTGTCAGCAGTGTTCATTCCGGGAGTGGACAACTGGGAAGCAGACTTCCTCAGCAGACACGACCTTCACCCGGGAGAGTGGGGACTTCACCCAGAAGTCTTCCACCTGATTGTAAACCGTTGAGAAAAACAAAAGGTGGACATAATGGCGTCCCGTCTAAACAAAAAACTAGACAGATATTGCGCCAGGTCAAGGGACCCTCAGGCAATAGCGGTGGACGCTCTGGTAACACCGTGGGTGTACCAGTCAGTGTATGTGTTCCCTCCTCTGCCCCTCGTACCAAAAGTACTGAGAATCATAAGAAGGAGAGGAGTAAGAACTATACTCGTGGTTCCGGATTGGCCAAGAAGGACTTGGTATCCGGAACTTCAAGAGATGCTCACGGACGAACCGTGGCCTCTACCTCTAAGAAAGGACCTGCTCCAGCAGGGGCCTTGTCTGTTCCAAGACTTACCGTGGCTGCGTTTGACGGCATGGCGGTTGAACGCCGGATCCTGAAGATCCCTACCCTGGTCAAGGCCAGGAAAGACGTAACCGCAAAACATTATCACCGCATTTGGCGAAAATATGTTGCGTGGAGTGAGGCCAAGAAGGCCCCTACAGAGGAATTTCAACTGGGTCGTTTCCTCCATTTCCTGCAAACAGGACTGTCTATGGGCCTAAAATTAGGGTCCATTAAGGTTCAAATTTCGGCCCTGTCGATTTTCTTCCAAAAAGAACTGGCTTCAGTGCCTGAAGTTCAGACATTTGTAAAAGGGGTACTGCATATACAGTCTCCTTTTGTGCCTCCAGTGGCACCTTGGGGATCTCAATGTTGTGTTGAGTTTCCTAAAGTCACATTGGTTTGAACCACTCACCACTGTGGACTTAAAATATCTCACATGGAAGTGACGAGTTAGCCCTGGTTTCAGCCAGGCGGGTGTCAGAATTGGCGGCTTTATCATATAAAGCCCTTACTTAATATTTCATTCTGAAAGGGCAGAATTGAGGACTCGTCCTCAAATTTTCTACCTAAGGTGGTTTCTGCATTTCACATGAACCAACCTATTGTGGTACCTGCGGCTACTAAGGACTTGGAGGATTCCAAGTTGCTTGACGTGGTCAGGACCCTGAAAATACATGTTTCCAGGACGGCTGGAGTCAGAAAATCTGACTCGCTGTTTATCCTGTATGCACCCAACAAACTGGGTGCTCCTGCTTCTAAGCAGACGATTGCTCGTTGGATTTGTAGTACAATTCAGCTTGCACATTCTGTGGCAGGCCTGCCACAGCCAAAAATCTTAAAATGCCCACTCCACAAGGAAGGTGGGCTCATCTTGGGCAGCTGCCCGAGGGGTCTCGGCTTTACAACTTTGCCGAGCAGTTACTTGGTCAAGAGCAAATACGTTTGTAAAATTCTACAAAGTTGATATCTTGGCTGAGGAGGACCTGGAGTTCTCTCATTCGGTGCTGCAGAGTCATCCGCACTTTCCCGCCCGTTTGGGAGCTTTGGTATAATCCCCATGGTCCTTACGGAGTTCCCAGCATCCACTAGGACGTCAGAGAAAATAAGAATTTACTTACCGATAATTCTATTTCTCGTAGTCCGTAGTGGATGCTGGGCGCCCATCCCAAGTGCGGATTGTCTGCAATACTGGTACATAATTATTGTTACCAAAAAATTCGGGTTATTGTTGTAGTGAGCCATCTTTTCTAGAGGCTCCTCTATTATCATGCTGTTAACTGGGTTCAGATCACAAGTTGTACAGTGTGATTGGTGTGGCTGGTATGAGTCTTACCCGGGATTCAAAATCCTTCCTTATTGTGTACGCTCGTCCGGGCACAGTATCCTAACTGAGGCTTGGAGGAGGGTCATAGGGGGAGGAGCCAGTGCACACCAGGTGATCCTAAAGCTTTCTTTAGATGTGCCCAGTCTCCTGCGGAGCCGCTATTCCCCATGGTCCTTACGGAGTTCCCAGCATCCACTACGGACTACGAGAAATAGAATTATCGGTAAGTAAATTCTTATTTTAACGGAGATGTCTGCATGAAACACATGGATTAGAGACAGTAAAGGGGTTGGACTAACAGAAAAATGCAAAATTTTCGAAATAACATCAAAAATGTAAGACCATAAAGTAGTGACGGCAAAGCATGACCAAATATGTGGATAAGGGAGCCAACATTACTACAGTTATGCCAACATAGTAACCTTTTATAGCTCTATATTACCTATGCAGCAATTTATAGAACAGTTCTAGGTGGGAGACGCATTTAGAGAAGCGAAGGCATGTCCGGAAAGTCGAGTGCCAATCGTGATCAGTTAAAGTGCACGATAGATCAGCCTCCCATTTTAACAATGAGGGGAATTTAAAGGGTCTCGAGGGGCTCACCATAATGGCGTACCACCAGGAGATGCCTTATTTACTCTCCGCTTTAGTAAATCTATCAGTGAGATAGTTAGGGAGTGGCAGTAATACACGTGGGGCCGTCGTGACACTAAATATCCACTGCTGGAGCTGGAGATACTTGTACAAATATCTAGGGTCGAGGGAATATTGTGATTGTATTTGGGAGTACAGGATCAGAACACCATGTAGTGTTAACTCTATTGTCAAATGGACCCCTTGGGATAGCTAAGAGTCAACTTAAGGTTCGGGATAAGGAACACTAACCCTTTAAGGGAAAGGGCAGCCGAGGGGGGAGAGATATCGGCAGATCTCGCTACAAATTCTAACCACACTTTACGAGTGCCTTGGACCAAGGCAGAGCGTGCTGTGGGATGTATTTTAATTGTGGAAGGCAAACTCAAGCAATCGGGTAGTGGAAATGGACAGACGAAGGGCCTAAATCATATCTGGTCGCTGCTGTGCGTTTTCGTACAGCGGGCATTCAGATCCGAACTGCGTATGCACCACACTGCGCTGGCGTGCCGCACAGCTGCAATGGGCATCGGCACTCTGCGACAGGATGGTGCAAAGAATCTATTCACACGGGCGTTCACAAGGAGATTGACAGGAAGAGGCCATTTGTGGGTGCTAACTGTTTTCAGGGAGGCTCAAGCATTTTCAGGGAGGTTGTCTGACGTCTGCTCCGGTCCCAATCAGCCTCTTCTCCTCGCACTGGATAAGTAAGTCCTGGGCTGCGCAGAGACTGCACAAACTGATTTTTGTGCAACTCGGCCTACACATGCAATCGCACACTTGCACAGCGATTATACACTCCCCCTGTAGGTGGCGACTATCTGATCGCAGGCCAGTAATAAAAAACGCAGCCCAGCTATCAGATCTGAATTACCCCCCAGATCTCCAAGGTGACCCAAATCTTTTCTCCAACAAACAATGCTCCTAATTGTGATAAAGGACATGCAAGCTGGTAGTAGTGTAGGTCTGGGTATGCAAGTCCACCCTCCAATTTCATTAAAAAAAAAAAAAGGGTTTTTCTAGCCAATCTGGGTTTCTTACCTCTCCAAACATATCCGATAAATGTTGTGTGGAATTAATTTAATAAAATGGTCGGAACAAATACAGGAATAGGTCTAAACAGATATAACACTTTAGGTAATAAAATAATTTTTAACACAGCTATGTGACCCAACCAAGAGACACTCATCCAATCCATTATCATCGATAGCTTAAATAACAGTGGGGAATAATTAACAGTTATTAGATCATCGAGTTTGGGGGTACTCTGTATCCACAGATATTTTAAGGTTTGTCTTGCCAGGCATAGCGATAGTCATCCTGTAACAATTGTAAGAGAGCCAGTGGAAGGTTAATAGGGAGAGCTTCAGTTTTAGAGCCATTCAATTTATAGTAGCAGACCTGTGCATAGGCATCCAAAACCTTATGTAAGTGCTGCAGTGACAAGAGGGGGTTTATCAGAGTTAAAAGGACGTCATATGTGAATAGATTAACTTTTAACGTTTGTGCAAAGATGGTGGGACCCTGTATAGAAGAACTGGATCTAATCATCTCAGCTAGAGGTTCATTCGTGAGTGTGAACACTAGTGGGGATAAAGGGCAGCCTGTCGCTTATCTTTTTGTTATTGGAAAGGTAGGGGAAAGTAACCCATTTAAAAATACTTTGGCCGATTGCGTAGAGTTCAGGGCCACTATGGAGGATAAAGCAGGACCGTCAATCACAAATTTACAGAGAACGGCATATAGATAGCCCCAGTGAGGTCTATCAAATGCCTTCACCGCATCCAGGGAAAGCACTAACAGGTTCTCCCCAGAGCCGGAGAGGGCATCCACAATATTAATAACTCTGCCTGTGTTATCGGGAGATTGTCTGCCTTTAACAAAGCCCACCTGATCCTGATGGATAAGGTAGGGGAGTAAGGGATTAAGGGCCTAATTCAAAGTTGATTGCAAAACAACATTTTCCTCTGATGGGCAAAACTGTGTACAGTGCAGGTGGGGCAGATATAACGTGCAGAGAGCGTTAGATTTGGGTGGGTTATTTTGTTTTTGTGCAGGATAAATACTGGCTGCTTTTTATTTACACTGCAAATTAGATTTCAGATTGAACACACCCCACCCAAATCTAACTCTCTCTGCACATGTTATATCTGCCTCCCCTGCAGTGCATGTGGTTTTGCCCATTAGAGGAAAACGTTGTTTTGCAGTCGTTCTAACGATTGGAGGGTAGGAGCATCTATAGAGGGCAACAGAGTTTCTTTTAGAAAGTCTGGTATCCCTTCCGCTGTTAGTTGCGGGACTGCAAGGTCATCCGCTAAATTGTATAACCTAGAATAGTAACTAGCGAACGTGTTGGCGATATCCGCCGGAGCAGTAACTTTAACTCCTTTTTAACTTAATGATCACCTTAGTCCATCCCTTTGCTAATTTTCCCTCCACTTCATCGCAAGCATTCTGCACGCTCTGTTCCCTTGCACATAAAATTTCTGCTTCAGTTTGAAGAGTGTCCTTTTCTCTGACGTCCTAGTGGATGCTGGGGACTCTGTAAGGACCATGGGGAATAGCGGCTCCGCAGGAGACTGGGCACAAAAGTAAAGCTTTAGAACTACCTGGTGTGCACTGGCTCCTCCCCCTATGACCCTCCTCCAAGCCTCAGTTAGATTTTTGTGCCCGAACGAGAAGGGTGCACACTAGGTGGCTCTCCTGAGCTGCTTAGTGAAAAGTTTAGTTTTAGGTTTTTTATGTTCAGTGAGACCTGCTGGCAACAGGCTCACTGCATCGAGGGACTAAGGGGAGAAGAAGCGAACTCACCTGCGTGCAGAGTGGATTGGGCTTCTTAGGCTACTGGACATTAGCTCCAGAGGGACCGATCACAGGCCCAGCCATGGATAGGTCCCAGAGCCGCGCCGCCGGCCCCCTTACAGAGCCAGAAGACAGAAGAGGTCCGGAAAATCGGCGGCAGAAGACGTCCTGTCTTCAACAAGGTAGCGCACAGCACTGCAGCTGTGCGCCATTGCTCTCAGCACACTTCACACTCCGGTCACTGAGGGTGCAGGGCGCTGGGGGGGGGGGCGCCCTGAGACGCAATAAAAACACCTTGGATGGCAAAAAAATGCATCACATATAGCTCCTGGGCTATATGGATGAATTTAACCCCTGCCAGAATACACAGAAAAACGGGAGATAGGCTCCGCCCCCTTCTCGGCGGCCTTATCTCCTCAGCACACTGGCGCCTTTTTCCCTCACAGCTCCGTTGGAGGGAAGCTCCCTGGCTCTCCCCTGCAGTCACTACACTACAGAAAGGGTTAAAAAAGAGAGGGGGGGCACTAATTACGCGCAGTATTAAAAATACAGCAGCTATAAGGGGAAAAACACTTATATAAGGTTATCCCTGTATATATATAGCGCTCTGGTGTGTGCTGGCAAACTCTCCCTCTGTCTCCCCAAAGGGCTAGTAGGGTCCTGTCCTCTATCAGAGCATTCCCTGTGTGTGTGCTGTGTGTCGGTACGTTTGTGTCGACATGTATGAGGAGAAAAATGATGTGGAGACTGAGCAGATTGCCTGTAATAGTGATGTCACCCCCTAGGGGGTCGACACCTGAGTGGATGAACTGTTGGAAGGAATTACATGACAGTGTCAGCTCTGTATAAAAGACAGTGGTTGACATGAGACAGCCGGCTACTCAGCTTGTGCCTGTCCAGACGTCTCATAGGCCGTCAGGGGCTCTAAAGCGCCCGTTACCTCAGATGGCAGATATAGACGCCGACACGGATACTGACTCCAGTGTCGACGGTGAAGAGACAAATGTGACTTCCAGTAGGGCCACACGTTACATGATTGAGGCAATGAAAAATGTTTTACACATTTCTGATAATACGAGTACCACCAAAAAGGGGTATTATGTTCGGTGAGGAAAAACTACCTGTAGTTTTCCTGAATCTGAGAAATTAAATGAGGTGTGTGATGATGCGTGGGTTTCCCCCGATAACTGATAATTTCTAAAATGTTATTGGCATTATATCCTTTCCCGCCAGAGGTTAGGGTGCGTTGGGAAACACCCCCTAGGGTGGATAAAGCGCTCACACGCTTGTAAGAACAAAGGTTCTACCCTCTCCTGAGATGGCCGCCCTTAAGGATCCTGCTGATAGAAAGCAGGAGGGTATCCTAAAATGTATTTACACACATACTGGTGTTATACTGCGACCAGCAATCGCCTCAGCCTGGATGTGCAGTGCTGGGTTGGCGTGGTCTGATTCCCTGACTGAAAATATTGATACCCTAGATAGGGACAGTATATTATTGCCTATAGAGCATTTAAAAGATGCATTTCTATATATGCGTGATGCACAGCGGAATATTTGCCGACTGGCATCAAGTCTAAGTGCGTTGTCTATTTCTGCCAGTAGCGGGTTATGGACACGACAGTGGTCAGGTGATGCGGATTCCAAACGGCATTTGGAAGTATTGCCTTATTAAGGGGAGGAGTTATTTGGGGTCGGTCTTTCAGACCTGGTGGCCACGGCAACAGCTGGGAAATCCACGTTTGTACCCCAGGTCGCCTCTCAACATAAGAAGACGCCGTATTATCAGGCGCAGTCTTTTCGTGGGCAAGCGGGCAAAAGGTTCCTCATTTCTGCCCCGTGACAGAGGGAGAGGAAAAAGGCTGCAGAAATCAGCCAGTTCCCAGGAACAGAAGCCCTCTCCCGCCTCTGCCAAGCCCTCAGTATGACGCTGGGGCTTTACAAGCAGAATCAGGCACGGTGGGGGCCCGTCTCAATGAATTTCAGCGCGCAGTGGGCTCACTCGCAAGTAGACCCCTGGATCCTTCTGGTGATATCTCAGGGGTACATATTGGAATTCGAGACCTCTCCCCCTCGCCGTTTCCTAAAGCCGGCTTTACCGATGTCTCCTTCTGACAGGGAGGCAGTTTTGGAAGCCATTCACAAGCTGTATTCCCAGCAGGTGATAATCAAGGTACCCCTCCTGCAACAGGGAACGGGGTATTATTCCACACTGTTGTGGTACCGAAGCCGGACGGCTCGGTGAGACCGATTCTAAATCTAAAATCTTGAACACTTACATACGGAGGTTCAAATTCAAGATTGAGTCACTCAGAGCAGTGATTGCGAACCTGGAAGAAGGGGACTACATGATGTCTCGGGACATCAAGGATGTTTACCTTCATGTCCCAATTTACCCTTCTCACCAAGTGTACCTCAGGTTTATGGTACAGAACTGTCACTATCAGTTTCAGACGCTGCCGTATGGATGGTCCACGGCACCCCGGGTCTTTACCAAGGTAATGGCCGAAATGATGATACTCCTTCGAAGGAAGGGAATTTTAGTTATCCCTTACTTGGACGATTCCCTGATAAGGGTAAGATCCAGGGAACAGTTGGAGGTCGGTGTAGCACTATCTCAGGTAGTGTTGCGGCAGCACGATTGGATTCTCAATATTCCAAAATCGCAGCTGATTCCGACGACTCGTCGTCTGTTCCTAGGGATGATCCTGGACACAGTCCAGAAAAAGGTGTTTCTCCCGGAGGAGAAAGTCAGGGAGTTATCCGAGCTAGTCGGGAACCTCCTATAACCGAGCCAAGTCTCAGTACATCAATGAAAGGGTTCTGGGAAAAATGGTGGCTTCCTACGAAGCAATCCCATTCGGCAGATTACACGCAAGAACTTTCCAGTGGGACCTGCTGGACAAATGGTCCGGGTCGCATCTTCAGATGCATCAGCGGATAACCCTGTCACCAAGCACAAGGGTGTCTCTCCTGTGGTGGTTGCAGAGTGCTCATCTTCTAGAGGGCCGCAGATTCGACATTCAGGACTGGGTCCTGGTGACCACGGATGCCAGCCTGCGAGGCTGGGGAGCAGTCACACAGGGAAGGAATTTCCAGAGCTTATGGTCAAGCCTGGAGACATCACTTCACATAAATATCCTGAAGCTAAGGGCCATTTACAATGCTCTAAGCTCAGCAAGACCTCTGCTTCAAGGTCACCCGGAGTTGATCCATTCGGACAACATCACGGCAGTCACCCACGTAAACAGACAGGGTGACACAAGAAGCAGGAGGGCAATGGCAGAAGCTGCAAGGATTCTTCGCTGGGCGGAAAATCATGTGATAGCACTGTCAGCAAGTGGGGACTTCACCCAGAAGTCTTCCACATGTTTATAAAACTCGACAAGTATTGCGCCGGGTCAAGGGACCCTCCGGCAATAGCTGTAGACGCTCTGGTAACACAGTGGGTGTACCAGTCAGTGTATGTGTTCCCTCCTCTGCCTCTCATACCCAAGGTACTGAGAATTATAAGATGGAGAGGAGTAAGCACTATATTCGGGCTCCGGATTGGCCAAGAAGGACTTGGTAACCGGAACTTCAAGAGATGCTCACGGAAGGATCCGTGGCCTCTACCTCTAAGAAGGGACCTGCTCCAGCAAGGACCCTGTCTGTTCCAAGACTTACCGCGACTGCGTTTGACGGCATGGCGGTTGAACGCCGGATCCTGAAGGAGAAAGGCATTCCGGATGAAGTCATTCCTATCCTGATCAAAGCCAGGAAAGATATTACCGCAAAACATTATCACCGCATTTGGCGAAAATATGTTGCGTGGTGCGAGGCCAGTAAGGCCCCGACGGAGGAATTTTCAACTAGGTCGATTCCTACATTTCCTGCAAACAGGAGTGTCTATGGGCCTGAAATGGGGGTCCATTAAGGTTCAAATTTCGGCGCTGTCAATTTTCTTCCAAAAAGAACTAGCTTCAGTCCCTGAAGTTCAGACGTTTGTGAAAGGGGTACTGTATATACAGCCTCCTTTTGTGCCTCCAGTGGCACCTTGGGATCTAAATGTAGTTTTTGGGTTCCAAAAGTCACATTGGTTTGAACCACTTAAATATGTGGAGTTAAAATATCTCACATGGAAAGTGGTCATGCTGTTGGCCCTGGCCTGGGCCAGGTGCGTGTCAGAATTGGCGGCTTTATCCTGTAAAAGCCCTCATCTGATTTTCCATTCGGACAGGGCGGAATTGAGGACTTGTCCTCAGTTTCTCCCTAAGGTGGTTTTCAGCGTTTCACCTGAATCAACCTATTGTGGTGCCTGCGGCTACTAGGGACTTGGAGGACTCCAAGTTGCTAGACGTTGTCAGGACCCTGGAAATATAGGTTTCCAGGACGGCTGGAGTCAGAAAATCTGACTCGTTGTTTATTCTGTATGCACCCAACAAGCTGGGTGCTCCTGCTTCTAAGCAGACTATTGCTCGTTGGATTTGTAGTACAATTCAGCTTGCACATTCTGTGGCAGGCCTGCCACAGACAAAATCTGTAAAAGCCCATTCCACAAGGAAGGTGGGCTCATCTTGGGCGGCTGCCCGAGGGGTCTCGGCTTTACAACTTTGCCGAGCAGCTACTTGGTCAGGGGCAAACACGTTTGCTAAATTCTACAAATTTGATACCCTGGCTGAGGAGGACCTGGAGTTCTCTCATTCGGTGCTGCAGAGTCATCCGCACTCTCCCGCCCGTTTGGGAGCTTTGGTATAATCCCCATGGTCCTTACGGAGTTCCCAGCATCCACTAGGACGTCAGAGAAAATAAGAATTTACTTACCGATAATTCTATTTCTCGTAGTCCGTAGTGGATGCTGGGCGCCCATCCCAAGTGCGGATTGTCTGCAATACTTGTACATAGTTATTGTTAACTAAATCGGGTTATTGTTGTAGTGAGCCATCTTCCTAGAGGCTCCTCTGTTATCATACTGTTAACTTGGTTCAGATCACAAGTTGTACGGTGTGATTGGTGTGGCTGGTATGAGTCTTACCCGGGATTCAAAAATCCTTCCTTATTGTGTACGCTCGTCCGGGCACAGTATCCTAACTGAGGCTTGGAGGAGGGTCATAGGGGGAGGAGTCAGTGCACACCGGGTAGTCCTAAAGCTTTTACTTTTGTGCCCAGTCTCCTGCGGAGCCGCTATTCCCCATGGTCCTTACGGAGTTCCCAGCATCCACTACGGACTACGAGAAATAGAATTATCGGTAAGTAAATTCTTATTTTTACAAAGTCAAGCCCAGTTATAATGTACCCACATGGCCAAACACAGGGATGAAAATTTTACCAATACGCGACCTAGCTGTTACAAGGGCTGGTTTACTTACCGATAATTCTATTTCTCGTAGTCCGTAGTGGATGCTGGGCGCCCATCCCAAGTGCGGATTGTCTGCAATACTGGTACATAGTTATTGTTACCAAAAAAAATTGGGTTATTGCTGTAGTGAGCCATCTTTTCTAGAGGCTCCTCTGTTATCATGCTGTTAACTGGGTTTAGATCACAAGTTATATGGTGTGATTGGTGTGGCTGGTATGAGTCTTACCCGGGATTCAAAATCCTTCCTTATTGTGTACGCTCGTCCGGGCACAGTATCCTAACTGAGGCTTGGAGGAGGGTCATAGGGGGAGGAGCCAGTGCACACCAGGTAGTTCTAAAGCTTTACTTTTGTGCCCAGTCTCCTGCGGAGCCGCTATTCCCCATGGTCCTTACGGAGTCCCCAGCATCCACTACGGACTACGAGAAATAGAATTATCGGTAAGTAAATTCTTATTATTTAACAATGGGAACATTTTGCCTCATTTCATGAGTTTTTATGTTTTTTTTTTTTTTTTTTTTTTTTAGATTTTCATCATTACCTAATTTTGTATTAGCGCTTTAGTGATTCCATTACAATTCTCATCTTTTGAATAAAGTTTTTCCTGTTCTTATTTTGGGTTGCATGTTTGTGGAACTATATATTCTGTTTAGACAATGTTGTCTGTCGTTTGCTATTTGGCACTACATCTTCTTGGAGTGTATAACCGAGTGCTGTGTGGTTACCGTTGTATATGCGGTATTACACTATGAAATTTCTCTTCCCATGTTTTTTTGGGACAGAAATATGAACGAGAAGAAATCTATTAAATAATTAAAAAATGAAGCTTATGGTTTACAGCAATGTGTGCTTCATGTTGATGGCATTGTTTAAGCTTGTATCCTAGAACCACCCTAGGTATTCCCTTCCTAAGTTTGTAAGTCTGATGACTTAATCTTAGATTAGTCAAACTGCATCCCCACAAATCCAGATATGGTTCCTTCCTGTCCCGACTTGCTACAGGAGGATGCCATTGGTGGATGGGAACATTCCACAAAGGAGACAGTTACGTGTCCACTGTTGCAGAGATTGAAGCTGGTATCTACTATCTAGCCTGTCCTCTGACACACTCTTCCTAATGCTGTGTTGTCTGTACTCTCAAGAACTCACAACTGTTGAGAAGGCACCAGATGAATTTTTGCTGTATTGACTGTCCATCTATATGAGACATAATCCAACTTTCTTGCCACACAACTTAGACGCCAGATAAAGCCATTTCAGAAATCCCTGATATTGGTAATGAGAACCACCAGCACTGTGGTGAAGTTCCTTCCTTGTGAAATTTAAGATCGAAAAGAGCAAGAAGATGCCTTTGATCCTTCATTTTCCCTGAAGAGACAGAAAGACTGCATATATGTGCTAACGCCATCCTGCTTCCCTGAATGATGTTCCTACTCTTGCCTGTACTTTTTTTTGAAGCATGGAGCAATACCACCTTCTACTGTCGTACAGAAAGGGGTGGAATTGACCATCCGTGACTTTTTGAATCACTGATCACCAAACAGAACATCATCTTTGAAAGGAATCCTTTCAGGAGAGCTATGGCTTCTTTTGGGTTGAGTATTACAATTAACACAGAGAACCAGAGGGTTTTCTTTTGCTCCATAGACACAATGATTATGAGACTCCTTTTTGTCTTGCCTTCAGTAAGCTCAGGAAGAGTTCAGAGAAGGAAGAGAACCACTAGCTCACTATCCATAGAATTTTTGTAAAAGCATCCTAAAGTTGACACTTGTGTACAATGCGTGCTCCTTGACTTGTGGGGTGGGGCTGTTTAGACTCCACGATGGTATTCTATATCCTAAAACCTCCATGCTGCTCCTGAATGGTGCAAATGTAGCAGAGCAACTTCAAATTCTCCATGCTGTAACCAGGTTCACTGCCACTCCAAACTGTGTGACCCTGAAGTGGTGTTATGTACACTGGTGTGACATGCCTAGTATCTATGCTTGTATATCCTTCACAGAAGATGATGGGCACGTCTCTAGACTGTGTGTCATTTTGTGCTTCAGTTGGTATGTCACAGCGAGCCTGTGAACACTCGCATTAACACAACCGCTTTATCAATCTGAGACAGGAAAGTGATGTTAGGGGAGCACTGCTATGTACCTGATGGGAGTGTGTCTCTCTCCTATCTCTTCTCAGTTTTCATGGAGTCTGAGCAGGAAAAGAGCTGTATCTTATGTGTTGAATGAGTTTTCTGAAAATGATGCTATTCGACTAATCTATTCTATTGTGTATTTTGAATTTCAGAGCCAAAGATGGCCTTAGAGCTATAATGAAAAGGGTTAATCATAAGGTCCCGCATGTGGCCCTGCACGCACTCGCTGTAAGTAGATTGTGCCTTGTATTGATTTTTATGCTCTACTAAGACACAGCAGTTACTTAACATCCTGTGAGGCATGAAATATATCTCATCAGAATGCCTTTTCCTGTGTCTCCATAGCTATTAGGGGCCTGTGTGTCAAACTGCGGAAAGCCTTTTCATCTAGAAATATGTTCCAGAGATTTCGCAAGTGAAGTCCGTGGTGTTATAAATAAGGTATATTAATAATTACATTAATCTACTGTGTATGCGACTTTTTATACAAAGCCTACATTGATTTATGAGTAACCTTGAATGTGTTTTCCTCCTGAACACTGGTGATAAGAACAAGTACTTAATTTTAGATAAATACTTTGATTGGCTGTTAGAATATGTATGCCTAGTATAATCCCAGACTTCCACATAAAAACATGAAGTCACATGACAAAGCTAAAAGTCCTATTACAAAGTACAGCAAAGAGCATTGACTCATTTCAACAAATAGGTTGAGTACGGGATCTGGAGAGTGAGTATGCCGGTTGTCAGAATCCCGACAGCGGCATTCCTACCCCTAACCCTCCCCAGCATACTTACATTCGAGATTCTGACTGTCAGGATACCGGTGAAGGGATTCTCAGCGGTGTTGGGATTCCGGTGCTTGTTTTCTGACTGGCAGCATCATTCTTAAACCATTGGGTGCCAACTACAGATGTGTCCTCATACATTTTGCTTTAATACGCCACGTAGTGAGAGATGCCTGGCATGAATGAGTTGACAGGTCCTGTGCTACTCCGTTAGCATTGGGTGTCTTTTTTTTTTTTTTGTGCTGAAAGTGCATCTTGCATCGCTATGTGAATAGGACGCACAAGCAGACTCTGCTGATTAAAATGATGTGTCATGCCTATATTCTGTGTGAGTCTACAGCTGTAACTGCTTAGAAAATGGTACGTTACAGTGTTTTCTAGGAGAACACAATAACGTACCATTTTGTATGCAGATACAGCCACAGTCGTGCACACACAGTGAGGAGTTACAAGACCAAATGTGTCCTAGTATTGTTTTGTGGATATGGTGGTTTTTAATTTATATTTAGGGCTTGCTTGTGACGAGCATATGTGGGAATAATTCAGCCTGCCATCCAAGTTATTTAAACTACAAAATAGGAGTTAAATACAGCAGGTCTTTTTAGACTGTAGACTCTCTAACAAGCAGGGCCCTCTTTACCCTAGGTCTCTTGTCCATACTACTCCTGTCTACCTCAAATGCTATGTTCTTATGCTTTACTGTTTTGTATAAGCTTTATTTTTACTTACAGACTTTGTTCTTGGAACTGTGTTGCTTTTAATTGTACTTATTCAATTTCTACATGTACTTGTATGATTTATTATTATGCTTTGTATGATGTGGTTCCCACTGTATACTGACTGTCCAGCACTATGGAAGAAATAAATGATATTGTCCATGGTCAGATTAATTTTGTTGATGTGCTGCAGTTTCATATACTTTTTTTCTCTGACGTCCTAAGTGGATGCTGGGGACTCCGTCAGGACCATGAGGAATAGCGGCTCCGCAGGAGACAGGGCACAAAAGTAAAGCTTTAGGATCAGGTGGTGTGCACTGGCTCCTCCCCCTATGACCCTCCTCCAAGCCTCAGTTAGGTTTTTGTGCCCGGCCGAGAAGGGTGCAATCTAGGTGGCTCTCCTAAAGAGCTGCTTAGAGTAAAAGTTTTGTTAGGTTTTCTTATTTTCAGTGAGTCCTGCTGGCAACAGGCTCACTGCAACGAGGGACTTAGGGGAGAAGAAGTGAACTCACCTGCGTGCAGGATGGATTGGCTTCTTAGGCTACTGGACACTAGCTCCAGAGGGACGATCACAGGTACAGCCTGGATGGGTCACCGGAGCCGCGCCGCCGACCCCCTTGCAGATGCTGAAGAGAGAAGAGGTCCAGAAATCGGCGGCTGAAGACTTCTCAGTCTTCATGAGGTAGCGCACAGCACTGCAGCTGTGCGCCATTGCTCTCAGCACACTTCACACCAACGGTCACTGAGGGTGCAGGGCGCTTGGGGGGGCGCCCGGGGCAGCAATGAAAGTACCTATGCTGGCTAAAAATACATCACATATAGCCCCTGGGGCTATATGGATGTATTTAACCCCTGCCAGGTTGTCAGAAAAACGGGAGAAGAAGCCCGCCGAAAAGGGGGCGGGGCCTATTCTCCTCAGCACACAGCGCCATTTTCCTACACAGCTCCGCTGCTAGGAAGGCTCCCAGGCTCTCCCCTGCACTGCACTACAGAAACAGGGTAAAAACAGAGAGGGGGGGCACTTATTTGGCGATATTATTATATATTAAGATGCTATAAGGGAAAACACTTATATAAGGTTGTCCCTGTATAATATAGCGTTTTGGTGTGTGCTGGCAAACTCTCCCTCTGTCTCCCCAAAGGGCTAGTGGGGTCCTGTCCTCTATCAGAGCATTCCATGTGTGTGTGCTGTGTGTCGGTACGTGTGTGTCGACATGTATGAGGACGATGTTGGTGAGGAGGCGGAGCAATTGCCTGTAATGGTGATGTCACTCTCTAGGGAGTCGACACCGGAATGGATGGCTTATTTAGGGAATTACGTGATAATGTCAACACGCTGCAAGGTCGGTTGACGACATGAGACGGCCGGCAAACCAATTAGTACCTGTCCAGGCGTCTCAAACACTGTCAGGGGCTTTAAAACGCCCATTTACCTCAGTCGGTCGACACAGACACGGACACTGACTCCAGTGTCGACGGTGAAGAAACAAACGTATTTTCCATTTGGGCCACACGTTACATGTTAAGGGCAATGAAGGAGGTGTTACATATTTCTGATACTACAAGTACCACAAAAGAGGGTATTATGTGGGGTGTGAAAAAACTACCTGTAGTTTTTCCTGAATCAGATAAATTAAATGAAGTGTGTGATGATGCGTGGGTTTCCCCCGATAGAAAATTATTGGCGGTATACCCTTTCCCGCCAGAAGTTAGGGCGCGTTGGGAAACACCCCTTAGGGTGGATAAGGCGCTCACACGCTTATCAAAACAAGTGGCGTTACCGTCTCCAGATACGGCCGCCCTCAAGGAGCCAGCTGATAGGAGGCTGGAAAATATCCTAAAAAGTATATACACACATACTGGTGTTATACTGCGACCAGCGATCGCCTCAGCCTGGATGTGCAGCGCTGGGGTGGCTTGGTCGGATTCCCTGACTGAAAATATTGATACCCTTGACAGGGACAGTATTTTATTGACTATAGAGCATTTAAAGGATGCATTTCTATATATGCGAGATGCACAGAGGGATATTTGCACTCTGGCATCAAGAGTAAGTGAGATGTCCATATCTGCCAGAAGATGTTTATGGACACGACAGTGGTCAGGTGATGCAGATTCCAAACGGCACATGGAAGTATTGCCGTATAAAAGGGAGGAGTTATTTGGGGTCGGTCCATCGGACCTGGTGGCCACGGCAACAGCTGGAAAATCCACCTTTTTTACCCCAAGTCACATCTCAGCAGAAAAAGACACCGTCTTTTCAGCCTCAGTCCTTTCGTTCCCATAAGGGCAAGCAGGCAAAAGGCCAGTCATATCTGCCCAGGGATAGAGGAAAGGGAAGAAGACTGCAGCAGGCAGCCCATTCCCAGGAACAGAAGCCCTCCACCGCTTTTGCCAAGTCCTCAGCATGACGCTGGGGCCGTACAAGCGGACTCGGGTGCGGTGGGGGGGTCGTCTCAAGAGTTTCAGCGCGCAGTGGGCTCACTCGCAAGTGGACCCCTGGATCCTACAAGTAGTATCCCAGGGGTACAGATTGGAAATTCGAGACGTCTCCCCCTCGCAGGTTCCTGAAGTCTGCTTTACCAACGTCTCCCTCCGACAGGGAGGCAGTATTGGAAACAATTCACAAGCTGTATTCCCAGCAGGTGATAATCAAAGTACCCCTCCTACAACAAGGAAAGGGGTATTATTCCACACTATATTGTGGTACTGAAGCCAGACGGCTCGGTGAGACCTATTCTAAATCTGAAATATTTGAACACTTACATACAAAGGTTCAAATCAAGATGGAGTCACTCAGAGCAGTGATAGCGAACCAGGAAGAAGGGGACTATATGGTGTCCCTGGACATCAAGGATGCTTACCTCCATGTCCCAATTTGCCCTTCTCACCAAGGGTACCTCAGGTTCGTGGTACAAAACTGTCACTATCAGTTTCAGACGCTGCCGTTTGGATTGTCCACGGCACCCCGGGTCTTTACCAAGGTAATGGCCCAAATGATGATTCTTCTTCGAAGAAAAGGCGTCTTAATTATCCCTTACTTGGACGATCTCCTGATAAGGGCAAGGTCCAGAGAACAGTTGGAGGTCGGAGTAGCACTATCTCAAGTAGTTCTACGACAGCACGGGTGGATTCTAAATATTCCAAAATCGCAGCTGTCTCCGACGACACGTCTGCTGTTCCTAGGGATGATTCTGGACACAGTCCAGAAAAAGGTGTTTCTCCCGGAGGAGAAAGCCAGGGAGTTATCCGAGCTAGTCAGGAACCTCCTAAAACCAGGAAAAGTGTCAGTGCATCATTGCACAAGGGTACTGGGAAAAATGGTGGCTTCTTACGAAGCGATTCCATTCGGCAGATTTCGCGCAAGAACTTTTCAGTGGGATCTGCTGGAAAAATGGTCCGGATCGCATCTTCAGATGCATCAGCGGATAACCCTGTATCCAAGGACAAGGGTGTCTCTTCTGTGGTGGCTGCAGAGTGCTCATCTACTAAAGGGCCACAGATTCGGCATTCAGGACTGGGTCCTGGTGACCACGGATGCCAGCCTGAAAGGCTGGGGAGCAGTCACACAAGGAAAAAATTTCCAGGGAGTGTGATCAAGTCTGGAGACTTCTCTCCACATAAATATACTGGAGCTAAGAGCAATTTACAATGCTCTAAGCTTAGCAAGACCTCTGCTTCAAGGTCAGCCGGTATTGATCCAGTGGGACAACATCACGGCAGTCGCCCACGTAAACAGACAGGGCGGCACAAGAAGCAGGAGGGCAATGGCAGAAACTGCAAGGATTCTTCGCTGGGCGGAAAATCATGTGATAGCACTGTCAGCAGTGTTCATTCCGGGAGTGGACAACTGGGAAGCAGACTTCCTCAGCACGACCTCCACCCGGGAGAGTGGGGACTTCATCGGGAAGTCTTCCACATGATTGTGAACCGTTGGGAAAGACCAAAGGTGGACATGATGGCGTCCCGCCTGAACAAAAAACTGGACAGGTATTGCGCCAGGTCAAGAGACCCTCAGGCAATAGCTGTGGACGTTCTGGTAACACCGTGGGTGTACCAGTCGGTGTATGTGTTCCCTCCTCTGCTTCTCATACCTAAGGTACTGAGAATTATAAGACGTAGAGGAGTAAGAACTATACTCGTGGCTCCGGATTGGCCAAGAAGGACTTGGTACCCGGAACTTCAAGAGATGCTCACAGAGGACTCATGGCCTCTGCCGCTAAGAAGGGACTTGCTTCAGCAAGTACCATGTCTGTTCCAAGACTTACCGCGGCTGCGTTTGACGGCATGGCGGTTGAACGCCGGATCCTAAGGGAAAAAGGCATTCCGGAAGAGGTCATTCCTACCCTGGTCAAAGCCAGGAAGGAGGTGACCGCACAACATTATCACCACATGTGGCGAAAATATGTTGCGTGGTGTGAGGCCAGGAAGGCCCCACGAAGAAATTTCAACTCTGTCGATTCCTGCATTTCCTGCAAACAGGAGTGTCTATGGGCCTCAAATTGGGGTCCATTAAGGTTCAAATTTCGGCCCTGTCGATTTTCTTCCAGAAAGAATTGGCTTCAGTTCCTGAAGTCCAGAAGTTTGTCAAGGGAGTACTGCATATACAACCCCCTTTTGTGCCTCCAGTGGCACTGTGGGATCTCAACGTAGTTCTGGGATTCCTCAAATCACATTGGTTTAAACCGCTCAAATCTGTGGATTTGAAATATCTCACATGGAAAGTGACCATGATGTTGGCCCTGGCCTCGGCCAGGCGAGTGTCAGAATTGGCGGCTTTGTCTCACAAAAGCCCATATCTGATTGTCCATTCGGACAGGGCAGAGCTGCGGACTCGTCCCCAGTTTCTCCCTAAGGTGGTGTCAGCGTTTCACCTGAACCAGCTTATTGTGGTACCTGCGGCTACTAGGGACTTGGAGGACTCCAGGTTGCTAGATGTTGTCAGGGCCCTGAAAATATAGGTTTCCAGGACGGCTGGAGTCAGGAAAACTGACTTGCTGTTATCCTGTATGCACCCAACAAACTGGGTGCTCTTGCTTCTAAGCAGACGATTGCTAGTTGGATGTGTAGTACAATTCAGCTTGCACATTCTGTGGCAGGCCTGCCACAGCCAAAATATGTAAATGCCCATTCCACAAGGAAGGTGGGCTCATCTTGGGCGGCTGCCCGAGGGGTCTCGGCTTTCCAACTTTGCCGAGCTGCTACTTGGTCAGGGGCACACCCTGGCTGAGGAGGACCTGGAGTTCTCTCACTCGGTGCTGCAGAGTCATCCGCACTCTCCCGCCCGTTTGGGAGCTTTGGTATAATCCCCATGGTCCTGACGGAGTCCCCAGCATCCACTTAGGACGTCAGAGAAAATAAGAATTTACTTACCGATAATTCTATTTATTATTCTCGTAGTCCGTAGTGGATGCTGGGCGCCCATCCCAAGTGCGGATTGTCTGCAATACTTGTACATAGTTATTGTTACAAAAATCGGGTTATTATTGTTGTGAGCCATCTTTTCAGAGGCTCCGCTGTTATCATGCTGTTAACTGGGTTCAGATCACAGGTTGTACAGTGTGATTGGTGTGGCTGGTATGAGTCTTACCCGGGATTCAAAATCCTTCCTTATTGTGTACGCTCGTCCGGGCACAGTATCCTAACTGAGGCTTGGAGGAGGGTCATAGGGGGAGGAGCCAGTGCACACCACCTGATCCTAAAGCTTTTACTTTTGTGCCCTGTCTCCTGCGGAGCCGCTATTCCCCATGGTCCTGACGGAGTCCCCAGCATCCACTACGGACTACGAGAAATAGAATTATCGGTAAGTAAATTCTTATTTTTTTAACTTTCTGTCTTCCGCCTTTGTTTTTCAGCCATGCATTATTTATTTATTATTGGGCATTGTTATAACTTTTCACATTGCCCCAGGGCTATGGTTCTTCTATGCTATCTGCATTTTAAGCACTTAAATAGCGAAGGGGCTTTTGCCATATCTAGGCAGAGGTTGCCTTAAATACCTATTTTATTCCGTAAGCGTAAAAACATGGAGGCTGTTGAGTTGAAATTCGATTTCAGGTGATTTGTGAAGAGAATATGCGACTCTCTTTATTGTGCTAGGAAATGCCTGATGTTTAAGTTGACAGCCTACATTTTCCGCTGAAGGAAAAAAAAAGGCATTTATGACAAAATCCTCAATCTAGTCATATCCAAAGACACCAGATAAAATGTTATGCCTAATAACGAGAGGCATTCACTTTGCCGGCTGTAGGGATCCCGGCTGTCAGGATACAGATTCCGGAATCCCGACACCAGGTAAAATACCAGCAGTCTGAATCGCAACCACCAGCTAAATTCCCCACTCGGGTGGCAGTCCACGCCACCACCCGAGGAGCAATATAACCCTATAACCCTCTGGCGGGCTAAGATCGCCACCGAGCCCGAAGCGTAGCGAGCGAAGCAAGCCCGCAAAGGGACACGCTGCGCTTGCCGCTGGTATCTCGGCTCTCTGTAGGATTAGGTCTCTCAGACGGATATCATACTGATCCCCTAATAACCTATACATTAAAGAGGAGGGTATAGAGCTAGAGTAGCAGGATGGTATCTACAGGACAATAAATGAAGGTGAAGATTGGCGTTAGACCTGGCTGAAGTGTCTTGGGTTCTGTAAACCCATAATATTAAGCAGGGCATCAGTGTTAACTAATTATTCTCAACAAGCCTGAAAAATCATTGCTTGCTGCAGATCCCCTGTAGTAAAATATGATGTTCCTATACTTTGCATTATCCTATTACCTCTGGGTGACAATGGATTATTCATGTAACGCTGAGATTATTTATTTTAGGATATTATTACTATTGCATTAATAAGCTAAATTGTCGTATGAGGTACTTAGTTATTTGTCAGTTTTTAATTCTCTACATGGATTTGATGGCATTTAAAATAGCGTTATGTTCAGTTGTTATAGTTCTTATTTAAAACCAGGTCTAAACCCATAGCATCGATGTTATGTAGAGTTTGACTACCAATCATTCTGAAATGTGAGTTCCCAGGTGGAGTAGAGATGGAAAGTGTTTTTGTCACTAGTAACAAAATGCTTACTGCACCTCTTTAGGTGGTTGTGTAGTTTTTTTACCTTTGTAACAATTAAATTTGAAGACTAAATTACATTTCTCATACGTCCTAGAGGATACTGGGAACGCTTCAAGAACCATGGGGTATAGACAGGATACGCAGGAGACATGGGCACTTTAAGACTTTAAATGGGTGTGAACTGGCTCCTCCCTCTATGCCCCTCCTCCAGATTCCATTTAGATTCTGTGCCCAGTGAGACTGGATGCACTCTGAGGAGCTCTCCTGAGTTTCTCTGAAAAATACTTTTGTTAGGTTTTTAATTTTCAGGGAGCACTGCTGGAACAGGCTCCCTGCTTCGTGGGACTTACGAGAGAGAAGCAGACCTACATCTGTGAGTTTCAAGGCTCTGCTTCTTAGGCTACAGGACACCATTAGTTCCTGAGGGTCTGATCGCTAGGTACGCCTAGATGCTCGTTCCCGGAGCCCGCCGTCGCCCCCCTTGCAGAGCCAGAAGTCAGAAGACGGGTGAGTAGAGGAAGATCAGAAGACTTCAGTGACTGCTTTGCGGTACCGCACAGCGGCCGCGCTGCGCGCCATGCTCCCACACACACAGCAGAACTACAGGGTGCAGGGCGCGGGAGTTGGGGGGGTGGGGGCATAAATCCTCATTTCTCTATCGTCCTAGTGGATGCTGGGGTTCCTGAAAGGACCATGGGGAATAGCGGCTCCGCAGGAGACAGGGCACAAAAGTTAAGCTTTAGGATCAGGTGGTGTGCACTGGCTCCTCCCCCTATGACCCTCCTCCAAGCCTCAGTTAGGTTTTTGTGCCCGGCCGAGAAGGGTGCAATCTAGGTGGCTCTCCTAAAGAGCTGCTTAGAAAAGTTTAGTTTTAGGTTTTTTATTTTACAGTGAGTCCTGCTGGCAACAGGATCACTGCATCGAGGGACTTAGGGGAGAAGAAGTGAACTCACCTGCGTGCAGGATGGATTGGCTTCTTAGGCTACTGGACATTAGCTCCAGAGGGACGATCACAGGTACAGCCTGGATGGGTCACCGGAGCCGCGCCGCCGGCCCCCTTGCAGATGCCGAAAAGAGAAGAGGTCCAGAAATCGGCGGCAGAAGACTCTTCAGTCTTCTTAAGGTAGCGCACAGCACTGCAGCTGTGCGCCATTGCTCTCAGCACACTTCACACGGCAGTCACTGAGGGTGCAGGGCGCCCTGGGCAGCAATGGAAACCTGTTATTTGGCAAAAAATACCTCACATATAGCCTCCGGGGGCTATATGGAGATATTTAACCCCTGCCAGAATCCGTTGAAGAGCGGGAGACGAGCCCGCCGAAAATGGGGCGGGGCCTATCTCCTCAGCACACAGCGCCCTTTTCCCTCACAGAAAGGCTGGAGGGAAGGCTCCCAGGCTCTCCCCTGCACTGCACTACAGAAACAGGGTTAAAACAGAGAGGGGGGGCACTAATTTGGCGTTAGACATATATATAAAGATGCTATAAGGGAAAACACTTATATAAGGTTGTCCCTATATAATTATAGCGTTTTTGGTGTGTGCTGGCAAACTCTCCCTCTGTCTCTCCAAAGGGCTAGTGGGTCCTGTCCTCTATCAGAGCATTCCCTGTGTGTGTGCTGTGTGTCGGTACGTGTGTGTCGACATGTATGAGGACGATGTTGGTGAGGAGGCGGAGCAATTGCCTGTAATGGTGATGTCACTCTCTAGGGAGTCGACACCGGAATGGATGGCTTATTTAGGGAATTACGTGATAATGTCAACACGCTGCAAGGTCGGTTGACGACATGAGACGGCCGACAAACAATTAGTACCGGTCCAGACGTCTCAAAAACACCGTCAGGGGTTTAAAACGCCCGTTTACCTTAGTCGGTCGACACAGACACGGACACTGAATCCAGTGTCGACGGTGAATAAACAAACGTATTCCTCATTAGGGCCACACGTTAAGGGCAATGAAGGAGGTGTTACATATTTCTGATACTACAAGTACCACAGAGATGGGTATTATGTGGCAGTGAAAAAACTACCGTAGTTTTTCCTGAATCAGATAAAATAAAATGAAGTGTGTGATGAGGCGTGGGTTTACCCCGATAGCAAATATTGGCGTTATACCTTTTCCCGCCAGAAGTTAGGGCCCGTTGGGAAACACCCCTTAGGGTGGATAAGGCGCTCACACGCTTATCATACGGCCGCCCTCAAGGAGCCAGCTGATATGAAGCTGGAGTAATATCCTAAAATGTATATACACACATACGGTGGTTATACTGCGACCAGCGATCGCCTCAGCCTGGAAATGCAGTGCTGGGTTGGCTTGGTCGGATTCCCTGACTGAAAATATTTTAGTGATATAGAGCATTTAATAGGATGCAGTCTATATATATATATATATATATATATATATATATATATATATATATATATATATATATATATACGAGATGCACAGAGGGATATTTGCACTCTGGCATCAAGATAAGTGCGTTGTCCATATCTGCCAGAAGATGTTATGGACACGACAGTGGTCAGGTGATGCAGATCCCATACGGCACATGAAAGTATGGTCGTATAAAGGAAAGTAGGTACTTGGGGTCGGTCCATCGGACCTGGGGGCCACGGCAACAGCTGGGAAATCCAACCTTTTTACCCCAAGTCACATCTCAGCAGAAAAAGACACTGTCTTTTCAGCCTCAATCCTTCCGTTCCCATAAGGGCATGCAGGCAAAAGGCCAGTCATATCTGCCCAGACATAGAGGAAAGGGAAGTAGACTGCAGAAGGCAGCCCCTTTCCAGGAACAGAAGCCCTCCACCGAGTCTGCCAAGTCCTCAGCAGGACGCTGGGGCCGTGCAAGCTGACTCAGGTGAGGTGGGGGGTCGTCTCAAGAGTCTCAGCGTGCAGTGGGATCACTTGCAAGTTGACCCCTAGATCGTACAAAGTATTATCCCAGGGGTACAGTTTGGAGATTCGAGACATCTTTTCCTCGCAGGTTCCTGAAGTCTGCTTTACCAAAGGCTCCCTCCGACAGGGAGGCAGTATTGGGAAAAAATTCACAAGCTGTATTTCCAGCAGGTGATAATCAAAGTACCCCTCCTACAATCAAGGAAAAGGGTAATAGTCTTCCACACTATATTGTGGTACTGAAGCCAGACGGCTTGGTGAGACATATTCTAAATCTGAAATTTTTGAACACTTACATACAAAGGTTCAAATCAAGATGGAGTCACTCAGTACCTATGGTTCGTGGTACAGAACTGTCAATATCAGTTTCTGACGCTGCCGTTGAATTATCCACGGCACCCCGGGCCTTTACCAAGGTAATGGCCGAAAAGATGATTCTCTTCAAAGAAAAGGGCATCTTAATTATCCCTTACTTGGACGATATCCTGAAAAGGGAAAGGTCCAGAGAACAGTTGGAGGTCGGAATAGCACTATCTAAAGTAGTTCTATGACAGCACGAGTGGATTCTAAATATTCCAAAAATCGCAGCGTTTTTCCGACGATACGTCTGCTGTTCCTAGGAATGATTCTGGGCATAGTCCAGAAAAAGGTGTTTCTCCTGGAGGAGAAAGCCAGGGAGCTATCCGAACTAGTCAGAAACCTCCTAAAACCAGGCCAAGTATCAGTGCATCAATGCACAGGAGTCATGGGAAAAATGGTGGCTTCTTACGAAGCAATTCCATTCGGCAGATCTCACGCAAAAAATTTTCAGGGGGATTTGCTGGACGAATGGTCCGGATCGCATCTTCAGATGCATCAGCAGATAATCCTGTCTCCAAGGACAAGGGTGTCTCTTCTGTGGGGGCTGCAGAGTGCTCATCTTCTAGAGGACAGCACATTCAGCATTCAGGACTGTGTTCTGGTGACCACGGATGCCAGCCTGAGAGGCTGGGAAGCAGTCACACAGGGAAGAAATTTCCAAGGAATGTGGTCAAGTCTGGAGACTTTTCTCCACATGAATATACTGGAGCTAAGAGCAATTTCTCTATCGTCCTAGTGGATGCTGGGGTTCCTGAAAGGACCATGGGGAATAGCGGCTCCGCAGGAGACAGGGCACAAAAAGTAAAGCTTTAGGATCAGGTGGTGTGCACTGGCTCCTCCCCCTATGACCCTCCTCCAAGCCTCAGTTAGATTTTTGTGCCCGGCCGAGAAGGGTGCAATCTAGGTGGCTCTCCTAAAGAGCTGCTTAGAAAAGTTTAGCTTAGGTTTTTTTATTTTACAGTGAGTCCTGCTGGCAACAGGATCACTGCAACGAGGGACTTAGGGGAGAAGAAGTGAACTCACCTGCGTGCAGGATGGATTGGCTTCTTGGCTACTGGACATTAGCTCCAGAGGGACGATCACAGGTACAGCCTGGATGGTCACCGGAGCCTCGTCGCCGGCCCCCTTGCAGATGCTGAAACGAGAAGAGGTCCAGAATCGGCGGCAGAAGACTCCTCAGTCTTCTTAAGGTAGCGCACAGCACTGCAGCTGTGCGCCATTTTCCTCTCAGCACACTTAACATGGCAGTCACTGAGGGTGCAGGGCGCTGGGAGGGGGGCGCCCTGGGAGGCAAATGAA
Source organism: Pseudophryne corroboree (assembly GCF_028390025.1). Taxonomy (NCBI): domain Eukaryota; kingdom Metazoa; phylum Chordata; class Amphibia; order Anura; family Myobatrachidae; genus Pseudophryne; species Pseudophryne corroboree. The sequence goes on from NC_086450.1 coordinate 111,190,625, forward strand.
AACCTTTTTTGGCTAAAAATACCTCACATATAGCCTCCGGGGGCTATATGGAGATATTTAACCCCTGCCAGAATCCGTTAAGAGCGGGAGACGAGGCAGACGAAAAAGGGGCGGGGCCTATCTCCTCAGCACACAGCGCCATTTTCCCTCACAGAAAGGCTGGAGGGAAGGCTCCCAGGCTCTCCCCTGCACTGCACTACAGAAACAGGGTTAAAACAGAGAGGGGGGGCACTAATTTGGCGTTAGAAATATATAAAAAAGATGCTATAAGGGAAAACACTTATATAAGGTTGTCCCTATATAATTATAGCGTTTTTGGTGTGTGCTGGCAAACTCTCCCTCTGTCTCTCCAAAGGGCTAGTAGGTCCTGTCCTCTATCAGAGCATTCCCTGTGTGTGTGTGCTGTGTGTCGGTACGTGTGTGTCGACATGTATGAGGACGATGTTGGTGAGGAGGCGGAGCAATTGCCTGTAATGGTGATGTCACTCTCTAGGGAGTCGACACCGGAATGGATGGCTTATTTAGGGAATTACGTGATAATGTCAACACGCGCCAAGGTCGGTTGACGACATGAGACGGCCGACAAACAATTAGTACCGGTCCAGACGTCTCAAAAACACCGTCAGGGGTTTTAAAACGCCCGTTTACTTTAGTCGGTCGACACAGACAGGGACACTGAATCCAGTGTCGACGGTGAATAAACAAACGTATTCCTTATTAGGGCCACACGTTAAGGGCAATGAAGGAGGTGTTACATATTTCTGATACTACAAGTACCACAAAAGAGGGTATTATGTGGGATGTGAAAAAACTACCGTAGTTTTTCCTGAATCAGATAAATAAAATGAAGTGTGTGATGATGCGTGGGTTCCCCCCGATAGAAAATATGGGCGGTATACCCTTTCCCGCCAGAAGTTAGGGCGCGTTGGGAAACACCCCTTAGGGTGGATAAGGCGCTCACACGCTTATCAGAACAAGTGGCGGTACCGTCTATAGATAGGGCCGTCCTCAAGGAGCCAGCTGACAGGAGGCTGGAAAATATCATAAAAAGTATATACACACATACTGGTGTTATACTGCGACCAGCGATCGCCTCAGCCTGGATGTGCAGAGCTGGGGTGGCTTGGTCGGATTCCCTGACTAAAAATATTGATACCCTTGACAGGGACAGTATTTTATTGACTATAGAGCATTTAAAGGATGTATTTCTATATATGCGAGATGCACAGAGGGATATTTGCACTCTGGCATCAAGAGTAAGTGCGATGTCCATATCTGCCAGAAGATGTTTATGGACACGACAGTGGTCAGGTGATGCAGATTCCAAACGGCACAAAGGTGTATTGCCGTATAAAGGAAGAGGAGTTATTTGGGGTCGGTCCATCGGACCTGGTGGCCACGGCAACTGCTGGAAAATCCACCGTTTTTACCCTAAGTCACATCTCTGCAGAAAAAGACACCGTCTTTTCAGCTTCAGTCCTTTCGTCCCTATAAGAGTCATATCTGCCCAGGGATAGAGGAAAGGGAAGAAGACTGCAGCAGGCAGCCCATTCCCAGGAACAGAAGCGTTCCACCGCTTCTGACAAGCTCTCAGCATGACGCTGAGACCGTACAGGACCCCTGGATCCTACAAGTAGTATCCCAGGGGTACAGTTTGGAATGTCGAGACGTTTCCCCTGCGCAGGCTCCTGAAGTCTGCTTTACCAAGGTCTCCCTCCGACAAGGAGGCAGTATGGGAAAAAATTCACGAGCTGTATTCCCAGCAGGTGATAATTAAATTACCCCTCCTACAACAAGAAAAGGGGGTATTATTCCACACTATATTGTGGTACTGAAGCCAGAAGGCTAGGTGAGACCTATTCTAAATCTAAAAAAATTTGAACACTTACAAAGGTTCAAATCAAGATGGAGTCACTCAGAGCAGTGATAACGAACCGGGAAGAAGGGGACTATCTGGTGTCCCGAGACATCAGGGATGCTTACCTCCATGTCCCAAATTTGCCCTTATCACTAAGGGTACCTCAGGTTCGTGGTACAGAACTGTCACTATCAGTTTCAGACGCTGCCGTTTGGATTGTCTACGGCACCCCGGGTCTTTACCAAGGTAATGGCCGAAATGATGGTTCTTCTTCGAAGAAAAGGCGTCTTAATTATCCCTTACTTGGACGATCTCCTGATAAGGGCAAAGTCCAGGGAACAGTTGGAGGTCGGAGTAGCACTATCTCGGATACTGTTACAACAGCAGGGGTGGATTCTAAATATTCCAAAATCGCAGCTGATCCCGACAACATGTCTCCTGTGCTTAGGGATGATTCTGGACACAGTCCAGAAAAAGGTGTTTCTCCCGGAAGAGAAAGCCAGGGAGTTATCCGAGCTAGTCAGGAACCTCCTAAAATCAGTGCATCATTGCACAAGGGCCATGGTAAAAAAATGGTGACTTCCTTCGAAGCAATTCCAGTCGGCAGATTTCATGCAAGAACTTTTCAGTGGGATCTGCTGGACAAATGGTCCGGATCGCATCTTCAGATGCATCAGCGGATAACCCTATATCCAAGGACAAGGGTGTCTCTCCTGTGGTGGTTACAGAGTGCTCATCTTCTAGAGGGCCGCAGATTCGGCATTCAGTTTTGGATGTTGGTGACCACGGAGGCCAGCCCGAGAGGCTGGGGAGCAGTCACACAAGGAAAAAATTTCCAGGGAGTGTGATCAAGTCTGGAGATTTTTCTCCACATAAATATAGCAAAGGGTAAATTTATAATGCTCTAAGCTTAGCAAGACCTCTGCTTCAAGGTCAGCCGGTATTGATCCAGTGGGATAAAACATCACGGCAGTCGCCCACGTAAATAGACAGGGCGGCACAAGAAGCAGGAGGGCAGTGGCAAAAACTGCAAGGACTTTTCGCTGGGCGGAAAATCGTGTGATAGCACTGTCAGCAGTGTTTCATTCCGGGAATGGAAACTGGGAAGCAGACTTCCTCAGTAGGCACGACCTCCACCCGGCAGAGTGGGAACTTCATGGGGAAGTTTTCCACATAATTGTAAACCGTTGGGAATTACCAAAGGTGGACATGATGGCGTCCCGTCTGAACAAAAAACGGGACAGGTATTGCGCCAGGTTAAGAGACCCTCAGGCAATAGCTGTGGACGTTCTGGTAACACCGTGGGTGTACCAGTCGGTGTATGTGTTCCATCCTCTGCTTTTCATACCTAAGGTACTGAGAATTATAAGACGTAGAGGAGTAAGAACTATACTCATGGCTCCGGATTGGCCAAGAAGGACTTGGTACCCGGAACTTCAAGAGATGCTCACAGAGGACTTATGGCCTCTGCCGCTAAGAAGGGACTTGTTTCAGCAAGTACCATGTCTGTTCCAAGACTTACCGCAGCTGCGTTTGACGGCATGGCGGTGGAACGCCGGATCCTAAGGGAAAAGGCATTCAGGAAGAGGTCATTCCTACCCTGGTCAAAGCCAGAAAGGAGGTGACCGCACAACATTATCACCACATGTGGCGAAAATATGTTGCGTTGTGTGAGGCCAGGAAGGCCCCACGAAGAAATTTCAACTCGGTCGATTCCTGCATTTCTTGCAAACAGGAGTGTCTATGGGCCTCAAATTGGGGTCCATTAAGGTTCAAATTTCGGCCCTGTCGATTTTTCTTTCAGAAAGAATTGGCTTCAGTTCCTGAAGTCCAGAAGTTTGTCAAGGGAGTATTGCATATACAACCCCCTTTTGTGCCTCCAGTGGCACTGTGGGATCTCAACGTAGTTCTGGGATTCCTCAAAACACATTGGTTTAAAACCAGTCAAATCTGTGGATTTGAAGCATCTCACATGAAAAGTGAACATGCTCTTGGACCTGGCCTGGACCAGGCGAGTGTCAAATTGGTGGTTTTTTTCTCAAAAAAGCCCATATCTGTTTGTCCATTCGGACAGGGCAGAGCTGCGGACTCGTCCCCAGTTCTCTCCCTAAGGTGGTGTCAGTGTTTCACCTGAACCAGCTTATTGTGGTGTCTTGCGCCTACTAGGGACTTGGAGGACTCCAAGTTGCTAGATGTGGTCAGGGCCCTGAAAATATAGGTTCCAGGACGGCTGGAGTCAGGAAAACTGACTTGCTGTTATCCTGTATGCACCCAACAAACTGGGTGCTCTTGCTTTTAAGCAGACTTTTGCTAGTTGGATGTGTAATACAATTCAGCTTGCACATTCTGTGGCAGGCCTGCCACAGCCAAAATATGTAAATGCCCATTCCACAAGGAAGGTGGGCTCATCTTGGGCGGCTGCCCGAGGGGTCTCGGCTTTACAACTTTGCCGAGCGGATATTTAGTCAGGGGCAAACACGTTTGTAAAATCCTACAAATTTGATACCCTGGCTAAGGAGGACCTGGAGTTCTCTCATTCGGTGCTGCAGAGTCATCCGCACTCTCCCGCCCGTTTGGGAGCTTTGGTATAATCCCCATGGTCCTTTCAGGAACCCCAGCATCCACTAGGACGATAGAGAAAATAAGAATTTACTTACCGATAATTCTATTTCTCGGAGTCCGTAGTGGATGCTGGGCGCCCATCCCAAGTGCGGATTATCTGCATTACTTGTACATAGTTACAAAAATCGGGTTATTATTGTTGTGAGCCATCTTTTCAGAGGCTCCGCTGTTATCATACTGTTAACTGGGTTCAGATCACAGGTTGTACAGTGTGATTGGTGTGGCTGGTATGAGTCTTACCCGGGATTCAAAATCCTTCCTTATTATGTACGCTCGTCCGGGCACAGTATCCTAACTGAGGCTTGGAGGAGGGTCATAGGGGGAGGAGCCAGTGCACACCACCTGATCCTAAAGCTTAACTTTTGTGCCCTGTCTCCTGCGGAGCCGCTATTCCCCATGGTCCTTTCAGGAACCCCAGCATCCACTACGGACTCCGAGAAATAGAATTATCGGTAAGTAAATTCTTATTTTAAGTGACTGGCAAAAGTGGTATATAGTGCCTGGGCACTGAATCCGAACCCCCGCCAGTATAAATATTTGAAAAATAGCGGGGCTGAAGCGCGCCATTAAGGGGGCGGGGCTTAGCCCTCACAGCTCTCATCAGCGCCATTTTCTCTTCACAAAGCTGCAGAGACGCTGGTCCTGTCCTCCTACACTGCTGTACAAGTAACAGGATGCAAAATGGGGGGGAGGGGGGGTGCACAGTTAATTTTGTGCTGGTTTAATAATAATAAATGCGCTAACAGGTCTGAGGCATTGTATAAACCGTTTCAGTACAGGTTGAGTATCCCTTATCCAAAATGCTTGGGACCAGAGGTATTTTGGATATCGGATTTTTCCGTATTTTGGAATAATTGCATACCATAATGAGATATCATGGTGATGGGACCTAAATCCAAGCACAGAATGCATTTATGTTACATATACACCTAATACACACAGCTGGAAGGTAATTTTAGCCAATATTTTTTGTAACTTTGTGCATTGAACAAAGTGTATCTATAGTCACACAATTAATTTATGTTTCATATACACCTTATACACACAGCCTGAAGGTCATTTAATACAATATTTTTAATAACTGTGTGTATAAAACAAAGTTTGTGTACATTGAGCCATCAAAAAACAAAGGTTTCACTATCTCACTCTCACGCAAAAAAGTCAGTATTTCGGAATATTCCGTATTTCGGAATATTTGGATATGGGATACTCAACCTGTACCGGGATAGGCGCTGGGTTGTGAGCTGGCAAACTCCCTCTGTGTTTCTCTGACAGGCTTTACTGTGGGTCTGTCCCCTATAGCCCCAGTGTGGTTGTGGGTGTCGGTACACGTGTCGGCATGTCTGAGGCTGAGTGCTCTTCCCAGGAGGAAGCTGGAATGGGGACAGAAAAGACTGTGGGAGTGACCCTGTCGGCACCGCCGACTGCTGATTGGGTAAATGTTTTGAGTGTCTTGAATGCAAATGTGGCTCTATTAAATAAGAGATTGGATAAATCTGAGTCTCAGATCCAGGCATGGAAAAAATCCATGGAGGATGTGTTGTCACAAGTCCATAACCCCTCGGGGTCACAAAAGCGTTCATTTACCCAGATACAGATACCGACACGGACTCTGACTCCAGTGTCGACTATAGTGATGCCAGATTGAATCCTAAACTGGCTAAGAGCATTCAGTACATAATTGTGGCGATAAAAGACGTGTTACATATCTCGGAAGACCCTACGGTTCCCGATACAGGGGTCTGTATGTATAAAGGAAAGAAACCTGAGGTAACGTTTCCTCCCTCTCATGAACTGAACACGCTTTTTGGACAGGTCTGGGAAAATCCAGACAAGAAGTTTCAGATTCCCAAGAGCATTCCGGTGGCATATCCGTTACCTTCTGGGGATAGGGATAAGTGGGAGTCCCTATCCGTTTGATAGATAGACAGTGTCTAGTTAGACAGTCAATAGATAGACACCATATATTAGACAGACATTAGGTCGACAGGGTCAAAAGGTCGACAGGGTCAAAAGGTCGACAGGGTCAGGTCGACATAAAAAGATAGACAAATGTTTTTCTCTATCGTCCTAGTGGATGCTGGGGTTCCTGAAAGGACCATGGGGAATAGCGGCTCCGCAGGAGACAGGGCACAAAAAGTAAAGCTTTAGGATCAGGTGGTGTGCACTGGCTCCTCCCCCTATGACCCTCCTCCAAGCCTCAGTTAGATTTTTGTGCCCGGCCGAGAAGGGTGCAATCTAGGTGGCTCTCCTAAAGAGCTGCTTAGAAAAGTTTAGCTTAGGTTTTTTATTTTACAGTGAGTCCTGCTGGCAACAGGATCACTGCAACGAGGGACTTAGGGGAGAAGAAGTGAACTCACCTGCGTGCAGGATGGATTGGCTTCTTTGGCTACTGGACATTAGCTCCAGAGGGACGATCACAGGTACAGCCTGGATGGTCACCGGAGCCTCGCCGCCGGCCCCCTTGCAGATGCTGAAACGAGAAGAGGTCCAGAATCGGCGGCAGAAGACTCCTCAGTCTTCTTAAGGTAGCGCACAGCACTGCAGCTGTGCGCCATTGTCCTCTCAGCACACTTCACACGGCAGTCACTGAGGGTGCAGGGCGCTGGGAGGGGGGCGCCCTGGGAGGCAAATGAAAACCTTTTTTGGCTAAAAATACCTCACATATAGCCTCCGGGGGCTATATGGAGATATTTAACCCCTGCCAGAATCCGTTAAGAGCGGGAGACGAGGCCGCCGAAAAAGGGGCGGGGCCTATCTCCTCAGCACACAGCGCCATTTTCCCTCACAGAAAGGCTGGAGGGAAGGCTCCCAGGCTCTCCCCTGCACTGCACTACAGAAACAGGGTTAAAACAGAGAGGGGGGGCACTAATTTGGCGTTAGAAATATATAAAAAAGATGCTATAAGGGAAAACACTTATATAAGGTTGTCCCTATATAATTATAGCGTTTTTGGTGTGTGCTGGCAAACTCTCCCTCTGTCTCTCCAAAGGGCTAGTAGGTCCTGTCCTCTATCAGAGCATTCCCTGTGTGTGTGCTGTGTGTCGGTACGTGTGTGTCGACATGTATGAGGACGATGTTGGTGAGGAGGCGGAGCAATTGCCTGTAATGGTGATGTCACTCTCTAGGGAGTCGACACCGGAATGGATGGCTTATTTAGGGAATTACGTGATAATGTCAACACGCGCCAAGGTCGGTTGACGACATGAGACGGCCGACAAACAATTAGTACCGGTCCAGACGTCTCAAAAACACCGTCAGGGGTTTTAAAACGCCCGTTTACTTTAGTCGGTCGACACAGACACAGACAGGGACACTGAATCCAGTGTCGACGGTGAATAAACAAACGTATTCCTTATTAGGGCCACACGTTAAGGGCAATGAAGGAGGTGTTACATATTTCTGATACTACAAGTACCACAAAAGAGGGTATTATGTGGGATGTGAAAAAACTACCGTAGTTTTTCCTGAATCAGATAAATTAAATGAAGTGTGTGATGATGCGTGGGTTCCCCCCGATAGAAAATATGGGCGGTATACCCTTTCCCGCCAGAAGTTAGGGCGCGTTGGGAAACACCCCTTAGGGTGGATAAGGCGCTCACACGCTTATCAGAACAAGTGGCGGTACCGTCTATAGATAGGGCCGTCCTCAAGGAGCCAGCTGACAGGAGGCTGGAAAATATCATATAAAAGTATATACACACATACTGGTGTTATACTGCGACCAGCGATCGCCTCAGCCTGGATGTGCAGAGCTGGGGTGGCTTGGTCGGATTCCCTGACTAAAAATATTGATACCCTTGACAGGGACAGTATTTTATTGACTATAGAGCATTTAAAGGATGCATTTCTATATATGCGAGATGCACAGAGGGATATTTGCACTCTGGCATCAAGAGTAAGTGCGATGTCCATATCTGCCAGAAGATGTTTATGGACACGACAGTGGTCAGGTGATGCAGATTCCAAACGGCACAAAGGTGTATTGCCGTATAAAGGAAGAGGAGTTATTTGGGGTCGGTCCATCGGACCTGGTGGCCACGGCAACTGCTGGAAAATCCACCGTTTTTACCCTAAGTCACATCTCTGCAGAAAAAGACACCGTCTTTTCAGCTTCAGTCCTTTCGTCCCTATAAGAGTCATATCTGCCCAGGGATAGAGGAAAGGGAAGAAGACTGCAGCAGGCAGCCCATTCCCAGGAACAGAAGCGTTCCACCGCTTCTGACAAGCTCTCAGCATGACGCTGAGACCGTACAGGACCCCTGGATCCTACAAGTAGTATCCCAGGGGTACAGATTGGAATGTCGAGACGTTTCCCCTGCGCAGGCTCCTGAAGTCTGCTTTACCAAGGTCTCCCTCCGACAAGGAGGCAGTATGGGAAACAATTCACGAGCTGTATTCCCAGCAGGTGATAATTAAATTACCCCTCCTACAACAAGAAAAGGGGTATTATTCCACACTATATTGTGGTACTGAAGCCAGAAGGCTAGGTGAGACCTATTCTAAATCTAAAAAAATTTGAACACTTACAAAGGTTCAAATCAAGATGGAGTCACTCAGAGCAGTGATAACGAACCGGGAAGAAGGGGACTATATGGTGTCCCGAGACATCAGGGATGCTTACCTCCATGTCCCAAATTTGCCCTTATCACTAAGGGTACCTCAGGTTCGTGGTACAGAACTGTCACTATCAGTTTCAGACGCTGCCGTTTGGATTGTCCACGGCACCCCGGGTCTTTACCAAGGTAATGGCCGAAATGATGGTTCTTCTTCGAAGAAAAGGCGTCTTAATTATCCCTTACTTGGACGATCTCCTGATAAGGGCAAAGTCCAGGGAACAGTTGGAGGTCGGAGTAGCACTATCTCGGATACTGTTACAACAGCAGGGGTGGATTCTAAATATTCCAAAATCGCAGCTGATCCCGACAACAAGTCTCCTGTGCTTAGGGATGATTCTGGACACAGTCCAGAAAAAGGTGTTTCTCCCGGAAGAGAAAGCCAGGGAGTTATCCGAGCTAGTCAGGAACCTCCTAAAATCAGTGCATCATTGCACAAGGGCCATGGTAAAAAAATGGTGACTTCCTTCGAAGCAATTCCAGTCGGCAGATTTCATGCAAGAACTTTTCAGTGGGATCTGCTGGACAAATGGTCCGGATCGCATCTTCAGATGCATCAGCGGATAACCCTATATCCAAGGACAAGGGTGTCTCTCCTGTGGTGGTTACAGAGTGCTCATCTTCTAGAGGGCCGCAGATTCGGCATTCAGTTTTGGATGTTGGCGACCACGGAGGCCAGCCCGAGAGGCTGGGGAGCAGTCACACAAGGAAAAAATTTCCAGGGAGTGTGATCAAGTCTGGAGACTTTTCTCCACATAAATATAGCTAAGGGTAAATTTATAATGCTCTAAGCTTAGCAAGACCTCTGCTTCAAGGTCAGCCGGTATTGATCCAGTGGGATAAAACATCACGGCAGTCGCCCACGTAAATAGACAGGGCGGCACAAGAAGCAGGAGGGCAGTGGCAAAAACTGCAAGGACTTTTCGCTGGGCGGAAAATCATGTGATAGCACTGTCAGCAGTGTTTCATTCCGGGAATGGAAACTGGGAAGCAGACTTCCTCAGTAGGCACGACCTCCACCCGGCAGAGTGGGAACTTCATGGGGAAGTTTTCCACATGATTGTAAACCGTTGGGAATTACCAAAGGTGGACATGATGGCGTCCCGTCTGAACAAAAAACGGGACAGGTATTGCGCCAGGTTAAGAGACCCTCAGGCAATAGCTGTGGACGTTCTGGTAACACCGTGGGTGTACCAGTCGGTGTATGTGTTCCATCCTCTGCTTTTCATACCTAAGGTACTGAGAATTATAAGACGTAGAGGAGTAAGAACTATACTCATGGCTCCGGATTGGCCAAGAAGGACTTGGTACCCAGAACTTCAAGAGATGCTCACAGAGGACTTATGGCCTCTGCCGCTAAGAAGGGACTTGTTTCAGCAAGTACCATGTCTGTTCCAAGACTTACCGCAGCTGCGTTTGACGGCATGGCGGTGGAACGCCGGATCCTAAGGGAAAAGGCATTCAGGAAGAGGTCATTCCTACCCTGGTCAAAGCCAGAAAGGAGGTGACCGCACAACATTATCACCACATGTGGCGAAAATATGTTGCGTGGTGTGAGGCCAGGAAGGCCCCACGAAGAAATTTCAACTCGGTCGATTCCTGCATTTCCTGCAAACAGGAGTGTCTATGGGCCTCAAATTGGGGTCCATTAAGGTTCAAATTTCGGCCCTGTCGATTTTTCTTCCAGAAAGAATTGGCTTCAGTTCCTGAAGTCCAGAAGTTTGTCAAGGGAGTATTGCATATACAACCCCCTTTTGTGCCTCCAGTGGCACTGTGGGATCTCAACGTAGTTCTGGGATTCCTCAAAACACATTGGTTTAAAACCAGTCAAATCTGTGGATTTGAAGCATCTCACATGAAAAGTGAACATGCTCTTGGACCTGGCCTGGACCAGGCGAGTGTCAAATTGGTGGTTTTTTTCTCAAAAAAGCCCATATCTGTTTGTCCATTCGGACAGGGCAGAGCTGCGGACTCGTCCCCAGTTCTCTCCCTAAGGTGGTGTCAGTGTTTCACCTGAACCAGCTTATTGTGGTGTCTTGCGCCTACTAGGGACTTGGAGGACTCCAAGTTGCTAGATGTGGTCAGGGCCCTGAAAATATAGGTTCCAGGACGGCTGGAGTCAGGAAAACTGACTTGCTGTTATCCTGTATGCACCCAACAAACTGGGTGCTCTTGCTTCTAAGCAGACTTTTGCTAGTTGGATGTGTAATACAATTCAGCTTGCACATTCTGTGGCAGGCCTGCCACAGCCAAAATATGTAAATGCCCATTCCACAAGGAAGGTGGGCTCATCTTGGGCGGCTGCCCGAGGGGTCTCGGCTTTACAACTTTGCCGAGCGGCTATTTAGTCAGGGGCAAACACGTTTGTAAAATCCTACAAATTTGATAACCTGGCTAAGGAGGACCTGGAGTTCTCTCATTCGGTGCTGCAGAGTCATCCGCACTCTCCCGCCCGTTTGGGAGCTTTGGTATAATCCCCATGGTCCTTTCAGGAACCCCAGCATCCACTAGGACGATAGAGAAAATAAGAATTTACTTACCGATTAATTCTATTTCTCGTAGTCCGTAGTGGATGCTGGGCGCCCATCCCAAGTGCGGATTATCTGCAATACTTGTACATAGTTACAAAAATCGGGTTATTATTGTTGTGAGCCATCTTTCAGAGGCTCCGCTGTTATCATACTGTTAACTGGGTTCAGATCACAGGTTGTACAGTGTGATTGGTGTGGCTGGTATGAGTCTTACCCGGGATTCATAAATCCTTCCTTATTGTGTACGCTCGTCCGGGCACAGTGTCCTAACTGAGGCTTGGAGGAGGGTCATAGGGGGAGGAGCCAGTGCACACCACCTGATCCTAAAGCTTTACTTTTTGTGCCCTGTCTCCTGCGGAGCCGCTATTCCCCATGGTCCTTTCAGGAACCCCAGCATCCACTACGGACTCCGAGAAATAGAATTATCGGTAAGTAAATTCTTATTTTCTCTAACGTCCTAAGTGGATGCTGGGGACTCCGTCAGGACCATGGGGATTAGCGGCTCCGCAGGAGACCGGGCACAAAAATAAAGCTTTAGGATCAGGTGGTGTGCACTGGCTCCTCCCCCTATGACCCTCCTCCAAGCCTCAGTTAGGTTTTTGTGCCCGTCCGAGCAGGGTGCAATCTAGGTGGCTCTCCTAAAGAGCTGCTTAGAAAAAGTTTTTTAGGTTTTTTATTTTCAGTGAGTCCTGCTGGCAACAGGCTCACTGCATCGAGGGACTTAGGGGAGAGAATTTCAACTCACCTGCGTGCAGGATGGATTGGATTCTTAGGCTACTGGACACCATTAGCTCCAGAGGGAGTCGGAACACAGGTCTCACCCTGGGGTTCGTCCCGGAGCCGCGCCGCCGACCCCCCTTGCAGATGCCGAAGTTGAAGAGGTCCAGAGGTCCAGAAACAGGCGGCAGAAGACTTTCAGTCTTCATAAGGTAGCGCACAGCACTGCAGCTGTGTGCCATTGTTGTCAGCACACTTCATACCAGCGGTCACTGAGGGTGCAGGGCGCTTGGGGGGGCGCTCTGGGCAGCAATGTATTATACCTTTTTTATGGCTAAAATACATCACATATAGCCCTTGAGGCTATATGGATGTATTTAACCCCTGCCAGATCTCACAAACTCCGGGAGAAGAGCCCGCCGTTTTAGGGGGCGGGGCCTATTCTCCTCAGCAGACGGCGCCATTTTCCTGCTCAGCTCTGCTGAGAGGAAGGCTCCCAGGCTCTCCCCTGCACTGCACTACAGAAACAGGGTTAAAACAGAGAGGGGGGGCACTTATTTGGCGATATGATTACATATGTGAAAATGCTATAAGGGAAAACACTTGTATAAGGGGTTGTCCCTGTATAATTATAGCGTTTTTGGTGTGTGCTGGCAAACTCTCCCTCTGTCTCTCCAAAGGGCTAGTGGGGTCCTGTCCTCTATCAGAGCATTCCCTGTGTGTGTGCTGTGTGTCGGTACGTGTGTGTCGACATGTAGGAGGACGATGTTGGTGAGGAGGCGGAGCAAATTGCCTGTATGGGTGATGTCACTCTCTAGGGAGTCGACACCGGAATGGATGGCTTATTTAGGAATTACGTGATAATGTCAACACGATGCAAGGTCGGTTGACGACATGAGACGGCCGGCAAACAAATTAGTACCTGTCCAGGCGTCTCAGACACCGTCAGGGGCTTGTAAAAACGCCCATTTACCTCAGTTGGTCGACACAGACACAGACACGGACACTGACTTCAGTGTCGACGGTGAAGAAACAAACGTATTTTCCTTTAGGGCCACACGTTACATGTTAAGGGCAATGAAGGAGGTGTTACATATTTCTGATACTACAAGTACCACAAATAAGGGTATTATGTAGGGTGGGAATAATCTACTTGTAGTTTTTCCTGAATCAGATAAATTAAAGTGTGTGATGATACGTGGGTTTCCTCCGATGGAAAATTATTGGAGGTATACCTTTTCCCGCCAGAAGTGAGGGCGAGTTGGGAAACACACCTTAGGGTGGATAAGGCGCTCACACGCTTATAAAAACAAGTGGCGTTACCGTCTCCAGATACGGCCGCCCTCAAGGAGCCAGCTGATAGGAAGCTGAAAAATATCCTAAGAAGTATATACACACATACTGGTGTTATACTACGACCAGCAATCGCCTCAGCCTGGATGTGCAGCGCTGGGGGGGCTTGGTCGGATTTCCTGACTGAAAATATTGATACCCTTGACAGGAACAATATTTTATTGACTATAGAGCATTTTAAGGATGCATTTCTATATATGCGAGATGCGCAGAGGGATATTTGCATTCTGGCATCAAGAGTAGATGTGATGTCCATATCTGCCAGACGATGTTTATAGACACGACAGTGGTCAGGTGATGCAGATTCCAGACGGCACATGGAAGTATTGCCGTATAAAGGGGCGGTCCATCGGACCTGGTGGCCATGGCAACAGCTGGAAAATCCACTTTTGTTACCCCAAGTCACATCTCAGCAGAAAAGGACACAGTCTTTTCAGTCTCAGTCCTTTCGTACCCATAAAGGCAGGCGGGCAAAAGGCCAGTCATATCTGCCCAGGGTTAGAGGAAAGGGAAGAAGACTGCAGCAGGCAGCCCATTCCCAGGAACAGAAGTCCTCCACAGCTTCTGCCAAGTCCGCAGCATGACGCTGGGGCCATACAAGCGGACTCAGGTGCGGTGGGGGGTCATCTCAAGAGTTTCAGCACGCAGTGGGCTCACTCGCAAGTGGACTCCTGGATCCTACACGTAGTATCCCAGGTGTACATTGGAAATTCGAGACGTCTTCCCCTCACAAGTTCCTGAAGTCTGCTTTACCAACGTCTCCCTCCCGACAGGGAGGCAGTATTGGGAAAAAATTCACAGGCTGTATTCCCAGCACGTGATAATCAAAGTACCCCTCCTACAACAAGGGAAGGGGTATTATTCCACACTATATTGTGGTACTGAAGCCAAACGGCTCGGTGAGATCTAAAAGATTTGAACAATTACATACAAGGGTTCAAATCAAGATGGAGTCACTCAGAGCAGTGATAGCGAACCAGGACGATATGGTGTCACTGGATATCAGGGACGCTTACCTACAAGTCCAAATTTTGCCTTTCTCACCAAGGGTATCTCAGGTTCGTGGTACAGAACTGTCACTATCAGTTCAGACGCTGCCGTTTGGATTGTCCACGGCACCCCGGGTCTTTACCAAGGTAATGGCCGAAATGATGATTCTTCCTAAAAGAAATATGGACGCTTTCCTGATAAGGGCAAGGTCCAGAGAACAGTTGGCGGTCGGAGTAGCACTATCTCAAGTAGTTCTACGACAGCTCGAGTGGATTCTAAATATTCCAAAATCGCAGCTTTTTCCGACGACACGTCTAATGTTCCTAGGCATGATTCTGGACACAGTCCAGAAAAGGACGTTTTCTCCCGGAGAAGAAAGCCAGGGAGTTATCCGAGCTAGTCAGGAACCTCCTAAAACCAGGAAAAGTATCAGTGCATCATTGCACAAAGGGTCCTGTGAAAAATGGTGGTTTCTTACAAAGCGATCCCGTTCGGTAGATTTCACGCAAGAACCTTTCAGTGGGATCTGCTGGGAAAATGGTCCGGATCGCATCTTCAGATGCATCAGCGGATAACCCTGTCTCCAAGGACAAGGGTGTTTCTTCTGCGGTGGCTGCAGAGTGCTCATCTATGAAAGGGCCGCAGATTCGGCATTCAGGACTGGGTCCTGGTGACCACGGATGCCAGCCTGAGTGGCTGGGGAGCAGTCACACAAGGAAAAAATTTCCAGGGAGTGTGATCAAGTCTGGAGACTTCTCTCCACATAAATATACTGGAGCTAAGGCCAATTTACAAGGCTCTAAGCTTAGCAAGACCTCTGCTTCAAGGTCAGCCGGTATTGATCCAGTGGGACAACATCACGGCAGTCGCCCACGAAAACAGGGCGGCACAAGAAGCAGGAGGGAAATGGCAGAAACTGCAAGGATTCTTCGCTGGGCGAAAAATCATGTGATAACACTCTCAGCAGTGTTAATTCCGGGAGTGGAAAACTGGGAAGCAGACTTCCTCAGCATAACCTCCTCCCGGGAGAGTGGGGACTTCAGCGGGAAGTCTTCCACATGATTGTAAACCGTTGGGAAAAACCAAAGGTGGACATGATGGCGTCCCGCCTGAACAAAAAACTAGACAGATATTGCGCCAGGTCAAGGGACCCTCAGGCAATAGCGGGGGACGCTCTGGTAACACTGTGGGTGTACCAGGCATGGTATGTGTTCCCTCCTATACATCTCATACCAAAAGTACTGAGAATCAAGGAGATGAGTAAGAACGATACTCGTGGTTCCGGATGGGTCAAGAAGGACTTGGTACCCGGAATTTCAAGAGATTCTCACGGAAGAACCGTGGCCTCTACCTTTAAGAAAGGACCTGCTCCAGCAGGGGCCTTGTCTGTTCCAAGACTTACCGCGGCTGCGTTTGACGGCATGGCAGTTGAACGCCGGATCCTGAAAGGGCATTCCAGATGAAGTCATCCCTACCCTGGTCGAAGCCAGGAAGGATGTAACCGCAAAACATTTTCACCGCAATTGGCGAAAATATGTTGCGTGGTGTGAGGCCAAGAAGGTCCCTACAGAGGAATTCCAACTATGTCGTTTCCTACATTTCCTGAAAACAGGACTGTCTATGGGCCTAAAATTAGGGTCCATTAAGGTTCAAATTTCGACCCTGTCAAATTTATTCCAGAAAGAACTGGCTTCAGTGCCTGAAGTTCAGACGTTTGTAAAAGGGGTACTGCATATACAGCCTCCTTTTGTGCCCCCAGTGGCACCTTGGGATCTCAATGTTGTTTTGAGTTTCCTAAAGTCACATTGGTTTGATCCACTCACCACTGTGGACTTAAAATATTTCACATGGAAGGTGAAGATTCTATTAGCCCTGGCTTCAGCCAGGCGTGTGTCAGAATGGGCGGCTTTATCATATAAAAGCCCTTACTTAATTTTTCATTCTGACAGGGCAGAATTGAGGACTCGTCCTCAATTTCTCCTTAAGGTGTTTTCTGTTTTTCACATGAACCAACCTATTGTGGTACCTGCGGCTACTAGGGACTTGGAGGACTCCAAGTTACTTGACGTTGTCAGGGCCCTGAAAATATGTTTCCAGGACGACTGGAGTCAGAAAATCTGACTCGCTGTTTAGCCTGTATGCACCCAACAAGATGGGTGCTCCTGCTTCTAAACAGACGATTGCTCGCTGGATTTGTAGTACAATTCAGCTTGCTCATTCTGTGGCAGGCTTGCCACAGACAAAATCAGAAAAAG
The DNA here is from genome assembly GCF_028390025.1 of Pseudophryne corroboree. Classification (NCBI taxonomy): domain Eukaryota; kingdom Metazoa; phylum Chordata; class Amphibia; order Anura; family Myobatrachidae; genus Pseudophryne; species Pseudophryne corroboree. The sequence goes on from NC_086450.1 coordinate 111,207,567, forward strand.
CCCATTCCACAAGGAAGTGGGCTCATCTTGGGCGACTGCCTGAGGGGTCTCGGCTTTACAACTGTGCTGAGCATTTACTTGGTCAGGGGCAAACACGTTTGCTAAATTCTACAAATTTGATACCCTGGCTGAGGAGGACATGGAGTCTCTCATTCGGTGCTGCAGGGTCATCCGCACTCTCCCGCCCGTTTGGGAGCTTTGGTATAATCCCCATGGTCCTGACGGAGTCCCCAGCATCCACTTAGGACGTTAGAGAAAATAAGAATTTACTTACCGATAATTCTATTTCTCGTAGTCCGTAGTGGATGCTGGGCGCCCATCCCAAGTGCGGATTGTCTGCAATACTTGTACATAGTTATTGTTACAAAAAAATCGGGTTGTTATTGTTGTGAGCCGTCTGTTCAGAGGCTCCTACGTTTTGTCATACTGTTAACTGGGTTCAGATCACAAGTTGTACGGTGTGATTGGTGTGGCTGGTATGAGTCTTACCCGGGATTCAAGATCCTTCCTTATTGTGTACGCTCGTCCGGGCACAGTATCCTAACTGAGGCTTGGAGGAGGGTCATAGGGGGAGGAGCCAGTGCACACCACCTGATCCTAAAGCTTTATTTTTGTGCCCTGTCTCCTGCGGAGCCGCTAATCCCCATGGTCCTGACGGAGTCCCCAGCATCCACTACGGACTACGAGAAATAGAATTATCGGTAAGTAAATTCTTATTTTCCTCCGCATCAGGCTTACCTGAGGTTTACTATTCAGGATTGTCATTACCAATTTCAGACGTTGCCGTTTGGTCTGTCCACGGCTCCGAGAGTTTTCACCAAAGTGATGGCGGAAATGATGGTTCTCCTGCGCAAGCAAGGGTTCACAATTACCCGTACTTGGACGATCTCCTGATAAAGGCGAGATCCAGGGACCAATTACTGCAGAACATTACGATTTCCCTGACCGTTCTGCAACAACATGGTTGGCTCCTAAACTTGCCAAAGTCACAGTTGAGTCTGACAAAACGACTGTCGTTTTTGGGAATGATTCTGGACACAGAAATACAGTAGAGTTTTTATTCCAGAAGAGAAGGCTCTGGAAATTGAACCAGAGTCTGGTCAAACAAATTCTGAAGCCAGCAAGAGTGTTAATCCATCATTGTACTTGAGTGCTGGGGAAGATAGTGGCGGCTTACGAGGCCATTCCATTTGGCAGGTAACATGCCAGAGTGTTTCAGTGGGATCTGTTGGACAAGTGGTCCGGATCTCATCTGCACATGCACCGGAAAATAATCCTGTCCTCCAAGACCAGAATCTCACTCCTGTGGTGGCTGCACAGCTCTCACCTCCTAGAGGGGCGCAGGTTCGGGATTCAGGATTGGATCCTAGTGACCATGGATGCACGTCTCCGAGGCTGGGGAGCAGTCACACAGGGGGAAACTTTTCAGGGAAGATGGTAAAGCCAGGAAGTTTCTCTACACATAAACGTGTTGGAGTTAAGGGCCATTTACAACGGCCTTCTTCGAGCGGAACGTATTCTTCGCAACCTGCCCGTCCTGATCCAGTCGGACAATGTGACAGCAGTGGGCGGAACAAAGAGCAGAGCGGCAATGGCAGATGCCAAAAATATTCTCAGCTGGGCGGAAAGACATACAAGCGCTCTGTCGGCAATATTCATTCCAGGAGTGGACAACTGGGAAGCAGACTTCCTCAGCAGACACGATCTCCATCCCGGAGAGTGGGGTCTTCATCAAGAGGTCTTCGCAGAAGTGACAAGTCTTTGGGGAATTCCTCAAATAGACATGATGGCGTCCCGCCTCAACAAGAAACTTCAGAGATATTGTTCCAGGTCGAGAGACCCTCAAGCAATAGCAGTGGACGCCCTAGTGTCACCATCGTTGTTTCAGTCTGTGTACGTGTTCCCTCCGCTTCCACTCATTCCAATGGTGCTGAAGATCATAATAAGAACAAAGGTTCAGACAATCCTCATTGTTCCGGACCGGCCAAGAAGGGCTTGGTATCCAGATCTTCAGGAATTACTCATGGGAGATCCCTGGCCTCTTACTCTACAAGAGGATCTGTTACAGCAGGGTCCGTGCGTGTTCCAAGACTTACCGCGTCTTCGTTTGACGGCTTGGCGGTAGAATGTCATATCCTAGCCCGAAAGGGTATTCCCAGTGAAGTCATTCCCACACTTCTTCAGGCTAGAAAAGAAGTGACGGCAAAACATTATCACCGTATTTGGAGGAAATGTGTGTCTTGGTGCGAGTCGAAGAAGGCTCCTGCGGAAGCGTTTCAGCTAGGTCGGTTTCTCCATTTTCTGCAAGCAGGTGTGGATGCGGGTCTAAAGTTGGGCTCAATTAAAGTGCAAATTTCGGCCTTATCAATTTTCTTTCAAAAAGAATTGGCCTCCTTTCCGGAAGTTCAAACTTTCGTGAAAGGCGTGCTGCACATCCAACCTCCATTTGTGCCCCCAGTGGCACCATGGGATCTTAACGTGGTGTTACAGTTCCTTCAATCTCATTGGTTTAAACCTCTACAGAAGATAGAGTTAAAATTTCTCACGTGGAAAGTGGTCATGCTGTTGGCCTTGGCATCCGCAAGGCGGGTGTCTTAGTTAGCGGCCTTGTCTCACAAGAGCCCTTATTTAATCTTCCATGAAGTTAGAGCGGCGTTGAGGACTCGTCAACAGTTTCTACGGAAGGTGGTTTCAGCGTTCCACATGAACCAACCTATTGTGGTGCCTGTCTCTACGACCGCCTTCGCTGAGTCAAAATCCCTCGATGTGGTTAGGGCTTTGAAGATTTATGTTGCTAGGACGGCTCAACTTAGGAAAACAGACGCTCTGTTTGTCCTGTATGATCCCAACAAGATTGGGGCTCCTGCGCAGACTATTGCACGCTGGATCTGTACTACGATTCAGAATGCTCATTCTACGGCTGGATTGCCGTTACCAAAATCAGTGAAGGCCCACTCTACCAGGAAGGTGGGCTCATCTTGGGCGGCAGCCCGGGTGGTTTCTTGCGTTACAGCTTTGCCGAGCAGCTACTTGGTCGGGTTCAAACACTTTTGCGAAATTCTACAAGTTTGATACCCTGATGAGGGCTGATGAGGACCTCATGGTTTGCTCAATTGGTGCTGCAGAGTCGTCCACACTCTCCCGCCCGTTCTGGAGCTTTGGTATAAACCCCATGGTTCTTGAAGCATCCCCAGCATCGTCTAGGACGTATGAAAAAATAGGATTTTAATACCTACCGGTAAATCCTTTTCTCTTAGTCCTTAGAGGATGCTGGGCGCCCGTCCCAGTGCGTACTGGATCTACAGTACTTGCTTAATAGTTATTGGTTGTGTTACACACAGGTTGTGTTTCTGTTATGGTTAGCCTGTTGCTGACATTGTTCATGCCGTTGACTGGACTTATGTAAAATGCCATGTTGTACGGTGTGTTTGTGGTGTGAGCTGGTATGTCCTTTTCCTCGAAATGTCCGTCTGCCTGGGCACAGTTCCTATAACTGGAGTCTGGAGGAGGGGCATAGAGGGAGGAGCCAGTTCACACCCATTCAAAGTCTTAAAGTGCCCATGTCTCCTACGGATCCCGTCTATACCCCATGGTTCTTGAAGCGTCCCCAGGATCCCCTTTACGGACTAAGAGAAAAGGATTTACTGGTAAGTATTAAAATCCTATTTTTTCTTTTTAAATCGTGCTTGCCTCCTGTTTTCATTATATCACTTTCTCTTGTGTTGTGTACTAGGCACATCCAAAAGTTTCTGAGAAACTAAAGGCTATGATGGTGGAATGGTCAGATGAATTCCAGAAAGATCCCCAGTTCAGTTTAATATCAGCTACCATTAAATCGCTGAAGGAAGAAGGAATTACTTTTCCTGCTTCTGGCTCTCAGGTATGAGAATGCTGCTTGTAATAGGCCTCATTTAAAAGCATGGCTTGTGTAACAGCTTGTTAAATACTTGCAACATGTTACTGTACTCTCTATCCGCTGATTAATGCAATGACTTACTGTGTTCCACAGAGTTCTTCAAATACCCCTAAGAATGGAACATTACCTACCAAAAATAAAGAGGATGAAGATATCGCTAAGGGTAGGTTAATCTCGAGCATTGCTATCTACAGCCTAGCATCTACTCATCCAGCCGCTTTCTTTTTAAAATACCTTGTTTAATTCATTGCCTGGTGGAATACAGTAGCATGACTTGTAGAAATGGATCATTCTTAAAAGTATTTATTTTTTATTTTTTTCGTAACCTTTCTCTGCCTTCAGTTTTGCAAGACATTAATGTAAAAATATATTGTTCTATTGGATTTTAAATTTGGCGCAAGTTTTAACACTGATGATTGAATTCAAATTAGCCACCAGACTTACCAGTGGCTTGCTGATCTTTGCTGCGATGCGGAATGCTGCAACACGGCTGGCTGCATTCATGCTGGGCTGCGACTATTTGCAGCCGGCGATCCATTAATTCCTAATGGAATTAATGATGCAATCGCTGGCTCCGAAGAGTTGCAGCCGGGCGCGCCATGCAGCATGCCACGTGGCTACATATGTAAATCATAGATTCCAGGCCAAGTGCATGGAGATATGCAGTTGCTACGCGCAGTTAGCCCTGAGATACTTCCTATTGGCAGTAATTGAATAGCTCCAGTCTCTCTACGCTGGAGCTGAAAGCCCACGGTAAGTCCCGCAGCTCATTGAATTAGAACCTAAAAATGTTATACTAATGATCTGGAATTAGCTACAAATTAACAATGTTTGAAAATATCTAAAACCTCAGCTACTGTGCAGAAATAGGACATGATAATCATGTAGTAGTTATAAGAGACCTAAAACATGATGGCAGAGTGATGGGCAGCTGGCCAGTGCTACAAATCTCTGTCACCAGTTATCTGTAGGAATGAGTGCAAGCAGACATCGGTTTGAGTTACAGCGTGAAAATGAAGTGGGAGTAGTGACGACGTGGGAGAGCATGAAAAAGATTAATGGTTTCAAACTGTTGGGTCTAGGATTTAAAGATTGACAAGGAAATGAAGGATGATGAAACTGAATTTAGTTGTGGAAGTAGATATAGGGGGTAATTCAGATCTGATCACTACTGTGTGTTTTGGCACAGCGGGCGATCCGGTTAGAACAGCGCATGCATATGCACCGCAATGCGCACGCGCGTCGGACAACAACAATGGGAATCGCTGGTCAGCGATGGGATGGTGCGAAAAATACGTTAGCACGGCCGCTCGCAAGGTGATAGGAGGAAGCCGTTTGTGGATGGTAACTGACAGTTTACTGGGAGTGTTCTGGAAAACGCAGGCGTTTTAAGGTAGAGTGTCTGACGCCGGCTCCGCACCCGATCAGCAGGATTCAATCGCACTGAAAGAGTAAGTCCTGGGCTGCGGAGAAACTGCACACACAGAACTTTAGCAGCTCGACATACACATAGCATCGCACACTTGCATGGCAAAAATACACTCACCCTGTAGGCGGCAACTATCTGAACACAGGGCAGCAAAAAACGCAGCCCAGCGATCAGATCTGAATTACCCCCATAGTTATGCAATAGTTGTTGAAATATATTGGAAGGAACTGAGCAAAGCCGAAAAATGAAACCAAGTGACAATATTTCTTACTGATGTTTTCTATAGCTACTTTAAGGGGGTTACCCACTGCATCATATTGTTGAAGGATTATCTTTTGGGGTTTTTTCGCCATTGTAATTAAATGTATTTTCCTTCCAAATAACAGCAATTGAGTTATCCTTGCAAGAGCATAAGCAGCAGCCATCAGAAACAAAATCCTTATACCCATCTGTGGATGTGCAGCATGACAGTCAGAAGATGCCAAGAAAAGTCCGGGCTCTGTACGATTTTGAAGCTGTGGAGGACAATGAGCTGACATTTAAGAGTGGAGATATTATTATTGTGTTGGATGATAGGTAAGAAGGATGCGTGGACATGTTTAACTAATGCACACAAAACGGTATTTAAATAGTATCTGACTGTACCATACCTTGTATTGACGTTCTCTGCTGCGGGGTACACTGGGCTCCACAAGGATTAACATCGGGTGTAGAGTAGGATCTTGATCCGAGGCACCAACAGGCTCAAAGCTTTTGACTGTTCCCAAGATGCACAGCCCCGCCTCCTCTATAACCCCGCCTCCATGCATAGGGAGCTCAGTTTGTAAGTTGGTGCCAAGTTGGTGCCATGCAGTATGCAGGCAATTAACAGGAGGCTGCCTTAAGCAGCCTATTGAGAGCTTCATTTTTACAGAAAAGAAGAAGAAATTCTTGTAAGAAGATTACAGGGCTGCTGCTGGCAAAGTCTCACTGACTTCCCTGCGTGCAGCTCCGTCACCCCAGCGGTGCTGTATACTCCCGCGCCCTGGTTGCCGGGTCACTGCAGCGGAGGCGCCGGCTTCTTCTCCTAACAGTGAGTCACACACGCCGCCGTCTCCCTGATTGCGGGCCCGCAGACAAGGGGGAGGTAAGGGACTCCTGTGCCGCACTTGACGCGCGCTGGCGTGGACACTGAATACTGAGCAGCCGCTCCACTAGCCACCAGGGTTGACTTATGGGCACAGGTCAGGGGGATATAATAATAATACCCTCCGTTTTTACACTGCCCGCACGCCCGGTGGGGATGCCAGCAGGGAAAGCAGGTCGGACCTGAGGCCCCTCCCCCCAGCCCCAGGGCGCCATTTCAGCAATGTTCCCGCCCTGGAGCTGCTTCTCTCTCCCTCACTTTTGGTCAGCGGCCATTACAGACAGAGCCTTGCTGTTCCTGGGACTGCTAGGGCAAATCCTCCTCTGTGGTACCGCCTGACTGCCAGTGCTGTGCTTCCTACAGGACACTTGAGTATTCTACCTGTCACTGGGACAGTGTTAGTTAAGAAAGAGTGCATACATTCAGGGTTGTGTGGTACAAACACCCTGTGATATACATCCAGTGTTTACTGTGCATTGTTATTTCTCTATCGTCCTAAGTGGATGCTGGGGTTCCTGAAAGGACCATGGGGAATAGCGGCTCCGCAGGAGACAGGGCACAAAAGTAAAGCTTTTACAGGTCAGGTGGTGTGTACTGGCTCCTCCCCCTATGACCCTCCTCCAGACTCCAGTTAGATTTTTGTGCCCGGCCGAGAAGGGTGCAATTCTAGGTGGCTCTCATAAAGAGCTGCTTAGAGAGTTTAGCTTAGGTTTTTTATTTTACAGTGATTCCTGCTGGCAACAGGATCACTGCAACGAGGGACAGAGGGGAGAAGAAGTGAACTCACCTGCGTGCAGGATGGATTGGCTTCTTGGCTACTGGACATGAAGCTCCAGAGGGACGATCACAGGTACAGCCTGGATGGTCACCGGAGCCACGCCGCCGGCCCCCTCACAGATGCTGAAGCAAGAAGAGGTCCAGAATCGGCGGCTGAAGACTCCTGCAGTCTTCTTAAGGTAGCGCACAGCACTGCAGCTGTGCGCCATTTTCCTCTCAGCACACTTCACACGGCAGTCACTGAGGGTGCAGGGCGCTGGGAGGGGGGCGCCCTGGGAGGCAAATGAAAACCTTTAAAAAGGCTAAAAATACCTCACATATAGCCCCAGAGGCTATATGGAGATATTTACCCCTGCCTAAATGTACTAAATAGCGGGAGACGAGCCCGCCGAAAAAGGGGCGGGGCCTATCTCCTTAGCACACGGCGCCATTTTCTGTCACAGCTCCGCTGGTCAGGAAGGCTCCCAGGTCTCTCCCCTGCACTGCACTACAGAAACAGGGTATAACAGAGAGGGGGGGCAAAATAAATGGCAATATATATTAATATAAAAGCAGCTATAAGGGAGCACTTAATCATAAGGCTATCCCTGTCATATATAGCGCTTTTTGGTGTGTGCTGGCAGACTCTCCCTCTGTCTCCCCAAAGGGCTAGTGGGTCCTGTCTTCGTATAGAGCATTCCCTGTGTGTCTGCTGTGTGTCGGTACGTGTGTGTCGACATGTATGAGGACGTTATTGGTGTGGAGGCGGAGCAATTGCCAAATATGAGGATGTCACCTCCTAGGGGGTCGACACCAGAATGGATGCCTTTATTTGTGGAATTACGGGATAGCGTCAACTCGCTTAAGCAGTCGTTTGCCGACATGAGGCGGCCGGACACTCAATTAGTGCCTGTCCAGGCGCCTCAAACACCGTCAGGGGCTGTAAAACGCCCCTTGCCTCAGTCGGTCGACACAGACCCAGACACAGGCACTGATTCCGGTGGTGAAGGTGACGAATCAACCGTATTTTCCAGTAGGGCCACACGTTATATGATTTTGGCAATAAAGGAGATGTTACATTTAGCTGATACTACAGGTACCACTAAACAGGGTATTATGTGGGGTGTGAAAAAACTACCAGTAGTTTTTACCGAATCAGAAGAATTAAATGACGTGTGTGATGAAGCGTGGGGTGCCCCGATAAAAAACTGCTAATTTCAAAGAAGTTATTGGCTTTATACCCTTTCCCGCCAGAGGTTAGGGAGCGCTGGGAAACACCTCCTAGGGTGGACAAAGCGCTAACACGCTTATCAAAACAAGTGGCGTTACCCTCTCCTGAGACGGCCGCACTTAAAGATCCATCAGATAGGAGGATGGAAAATATCCAAAAAGGTATATACACACATGCAGGTGTTATACTACGACCAGCTATTGCGACTGCCTGGATGTGCAGTGCTGGGGTAGTTTGGTCAGAGTCCCTGATCGAAAATATTGATACCCTGGACAGGGACAATATTTTACTGTCGTTAGAACAAATAAAGGATGCATTTCTTTATATGCGTGATGCACAGGGAGATATCTGCACACTGGCATCACGGGTAAGTGCTATGTCCATTTCGGCCAGAAGAGCTTTATGGACACGACAGTGGACAGGCGATGCGTAGAGGAGTTATTTGGGGTCGGTCTATCGGATTTGGTGGCCACGGCTACGGCCGGGAAATCCACCTTTCTACCTCAAGTCACTCCCCAACAGAAAAAGGCACCGACCTTTCAACCGCAGCCCTTTCGTTCCTTTAAAAATAAGAGAGCAAAGGGCTATTCATATCTGCCACGAGGCAGAGGACGAGGGAAGAGACAGCAACAGGCAGCTCCTTCCCAGGAACAGAAGCCCTCCCCGGCTTCTACAAAAGCCTCAGCATGACGCTGGGGCTTCGCAAGCGGACTCGGGGGCGGTAGGCGGTCGTCTCAAGAATTACAGCGCGCAGTGGGCTCACTCGCAGGTAAATCCCTGGATCCTGCAGATAATATCTCAGGGGTACAGGTTGAAATTAGAGACAGAGCCACCTCGCCGTTTCCTGAAGTCTGCTTTACCAACGTCCCCCTCAGAAAGGGAGACGGTTTTGGAAGCCATTCACAAGCTGTATTCTCAGCAGGTGATAGTCAAGGTACCTCTTCTACAACAAGGGAAGGGGTATTATTCCACTCTTTTTGTGGTACCGAAGCCGGATGGCTCGGTAAGGCCTATTCTAAATCTGAAGTCCTTGAACCTGTACATAAAGAAGTTCAAGTTCAAGATGGAGTCACTCAGAGCAGTGATAGCGAACCTGGAAGAAGGGGACTTTATGGTATCCTTGGACATCAAGGATGCGTATCTCCACGTTCCAATTACCCCTCACACCAGGGGTACCTCAGGTTCGTTGTACAAAACTGTCACTATCAGTTTCAGACGCTGCCGTTTGGTTTGTCCACGGCACCTCGGGTCTTTACAAAGGTAATGGCCGAGATAATATTTCTTCTTCGAAGAAAAGGCGTATTAATTATCCCATACTTGGACGATCTCCTAATAAGGGCAAGGTCCAGAGAACAGCTAGAGATGGGTTTAGCACTATCTCAAGAGGTGCTAAAGCAGCACGGATGGATTCTGAATATTCCAAAATCCCAATTAATGCCGACAACTCGTCTGCTGTTCCTGGGGATGATTCTGGACACAGTTCAGAAAAAGGTTTTTCTTCCCGAAGAAAAAGCCAAGGAGTTATCTGACCTGGTCAGGAACCTCCTAAAACCAGGAAAGGTGTCTGTACATCAATGCACAAGAGTCCTGGGAAAAAATGGTAGCTTCTTACGAAGCAATCCCTTTCGGCAGATTCCATGCAAAGGGATCTGTTGGACAAATGGTCAGGGTCGCATCTTCAGATGCACCTGCGGATAACCCTGTCGCCGAGGACAAGGGTATCCCTTCTGTGGTGGTTGCAGGAGGCTCATCTATTGGAGGGCCGCAGATTCGGCATGCAGGATTGGATCCTGGTGACCACGGATGCCAGCCTGAGAGGCTGGGGAGCAGTCACACAGGGAAGAAACTTCCAGGGAGTGTGGACGAGCCTGGAAAAGTCTCTTCACATAAACATTCTGGAACTAAGAGCGATCTACAATGCTCTAAGCCAGGCGGAACCTCTGCTTCAAGGAAGACCGGTGTTGATCCAGTCGGACAACATCACGGCAGTCGCCCATGTAAACAGACAGGGCGGCACAAGAAGCAGGAGTGCAATGGCAGAAGCTGCCAGGATCCTTCGCTGGGCGGAGAATCACGTGATAGCTTTGTCAGCAGTATTCATCCCGGGCGTGGACAACTGGGAAGCAGACTTCCTCAGCAGACACGATCTTCACCCGGGAGAGTGGGGACTTCATCCAGAAGTTGTTCACATGCTAATAAACCGTTGGGAAAAACCAATGGTGGACATGATGGCGTCTCGCCTCAACAAAAAACTGGACAGGTATTGCGCCAGGTCAAGAGATCCGCAGGCAATAGCTGTGGACGCGCTGGTAACACCTTGGGTGTATCAGTCGGTGTATGTGTTTCCTCCTCTGCCTCTCATACCAAAGGTATTGAGAATTATACGGCGAAGAGGAGTAAGAACGATACTAGTGGCTCCGGATTGGCCAAGAAGGACTTGGTACCCGGAACTTCAAGAGATGGTCACGGACGAGCCGTGGCCTCTACCTCTGAGAAGGGACCTGCTCCAGCAGGGTCCGTGTCTCTTTCAAGACTTACCGCGGCTGCGTTTGACGGCATGGCGGTTGAACGCCAGATCCTAAAAGGAAAAGGCATTCCAGAAGAAGTCATTCCTACCTTGATAAAGGCAAGGAAGGAAGTCACCGCGAAACATTATCACCGTATTTGGCGAAAATATGTTGCGTGGTGCGAGGATCGGAGTGCTCCGACGGAGGAATTTCAACTGGGTCGTTTCCTACATTTCCTGCAATCAGGATTGTCTATGGGTCTCAAATTGGGATCTATAAAGGTTCAAATTTCGGCCCTGTCAATATTCTTCCAAAAAGAATTGGCCTCAGTCCCTGAGGTCCAGACTTTTGTCAAAGGAGTACTGCATATACAGCCTCCTGTGGTGCCTAAGGTGGCACCGTGGGATCTAAATGTAGTTTTAGATTTCCTCAAATCCAATTGGTTTGAACCACTAAAGAATGTGGATTTGAAATATCTCACATGGAAAGTGACTATGTTACTGGCCCTGGCTTCGGCCGGGAGAGTATCTGAACTGGCGGCTTTGTTTTATAAAAGCCCTTATTTAATTTTCCATTCGACATAGGGCAGAGCGGCGGACGCGTCCGCATTTTCTCCCTAAGGTGGTATCAGCGTTTCACCTGAACCAGCCTATTGTAGTGCCTGCGGCTACAGACGACTTGAAGGACTCCAAGTTGTTGGACGTTGTCAGAGCCTTAAAAATATACATTTAAAGGACGGCTGGAGTCAGAAAATCTGACTCGCTGTTTATACTGTATGCACCCAACAAGTTGGGTGCACCTGCTTCTAAGCAATCGATTGCTCGTTGGATTTGTAACAAAATTCAACTTGTACATTCTGTGGCAGGCCTGCCACAGCCTAAATCTGTTAAGGCCCATTCCGCAAGGAAGGTGGGCTCATCTTGGGCGCCTGCCCGAGGGGTCTCGGCATTACAACTCTGCCGAGCAGCTACGTGGTCAGGGGAGAACACGTTTGTAAATTTTTACAAATTTGATACCCTGGCAAAGGAGGACCTGGAGTTCTCTCATTCGGTGCTGCAGAGTCATCCGCACTCTCCCGCCCGTTTGGGAGCTTTGGTATAATCCCCATGGTCCTTTCAGGAACCCCAGCATCCACTTAGGACGATAGAGAAAATAAGAATTTACTTACCGATAATTCTATTTCTCGGAGTCCGTAGTGGATGCTGGGCGCCCATCCCAAGTGCGGATTATCTGCAATACTTGTACATAGTTATTGTTAACTAATTCGGGTTATTGTTTAGGAAGCCATCTTTCAGAGGCTCCTCTGTTATCATACTGTTAACTGGGTTTAGATCACAAGTTGTACGGTGTGATTGGTGTGGCTGGTATGAGTCTTACCCGGGATTCAAAATCCTCCCTTATTGTGTACGCTCGTCCGGGCACAGTACCTAACTGGAGTCTGGAGGAGGGTCATAGGGGGAGGAGCCAGTACACACCACCTGACCTGTAAAAGCTTTACTTTTGTGCCCTGTCTCCTGCGGAGCCGCTATTCCCCATGGTCCTTTCAGGAACCCCAGCATCCACTACGGACTCCGAGAAATAGAATTATCGGTAAGTAAATTCTTATTATCTATTGTCATATAGCCATACTGAGATTACTTTGTATTGCTAGTCCAGTTTATGGTACATCATTTCTGCATGGTACATTTGTGACTATATACGTGTGTGTGCATGTAGCTGCTGCGTGGTTGACTTATTGCAGGGTATTTCACTCAGTGGGCTATATTGCTATACTTGAGGGGTCAAGTGTTTCAGGTTTTTCTCTGCAAATAATATAGGATTGTTTCACAAGATATACTAACGGGGTATTTTACTTGTGATTTATAGTCGCCATATAATCTATATCTCTTGAACTCCCGGTCTGTGCTATCATTGGCACGCTTTACTGAGAGTTCTTGCTAGGTATAGTGCTGCTACACTTTGTACCAGGTTGCCCAATATTGTGCATATAGGGGGGTAATTCCAAGTTGATCGCAGCAGGAAATTTTTTAGCAGTTGGACAAAACCATGTGCACTGCAGGGGAGGCAGATAAAACGTGCAGAAAGAGTTAGATTTGGGTGGGTTATTTTATTTCTGTGCAGGGTAAATACTGGCTGCTTTATTTCTCTGACGTCCTAGTGGATGCTGGGAACTCCGTAAGGACCATGGGGAATAGACGGGCTCCGCAGGAGACTGGGCACTCTAAAAGAAAGATTAGGTACTATCTGGTGTGCACTGGCTCCTCCCTCTATGCCCCTCCTCCAGACCTCAGTTAGAATCTGTGCCCGGCCAGAGCTGGGTGCTCCTAGTGGGCTCTCCTGAGCTTGCTAGAAAGAAAGTATTTGTTAGGTTTTTTATTTTCAGTGAGATCTGCTGGCAACAGACTCACTGCTACGTGGGACTGAGGGGAGAGAAGCAAACCTACCTGCTTGCAGCTAGCTTGTGCTTCTTAGGCTACTGGACACCATTAGCTCCAGAGGGTTCGAACACAGGGCCTGACCTCGATCGTCCGTTCCCGGAGCCGCGCCGCCATCCCCCTTGCAGAGCCAGAAGACAGAAGAGAAGCGATGAAATCGGCGGCAGAAGACTCCTGTCTTCATTAAGGTAGCGCACAGCACCGCAGCTGTGCGCCATTGCTCCCACAGCACACCACACACTCCGGTCACTGTAGGGTGCAGGGCGCTGGGGGGGGGGGGCGCCATGGGCAGCAATAAAAATACCTTTGGCATAAAAATACACATAATACAGTCTGTGACTGTATGTGTAAAACCCCCGCCATTTTTAGTCAGAAACAGGACAGAAGCCCGCCGCTGAGGGGGCGGGGCCTTCTTCCTCAGCACACCAGCGCCATTTTCTCTTCACAGCTCCGCTGGAAGGAAGCTCCCCAGGCTCTCCCCTGCAGTATCCTGGTACACAAAGGGTGAAAAGAGAGGGGGGGGCACATAAATTTAGGCGCAAAATTTGTATATACAGCAGCTACTGGGTAAACACTGAGTTGTAGTGTAATCCCTGGGTTATATAGCGCTGGGGTGTGTGCTGGCATACCAAAATAACAAACACTGGTATCGACATGGAGTTTAACTCCACTGTCGACTACGATAATGCAAAGTTTCAGCCAAGATGGCTAGAAGGTATTCAATATATGATTATTGAAATAAAAGATGATTTGCATATCACTGATGACTCATCTGTCCCTGACACGAGAGTACACATGTTTAAGGGGAAGAATGCTGAGGTAAATTTCCCTCCTCTCATGAGGAAAAAGAGCGGGAATCTCCAGACAAGAGACGGCAGCTTCCCACAAGAGAATTCTCAGGCTGTATCCTTTCCCCACTAGGGCATGTTGCTATTCTCAGGGATCCTGCAGATAGCGTGCACATTCTAGTATACTACCCAGACCGGCGATTGTGTCGGCATGGGTTTATAGTGCTGTGGCAGCGTGGACAGGTACCTTATCAGCAGAGATTGAGACCCTAGTATGCATATAGATATAAATATATTAAAGATGCTGTCTTAAGTGATAGATATATAGTTATAAAGCATGCCCAAGGAGACATGAGTATACTGGGTCCTAGAGTCAAAGCTATGTCGATCTCTGCTTGACGTGTCCTGTAGAATATGCATTGGACAGATGATGCCGACTTAAGAGGCATATGGAAGGCTGAGGATTGTGTGGAGAAGGGTTCTCGGGCCTGGTCTCCACAGCTATAGCTGGTAATTCTGCTAGTTTGCCTTATATTCCTGCACAGCCTAAGAAAGCACAACATTATTAAATGCAGCCTTTCGAATAAAGAAACAAGAAAGTCTGAGGTGCGTCCTTTCTTGTCAGAGCCGGGCAGCTAGTTCCCAGGAACAGAAGTCCTCCCCGGCCCCTACAAAAATCCACCAATGTCGCTGGGGCTCCACAGGCGGTGCTAGGCCCGGTGGGGACACGCCTTCGTAAGTTCAGCCACAAGTGGGTTCACTCCCTGTTAGATCCCTGGGCAATAGATATTGTGTCTCAGGGATACAAGCTGGACTGTGAGAAGATGCCCCCTCACCGACGGCCCTGCGGGCTTCCCCCCAAGAGAGGGAGTCAGTGTTGACTCGCTGTTTATTCTGTATGCATCCAACAAGGTTGGCGCTCCTCCTTCGAAGCAGACTATTGTTCGCTGGATCTATAGCACGATTCAGCTGGTTCACTCTGCGGCTGGATTGCCGCATCAAAAATCGGTGAAAGCCCATTCCACAAGGAAGGTGGGCTCTTCTTGGGCGGCTGCCCGAGGGGTCTCGGCTTTACAGCTTTGCTGAGCTGCTACTTGGTCGGGGTCAAACACGTTTGCTAAGTTCTACAAGTTTGATACCCTGGCTGAGGAGGACCTTGAGTTTGCTCATGCGGTGCTGCAGAGTCATCCGCACTCTCCCGCCCGTTTGGGAGCTTTGGTATAATCCCCATGGTCCTTACGGAGTTCCCAGCATCCACTAGGACGTCAGAGAAAATAAGAATTTACTCACCGGTAATTCTATTTCTCGTAGTCCGTAGTGGATGCTGATCGCCCCCGTCCCAAGTGCGGACTCTCTGCAATACATGTATATAGTTATTGTTATGAGCCATCCGTTAAATGAGGCTCAGTTGTTGTTCATACTGTTAACTGGGTATGGTTATCACAAGTTGTACGGTGTGATTGGTGTGGCTAGTATGAGTCTTACCCTGGATTCCAAATCCTTTCCTTGTTGTGTCAGCTCTTCCGGGCACAGTTTCCCTAACTGAGGTCTGGAGGAGGGGCATAGAGGGAGGAGCCAGTGCACACCAGATAGTACCTAATCTTTCTTTTAGAGTGCCCAGTCTCCTGCGGAGCCCGTCAATTCCCCATGGTCCTTACGGAGTTCCCAGCATCCACTACGGACTACGAGAAATAGAATTACCGGTGAGTAAATTCTTATTTTTTACACTGCAAATTAGATTGCAGATTGAACACACCACACCCAAATCTAACTATCGCTGCACATGTTAAATCTGCCAACCCGGCAGTGCACATGGTTTTGCCCAACTGCTAACAACATTCCTGCTGCGATCAACTTGGAATTACCCCCATAGTTATGTCGGGATCAGTACTAAATGCCGCCGGTCGGAATCCCGGCGGTCGAAATCCCGACGCCGGAATCCCGACCACACAATCCCGACAGGGGTGGTGAGCGGAACGCAGCCCCTTGCGGGCTCGCCACGCTGCGGGCACGGTGCCTCGCTACGCTCGGCACACTATTATATTCTCCCTCTATGGGTGTCGTGGACACCCACGGAGGGAGAATATGTCGGGATTGTGGCGGTCGGGATTCCGGCGTCGGTATTTCGACCGCCGGGATTCCGGCCGGCGGCATCTTGACCGCAATCCGTTATGTCTGCTACACGTGGCAACGACGCAGGGGCTTCTCCCATGCTGCGTGGTAGTGAGGCCGCGGACGTAACGGAGGATAATATGGCAGCTGAGAGTTCAGGTTCAGGGGGTTCCTTACCCCCCAGTGGGTCAGTTGCACCTGGGGCTTCACAAGACCCACCTTGGGCTACATTTTCCACGTTGTTAAACACGCTTGTGACTAAATTGACGCCACCTGTGCCACTGCAGCAGTTTATGGTCCCTGCTGTAAACCCGCCATGGGCAGATCAGCTTTCCACTCAGTTACAGCATTTGAACCGGTCTATGACTAAATCTAAGTGTCACCCTCGCCCGCCTAAGACTTAATTCGTCTTCTAAACGGGCCATTACCTCCTCCCAATCCACTGTTATTCCAGACATGTCCTCTGAAGAGGACAGTGCATATACTGACCCCACAGACACTGACACAGATGTTTCTGATGGGGAAGGGAAGTCATTGGTGGATGTCCTGGATTTGATTGAGGCAATCAGACTCATTCTTCAGGTGGCTGATGATCCTGAGCCTGAGACTGTCTCCAAGAAACCGGATAGGTTTAAACGTAAGAAGGTGGTTAAGCAAGTTTTCTCTAACATCCTAGACGATACTGGGGACTCCGTAAGGATCATGGGGATAGACGGGCTCCGCAGGAGACATGGGCACTTTAAGGAAGTCTTTAGAACTGGGTGTGCACTGGCTCCTCCCTCTATGCCCCTCCCCCAGACCTCAGTTTGATACTGTGCCCAGAGGAGATGGGTGCACTACAGGGAGCTCTCCTGAGCTTCTTGTCAGAAAGTATATTTGTTAGGTTTTTTATTTTCAGGGATGTTGCTGGCAACAGACTCCCTGCATCGAGGGACTGAGGGGAGAGAAACAGACCTACTTCTGTGAGTTTCAAGGCTCTGTTTCTTAGGCTACTGGGCACCATTAGCTCCAGAGGAAGTCGGAACACAGGTCTCACCCTGGAGTTCGTCCCGGAGCCGCGCCGCCGTCCTCCTCGCAGAGCCGGAAGATAGAAGCCGGGCGAGTATAAGAAGAAAAGAAGACTTCAAAGGCGGCAGAAGACTTCATGATCTTCACTGAGGTAACGAACAGCAGTAAAGCTGTGCACCATTGCTCCCATTCACCTCACATATCACAGTCACTGTAATGGTGCGGGGCGCCCTGGGCAGCAATAGTACCTCATTTGGCAAAAATAAGTATATACATGTACAGGTGGGCACTGTACATGTATATAACAGAGCGCCCGCCAGTTTTCAGTAATTTTGAGCGGGACAGAAGCCCGCCGCCGAGGGGGCGGGGCTTCTCCCTCAGCACTCACCAGCGCCATTTTTCTCCACAGCACAGCGCTGAGAGGAAGCTCCCCGGACTCTCCCCTGCTTACACACGGTGATAGAGGGTTTTTAAGAGGGGGGGGGGCACAAATCGGCATTTATTTATATATTTATATATTTTCAGAGGGGACAGTATGGGAGGGAAAGGAATCAGATGGGAGACAGGGGAAGTCAGGCAAGCCCGAACACTTATGGGAAAAGAAAAAAGGAAGATTTAGGAGAGGTAAGAGAGGTGGAAAAAGAAACAAAAATGAGAAAACAGGGACCGTGGGACAAGTAGGGGTATTCAATTTGTCAGAACACAAATTAACAAATAATGAACTACAGCTACTATCAAAAGGGTTAACGTTTGCACCCAACAAATCCCCAGATGGGTTTCAATTATTCATAGACACCAATAAATTTGTTAGAAATTTAACGTTAAAACGACATTTCAATAAAGATAATAAAGATAAGGGGGAAAAAGAGATCCAGGGGCAAAATAAAGTCTTAAAGAAAAAATCCACCTTTTACCCAGTGGAATCTAGAGGTAGCTATATAGAGACATTCGCTAGCCTGGTACATAAAGATTTAAACAACCTATGTAACAATGCAGGAAAATTAAAGGACAATTTAAGCAAAGGTGAAAGGGAAGCAATTAAAACTTTGGAAAAAAATAATGGAATAATAATAAGATCAGCAGATAAAGGGGGAGGAGTTGTGGTGCTTAATAAAAAAGATTATGAGGCGGAATGTAACAGGCTGTTAAGTGACATAACAACCTATATATTACTAGAGAAAGATCCCATAGAAAGAATACTAATTGAAGTTAACCAGCTGCTAATTAAAGGATTAAATGATGGGGCAATCACTTTAGATGAATATAACTATATGGTAAACACTAAACCAGTAACTTCGATATTTTACAGTGTACCAAAAATTCACAAACGACTAGATAAACCTCCGGGATGCCCAATAATATCAGGGATTAATTCTTACAGTTCCAAAATATCAGAATATGTAGATATACAAATAAAACAATATGTCACAAAATTAGACACATTTGTAAAAGACTCAACCCAAGTATTGGGAATTTTAGAAACGTTCAGATGGGAGACAGATTTCTCATGGGCAACAATAGATGTTGAGGCCCTTTACACGTGCATACCGCACAAGAAAGGGTTGGAAGCAGTGGGTGAATTTTTGGATAATGACCCGTTGGTCAGCACAGTAAAAAAAGAGTTTATTTTGAATTGCATAGAATACATACTAACAAATAATTATTTTTGGTTTAAGGATAAATATTACATGCAGCAAAGGGGCGTGGCTATGGGAACACCTTATGCTCCAAATCTAGCTAATTTATATCTAGGGAAATGGGAAAAAGAAATGATACAAAATAATAATCCATACACAGACAATATAAAGTTAATAAAAAGGTTTATAGATGATATAGTGATAGTATGGAGGGGAGAAATTTCAATATTTGAGGACTTTATGAAATATTTACACACTAACACATATAACCTAAAGTTCATGCACAATATAAATAAACAAAGGATAGAGTTTTTAGATCTGGTTCTGGATAGCACAAACTGCGTGACAGGAGATCAGGTAGCTACATATACCCACATTAAAAAGGTGGATTGTAATAGCTATGTCCACTTTCACAGCTGCCATCATAATAAATGGGTATCAAATATACCCTATTCGCAGTTCATTAGACTGCGACGTAACTGCTCCACAGTAGAAAAATTTAACGAGCAGGCAGAGATTTATGGACAGAGATTTAGAGACAAGGAATATCCGGAACGATTAATTAATGACTCAATATTGAAAGCCAGAAATAGAGATAGGAAGGAATTAGTAAGATATAAAACAAAGGAGCCAACTAATAAGTTTAGTAATATTCCATATGTCACCACATACAATAGTAGATTGGGAGAAGTCACTAAAATCTTAGAGAAACACTGGGGGGTATTAGAACTGGACCCAGTGCTTAAAGGTATATTACTGGATAAACCAAACATCATATGCCGCAAAACAAGAAATCTGAAATCAATTATAGCACCTAGTAACCCGTCTTTAAAAGAGGAGGACAATAAAGTAGGATGGCTTAGTCAATTACAAGGATTCTTTCCATGCAACAAATGCAAAATATGTAAATTAGCAAGTAGGGATAATAAAAGGATCTGGAGCCATGACAAACAAAAATCTTGGGTAATAAAAGGAAAATTAAACTGTTTAAGTACACATGTGATATACATGTTAGAATGTAAATGTGGTAAAAGATATATAGGAAAAACAAAAAGGCAACTAAAAATAAGAATTTTGGAGCACACAAGAAACATCACAAATAAGGTACAAAATCACAGTGTGCCCCGTCACTTTCAACAATGCTGTAACTCTAGGGTGGAAAATTTATCCTTTAAAGCAATAGAACAGGTGCATTTGGGAAATAGAGGGGGGGATATTTTAAAACTGCTGTCCCAGAGAGAAACTTTCTGGATCTACACGTTAGGTACATTAACCCCAGACGGATTGAACGAGGGTTGTGATATCGTGCCGTTTCTGTGATAATGACAGGGAACATTTCTGGGTGAGGTCCCTATCGAAGTTGGTGTTAGCACCCGATGGGGAGTGGCAATCACTCAGGGCAGGTCCCGGTCATAACAGAAAAGATAGAGCACCCTAGCTTCATGAAAATCTGGGTTCGAGCATCAAGGGGTTAACATAAGAGAGGAGTGCACATTATAGCATAGAATGATATATTAGTATAAGTTGTTTTAAAGGTCTGGTCTTTCTTCTTTTTTAATCCATTGTAAAAGTATGTACATATTTACAAAGAATAAGTACGAATCTGACGAACAAATGAATGGTTTATAAAATCTGGCCACTGCCTTCACATTACTGATTACACTCTATCTGATGGCAAAATGAATAGAAACATATGTGACAGCAGAGGAATAGGAATTAAGATCAATTGAGAACCATGCCAGTAATTAGAGACTAATCAGCTGTGAATGCAGTGACGCTACTTCTGTTCACATATTTATGTTTTTATTTTAGAAGTGTCAATAAATGGCAAAATTGTTGTGATAAAGTGTAGGCATAAAATGCATTTTAAACAAATGAATTATTAAACGTTGTGATATTATGTGTGATCAAGCAATCAGCCAATCGCTGCACAAAGTAACGGTTATAAGGTGAACTTAGAGGATCCAATGACATAGCTCCTGACGAAGTCCACTAGTGACGAAACGCGTTGGGCGTGGCTTACGAGTGCAAGACGAATCCTGTCTTCCGCCTGATACAGAGCAGACGGCATCTCCGGAAAAATACCCCACTGACTGTAACACATCGTTTGCGGCGGAGGTTATCGGAGAAGTGGCTAAGTGCTTGAATGTGAACCTTGATGTACGTGGATATTTACACAAGTAAATTGTTACTTTTTATTACTATTCACTGGTGCGCTCTCCTTATTTTATTATTATCTAGCAAAATTGTGGCTCCTGGCAGGAGTGGATGAGCGGGCACCGCATGTGGTAATCAAACAAACTCTGGAAAAAACAAAGTGTGCGCGGATCAAAATTACACATATATATATATATATATATATATATATATATATATATATATATATATATATATATAATATATAGAAACAGCGCTACTGGATAAACATTTATTGTTTTTTCCAGGGTCATATAGCGCTGGGGTGTGTGCTGGCATACTCTCAGTTTCTCCCCACCAGGCCCTTTGGAGAGACAATCTTCAGATAAGAGGTTCCCTGTGTGTGTGGTGTGTCGGTACGCGTGTGTCGACATGTCTGAGGTAGAAGGCTCGCCTAGGGAGGAGGGGGAGCGTATGAATGTGAGGTCTCCGTCGGCAGCGCCGACACCTGACTGGGTGGATATGTGGAATGTTTTAAGTGCTAGTGTAAACTTATTGCACAAAAGGTTAGACAAAGCTGAAGCTAAGGAACAGCCAGGGAGTCAACCCATGTCTGTCCCTATGTCGCCGGGACCTTCAGGGTCTCAGAAGCGCCCACTATCCCAGTTAGGAAACACAGATACCGACACGGATTCTGACTCCAGTGTCGACTACGATGATGCAAAGTTACAGCCAAAAGTGGCTAAATGTATTCGATATATGATTATTGCAATAAAAGATGTTTTGCATATCACAGAGGAACCCCCGGTCCCTGACACGAGGGTACACATGTATAAGGGGAAAGAAACCCGAGGTAACATTTCCCCCCTTACATGAGTTGAACGAATTATGTGAAAAAGCTTGGGAATCTCCAGACAAAAAACTGCAGATTCCCAAAAGGATTCTTATGGCGTATACTTTCCCGCCAACGGACAGGATACGGTGGGAATCCTCCCTTAGGGTAGACATAGCTTTGACACGCTTATCAAAAAAGATAGCGTTGCCATCCCAGGATACGGCTACCCTCAAGGATCCTGCTGACCGCAAGCAGGAGATTACCTTGAAGTCCATTTACACACATTCTGGTACATTACTCAGACCGCCAATTGCGTCGGCCTGGGTTTGTAGCGCTGTAGCAGCATGGACAGATTCCTTATCAGCGGAAATTGAGACCCTAGATAAGGATTCCATTTTATTGACCCTACGGCATATAAAAGATGCTGTCTTATATATGAGGGATGCTCAAAAAGACATTAGTCTACTGGTCTCCAGAATAAACGCTATGTCAATTTCTGCTAGACGAGTCCTATGGACCAAGCAGTGGACAGGTGATGCCGACTCAAAGAGGCATATGGAGGTGTTACCTTACAAAGGTGAGGAATTGTTTGGGGAAGGTCTCTCGGACCTGGTCGCCACCGCAGGTAAATCAAATTTTTTGCCTTATGTTCCCTCACAGCCTAAGAAAGCGCCACATTATCAAATGCAGTCCCTTCGTTCCAATAAAAGCAAAAGAGTACGAGGATCGTCCTTTCTTGCCAGAGGTAAGGGCAGAGGAAAAAAGCTGCACACCACAGCTAGTTCCCAGGAACAGAAGTCCTCCCCGGCCTCTACAAAATCCACCGCATGACGCTGGGGCTCCCCTGAGGGAGTCCGCCCCAGTGGGGGCACGTCTTCGAGTTTTCAGCCACATCTGGGTTCACTCACAGGTGGATCCCTGGGCAGTGGAAGTTGTTGCTCAGGGATACAAGCTGGAATTCAAAGAGGTGCCTCCTCGCCGGTTTTTCAAATCGGCTCTACCAACGTCTCCCCCAGAAAGGGAGATAGTCTTAAATGCAATTCACAAGTTGTGCCTTCAACAGGTGGTGGTCAAGGTTCCCCTACTCCAACGAGGGAAGGCATATTACTCATCCCTGTTTGTGGTCCCGAAACTGGACGGTTCGGTCAGACCCATTTTAAATTTGAAATCCCTGAACCTATACTTAAAACGGTTCAAATTCAAGATGGAGTCGCTCAGAGCGGTCATCGCCAGCCTGGAAGGGGGGGATTTTATGGTATCTTTGGACATAAAGGATGCATACCTTCATGTTCCCATCTATCCACCTCACCAGGCGTACCTGAGATTTGCGGTACAGGATTGTCATTACCAATTTCAGACATTGCCGTTTGGGCTTTCCACGGCCCTGAGGATTTCCACTAAGGTAATAGCGGAGATGATGGTACTCCTGCGAAAGCAGGGGGTCACAATTATCCCGTACTTGGACGATATCCTCATAAAAGCGAGATCGAGGGAGCAGTTGCTGAACAGCGTGTCACTCTTACTAAAGGTGTTAAGGCAACACGGCTGGATTCTCAATATTCCAAAGTCACAGTTGACTCCTACGACTCGTCTGCCCTTCTTGGGCATGATTCTGGATACAGACCAGAAAAGGGTTTTTCTTCTAATAGAAAAAGCTCAGGAACTCATGACTCTCGTCAAGAACCTATTAAAGCCAAAACAAGTATCAGTGCATCACTGCACTCGAGTCCTGGGAAAGATGGTGGCATCATACAAAGCCATTCCCTTCGGCAGGTTCCATGCGAGAATTTTCCAATGGGACCTACTAGACAAGTGGTCCGGGTCACATCTACAAATCCATCAGTTAATCACCCTGTCTCCCAGAGCCCGGGTGTTGCTCCTATGGTGGCTACAGAGTGCTCACCTTCTAGAGTGTCGCAGGTTCGGCATTCAGGACTGGATCCTGGTGACCACGGACGCGAGCCTCCGAGGGTGGGGAGCAGTCACGCAGGGAAGAAATTTTCAAGGTCTGCGGTCAAGTCAGGAAACTTGTCTTCACATCAACATCCTGGAACTAAGGGCCATATACAACGCCCTACGTCAAGCGGAGACCTTACTGCACAACCAACCGGTGCTGATCCAGTCAGGCAACATCACCGCAGTGGCTCATATAAACCGCCAAGGAGGCACAAGGAGCAGAGGGGCGATGGCGGAAGCCACCAGGATTCTTCGCTGGGCAGAAAATCATGTAAGCGCACTGTCAGCAGTGTTTATTCCGGGAGTAGACAACTTGGAAGCAGACTTCCTCAGCAGACACGACCTACATCCGGGAGAGTGGGGACTTCATCAGGAAGTCTTCGCACAAATTGCAACTCGGTGGGGACTGCCCCAGATAGACATGATGGCGTCCCGCCTCAGCAAAAAGCTACAAAGGTATTGCGCCAGGTCAAAAGACCCTCAGGCGGTGGCGTAGATGCCCTAATAACACCGTGGGTGTTCCAGTCGGTCTATGTGTTTCCTCCTCTTCCTCTCATACCCAAGGTGTTGAGAATAATAAGAAAAAGAGGAGTGACAACAATTCTCATTGCTCCGGATTGGCCACGAAGGACCTGGTATCCGGATCTACTGGAATTGCTCACGGAAGATCCGTGGCCTCTTCCTCTCAGGGAGGACCTGTTGCTACAGGGGCCCTGTCTGTTCCAAGACTTACCGCGGCTGCGTTTGACGGCATGGCGGTTGAACGCAGGATCCTAGCGGAAAAGGGCATTCCAGAAGAGGTCATTCCTACGCTGATAAAGGCCAGTTAGGACGTGACTACTAAACATTATCACCGGATATGGCGAAAATATGTTTCTTGGTGTGAGGCCAGGTATGCTCCTACGGAGGAATTTCATCTGGGCCGTCTCCTTCACTTCCTACAGACTGGGGTGAATTTGGGCCTAAAATTAGGCTCCATTAAGGTTCAGATTTCGGCCTTATCTATTTTCTTCCAAAAAGAACTGGCTTCTCTTCCAGAAGTGCAGACGTTTGTGAAGGGAGTCCTACATATTTAGCCTCCCTTTATACCTCCGGTGGCGCCTTGGGACCTTAACGTGGTGTTGAGTTTCCTTAAGTCACACTGGTTTGAACCGCTTCAAATAGTGGAATTCAAATATCTCACTTGGAAAGTGGTCATGTTATTGGCCTTGGCTTCGGCTAGGCGAGTGTCTGAATTAGCGTCTTTGTCTCATAAAAGCCCCTATCTGGTGTTCCATATGGATAGAGCAGAATTGCGGACCCGTTCTCAGTTCTTGCCTAAGGTGGTATCATCTTTTCATATGAACCAACCCATTGTGGTACCTGTGGCTACACGAGACTTGGAGGATTCCGAGTCACTGGATGTAGTCAGGGCTTTGAAGTTTTACGTGGCCAGAACGGCTCGAGTTAGGAAAACAGATGCTCTGTTTATCCTTTAGGCTGCCAACAAGCTTGGTGCTCCTGCGTCTAAGCAGACTATTGCTCGCTGGATCTGTAACACGATTCAGCAGGCTCATTCTACGGCTGGATTGCCGTTACCGAAATCGGTTAGGGCCCATTCCGCCAGGAAGGTGGGCTCATCTTGGGCGGCTGCCCGAGGGGTCTCGGCACTACAACTATGCCGAGCTGCTAAGTTTGATACCCTGGCTGAGGAGGACTTGATGTTTGCTCATTCGGTGCTGCAGAGTCATCCGCACTCTCCCGCCCGTTTGGGAGCTTTGGTATAATCCCTATGGTCCTTACGGAGTCCCCAGCATCCTCTAGGACAGGGATGGGGAACCTTCGGCCCTCCAGCTGTTGTTGAACTACACATACCAGCATGCCTTGCTACAGTTTTGCTATTTGGCCATGCTAAAACTGTTGCAGGGCATGCTGGGATGTGTAGTTCAACAACAGCTGAAGGGCTGAAGGTTCCCCATCCCTGCTCTAGGACGTTAGAGAAAATAAGATTTTAAACCTACCGGTAAATCTTTTTCTCGTAGTCCGTAGAGGATGCTGGGCGCCCGTCCCAAGTGCGGACAACATTCTGCAAGACTTGTATATAGTTTTGTTTTCATAAGGGTTATGTTAGAGTTTAATCAGTTTTGGACTGATGCTTCGTTGTTTTTTCATACTGTTAACTGTTTATTAGATAAGCAAGTTATATGGTGTGATTGGTGTGGCTGGTATGAATCTTGCCCTTGGATTAACAAAAATCCTTTCCTCGTACTGTCCATCTCCTCTGGGCACAGTTTCTCTAACTGAGGTCTGGAGGAGGGACATAGAGGGAGGAGCCAGTGCACACCCAGTTCTAAAGACTTTCTTAAAGTGCCCATGTCTCCTGCGGAGCCCGTCTATCCCCATGGTCCTTACGGAGTCCCCAGCATCCTCTACGGGCTACAAGAAAAAGATTTACCGGTAGGTGTAAAATCTTATTTTATCCCATTCTGAACACCTGGTTGATATACGTCAGGAATCCTGGGAAAATCCTGGGACAAAATTTACACCGAATAAGAGACTGTTGGCTCGCTATCCTCTTTCTGCGGAGGTATGTAAAAATTGGGAAACCCCTCCGCCTGTAGATTCTCATGTGGCGTGTATGGTTGTTTCCTCTGCTCTGCCAGTAACTACCGTCACCTCTCTGAAGGAACTGACGGATCGACGTGTGGAGGGCTGTTTAAAAGCGAAATTGCAGCAATTTGGGCCGCTGAAGCTGTTGAGGCGTGGGCTCAGGAGCTTGAGGCGAAACTGCCTTCTAATGCATCTGAGCATGCTCGAAAATGTCTCTCATGTATTGGCCACGGCTTCTCTGTACCTTAAGGAGGCGGCCTCCGATGCCGGGGTGCTTGCGGCCAAGGCTGCTACTACGTCCGTCTTGGCCAGACGTATCCTTTGGTTGAGATCCTGATCGGTAGATATAGATTCTAAGAAAACCCTGAAGGTGCTTCATTTCAAGGGAGACATTCTCTTTGGAGAAGACCTCAATAAGATTGTGGCTGATCTGGCTACTGCTAAAACAGCTTGCCTACCTAGTACAGCTCCTTCAACCCAGAAGGCTAAAAGTACTTTCCCTCAGCCCTTTCATCCTCCAGGAAAAGCAAAAGGTCAGGCGTACCCAAAGCAAGCTCGTGCTTCCAGACCTGCCAAGCCCAGACCGAAGCGTGCCTGGGCCGTCCATCAGCCAGCTTCCAAGACTGACAAGCCTGCCACATGACGGGGCGGGCCTCCTTCTGCGGGATCCCAAGGTGGGGGGCCAACTTCTAGGTTTTGCCCTGGAATGGTTGAAGACCACTTCAGATACCTGGGCGAGGGAAGTCGTCGCTCGAGGTTACGCCATACCCTTCAAGAATCGTCCCTCGCAGCGGTTTTGCCTGACAGATGTGCACCTGGATCCGGCAAAAGCAAGCACGTTGCACTCTGTGGTACTTTCCCTCCTGACCACAGGAGTGGTAGTACAGGTGCTTCTGGCTCAGAGAGGCAAGGGGTACTATTCACCGCTGTTTCTAGTCCCGTAACCGAACGGGTCCTTGCGGCCCATTCTCAATCTGAAGCCCTTGTACAAGCATGTGCGTGTATCCAAGTTTCATATGGAAACTCTGCGCTCTATTGTTCTGGCCATGGAGCCTGGGGACTATATGGTCTCCCTGGACATACATGATGCCTACCTGCATATTCCTATTGCGGTATCTCATCAACAATACCTGCGGTTTGCGGTGGGCAACCTTCATTACCAATTTCGGGCGTTACCCTTTGGTTTGGCGGTCATGACGCCTACACTCCGCAGTCAAGGGGTCAGGATCCTACCGTACTTAGACGATTTGTTGATCATGGCAAATTCCCCAGAACTTCTCCTGTGTCATCTCGATCTGACGGTCCAGTGCATGAAAGCCCACGGGTGGCTGATCAACTGGAAAAAATCCTCCCTGGTTCCTGCTCGGAGCATGTTACACCTGGGAGCGTTATTGGACACTCACAACCAACGGTTGTCCCTGTCTCAGGAGAAAGTCCTGAAGCTTCAGGACAGGATTCGATTCTTCCTATCTTGTCCGCAAGTGTCGATACATTCGGCAATGCAAGTGCTGGGTCTCATGGTGTCGGCTTTCGACATGGTGGAGTATGCTCAGTTCCACTCTCGCCCTCTGCAGAAGTTAATTCTGACCAAGTGGGATGGCCTGCCTCACCGGATCAGATCTCACATGATCTCATTGTCTCCGGAGGTCCGCCTGTCACTGAGCTGGTGGCTGCAGGACCAACAATTGAGCAGGGGCCGTCCCTTCTGGATATCCGACTGGGTCCTTCTGACGACGGATGCCAGCCTGAGAGGTTGGGTTGCGGTGTTGGAACAACACTCTCTTCAGGGTCGGTGGACCGAGGAAGAGTCTCGATTCCTGATTATTCTGGAAATGCGGGCAGTGTTCAATGTATTGACAATGGCCCAGTATCTGATACAGAACAGACCTATTCAAGTACAGTCGGACAACGCCACCACGGTGGCGTACGTAAATCATCAGGGCGTCACTCAAAGCCGCATGGCAATGAGGGAAGTATCAAGGATTCTTCAGTGGGCAGAACGCCATCTGCCAGCCATATCCGCAGTGTTAATTCCGGGCGTCCTGAACTGGGAAGCGGACTATCTCAGTCGTCAGGACGTACACGCAGGAGAGTGGAGCCTCCATCTGGAGGTGTTTCAACTTCTGGACATGTGGGGCCTTCCAGATGTGGATCTGTTGGCGTCTCGACACAATCACAAGGTTCCGGTCTTCGGAGCAAGGACAAGGGATCCTCAAGCTGCGTTCGTGGACGCTCTGGCAATTCCATGGAATTTTCAGCTGCCCTATGTGTTCCCTCCGGTGTCACTCCTGCCCAGAGTTCTACGGAAGTTCAAGCAAGAAGGAGGAAACTTGCTTCTGGTCGCTCCGGCGTGGCCCAGACTGCACTGGTTCTCCGACCTACTGCGTCTCTAGTGGGATCGTCCCCTTCTACTTCCACAACGACCAGACCTCCTCGTTCAGGGCCCGTGTGTTTACCAGGATTTGGGCAGTCTGGCTTTGACGGCATGGCTCTTGAAGCTTCCGTCCTGAGGGCCAAGGGTTTTTCTGAGGCGGTCTTTCAAACTATGTTGAAGGCCCGTAAGCCGGCTTCTGCACGGATCTACCATAGGGTCTGGAATGCTTACTTTACTTGGTGTGCGTCTCACAATCATGTCGTTTTCAAGTTTAGTACGGCCAAACTGTTGGCCTTTCTAAAACAGGGTCTGGACTTAGGCCTGCGTCTGGCCTCCCTCAAGGTTCACATTTCTGGCTTGTCGGTCTGGTTTCAGAGAAAAATTGCTACCCTACCTGATGTCCATACATTCACTCAGGGTGTGTTGTGGATTCAGCCTCCTTATGTGCCACCTGTGTGCCCCTTGGGACTTGTCGGTGGTTTTGGAGGCCTTACAGGAGTCTCCATTCGAACCTCTTGCATCTGCTGACCTTAAGTGGCTTTCCCTTTAAGGTCCTATTCTTGCTGGCGATTGCTTTAGCTAGAAGGGTCTCGGACTTGGGTGCCTTGTCCTGTAAGTCCCCCTATCTGATTTTTCACTGTGACCGGGCGGTTCTTAGAACACGGCCAGGTTATTTACCTAAGGTGGTGTCTTCCTTCCACCTTAACCAGGAGATTGTGGTTCCGGCCTTTAATTCTCCTGAGTTGTCTACCAAAGAGTGGCCTTTGGATGTGGTACGGACTCTCCGTATCTATGTGAAGAGAACTTCCTCAGTTAGGAAGTCTGATTCTCTTTTTGTATTGTTTGGTTTTCACAAATGTGGCTGGCCTGCTTCCAAGCAGACTCTGGCCAGATGGATTAGAATGGTGATTGCACATGCTTATGTACAGGCTGGTCACCCAGCTCCTGCTACCATTAAGGCCCATTCTACTCTGTCGGTTGGACCTTCTTGGGCGGCCCACCGTGGTGCGGCCCTTGATCAATTGTTCAAAGCGGCTACGTGGTCTTCCGGGAAGACGTTTATAAGGTTCTATGCCTTCGATACTGCTGCTTCCCAGGATGCTTCCTTTGGATGCCGGGTTCTTGTGCCCGCTACAGTGCGTCCCCTCCCGTAAGGAACTGCTTTAGGACAGCCCCGATGTTAATCCTTGTGGAGCCCAGTGTACCCCGCAGCAGAAAACGAGATTTATGGTAAGAACTTATCGTTGTTAAATCTTTCTGCGAGGTACACTGGGCTCCACAAGGCGCCCACCCTGACGCACTTAGCTTCTTTGGGTTGGTATTGGTATAGCCACTGACACCCTCTCCTGTGGTGAGTGTGTGGTGTACTGGGCTATGAGCGGTTGTCGTCTCTGGTACCTGCTACTGCATTGGGCTGGTTAACGAAACTGAGCTCCCTGTGCATGGAGGCGGGGTTATAGAGGAAGCAGCGCTGTGCATCTTGGGAACAGTCAAAAGCTCTGAGCCTGTTGGTGCCTCGGATCAAGATGCTACTCTACACCCTGATGTTAATCCTTGTGGAGCCTGGTGTACCTCGCAGAAAGAGATTTAACAACGGTAAGTTCTTACCATAAATCTCGTTTTTATGGGGGGGGGGGTGTCAAACATCTCCCCAAACAGCCCATCTTCTAACAGTGTGATGGAGCCAAGAACCATTGGATAGATGGAACCAAAGCTGGGCTAGACATAGGCCATATAGGCAAATGTCTACTGTGACATTGTTCCAGAGGGTCGACCAGCAAGCATGACGAGCGTAATTAATAAAGGAAAATCTTATTGCTGTTTTTGTACCCTGATAGCTTGACATATCCTGCAGAACTACACACAACATATAATTGTGTTTTCTGGATTAATCAGAATTGGTAAAAATCAATTGGGAACAATTATGGCAAAATACATAATTTTAGGGATTTTGATCCTATCGAGTGGTTGTAAAATAAAACAATCTCGTTCAACATTTTACCAAATTTGTGTTTAATTAAAAAAAAAACCCATTGTCAGTGAAGGCGGCACGTGCAAAACAGCTAAAAATGGTGCTGTGTGTTTAAGGTCAAACTTATCATGGCTGCCTGGCAGCAGGCAAGTTACAAACTGCTCTCCAATGTTGGATCGGTGCCCTGATAGTGGCATTGTATTAGGGGCCGCAGTGGGGGGGAAATGTATCTACTGTATGTATAAGTCATTTGATTTAATAAAACAAGCTCTACCAGCTTATAGGTTCATAGCCGCTTATGAAGTCTCAGCACTAAAGTAATCTTTATTTATAGATTTTTTTATTTTATTTTTATTTTTTTGCAGTGATACCAACTGGTGGAAGGGGGAAAATCAGAAAGGCATCGGGCTGTTCCCATCTAATTTTGTTTCAACAGCTTTAAATGAGGAACCAGAAACAGGTATGTGACATGACAAGGGCTTTATTTTATGCATGTCATAATGAATAGCTTTTCTTTCCCCAGGTAGCACTTTCAGAATGTATTGACTTATGTATATGTTAGTCCTTTTATAAGGAATAAGTTATTATGGAGTAAGAGGCCTATTCATCAATAATTGCAATGACCCATCAATGTTTACGGCAACAGGCCCGAGCAGAACAGCTCTCCCAGTAAAGCCTAATACGGTCCCTATCGTCGCTTATAGTTCGCCCTGCCAAGATCCGTCCCGGCAGTGTTACTACACAAACGCAAACCCTGTGTCACACATAAGCACCTCGAGGTCCGGTGGAGGATGAAGATTTTTAATGTATAGGCTAATACCACCTAAAGATGTAGTTTTGCAGTCAAGCTCAAAACATTCAGTTTTTGAGCTTTAGGTATAGAATAATTACTACATCCCCGTACTACAGTATGGGAACGTCACTGCTCATCTGGGTTTTTTTCTGCTACTTTGATGAACTTAATGGGGGGAATTCAAATGTTTGAAAAGTCGGTTGGGTGTCTGTTTTTTCCTGTCTATTACATAGGAAAAAACAGACACCCAACTGACATTTCAAACAATTGAATATCCCCCAATGTGTCCACTTACATCTAGCCTCTCTGCATGTTAAATAGCCCTTCTAGTCATGCCATGCTGCGACGTGACTCGGTAGTGCTGAACGTCGTTATGTGTGACTTTTTCCATTAAAATGCATCTTATTCGCAAAATGCAATTTGCCTACTTCTCCCAGCTCCATAAGTTTAGATTACACTTAAATCACAGCATCAACCTTGTGGAGGTGAGTGAAGTATGCATATGAAGATTTAGAAGTTTGATTCAGTATTTGTACGCCTATAAACTAGAAAATGTGATTCCTGTATATAAATTTAGCACGCAAGTTTTATATTTACTAAGCAAATAATACAAATTGCATCCAGTTTTTTTTTTTTTTTTTAATGTCTCAAATACATGGATCTGTAGCTCCAATCTGTAGTGGCAGTGCTGACAGATGGCTACGGTTGTATTTCCTGTTTTTTATGCTTCCTGAGCAGAAAATGTTAATTGATATCGGCTTTAATGAGCTGCCTTTCTAAGTAACTACAACTTGTTTAAGAGCTGTTTCTAAGCAGGTGATGCCGCCTTCCCTTTCATCATTGCCTTGGGTTAAGTTTTTCTGTTGGAGGAATTAAATTGTTTTAGGGTGCCTGCCTAAAGAGACAGCGCTATTCCATTGTTTGGGCACCCAGCCTGTGCTGGTTACTAGAGCCGCATCCCTTCAACCAAACACACAGTATCAGCCAAGAAAAGTGTCTCTTCCCATGCAGATTACTGCCGTTCTGCAGTTATGGCCCCCAAATTGTCCCAAAAGCCCTACTTCAGACATATTTTGTCTCACACTTCAGGAGGGTGCGAGCAGAAACCCATGATAAGTGATGGGCACCCAAAAACAATTTAATAGATCATGTCACTTTTTTTGACGGGAGCTACGGGAACCCAAAATCTAAATTCCCCCCTATATGTCCTAAGTCATTGTTCTTCAATCTCGGCACTCCAGCTGCTGTGCAACTACACTTCCCAGCATGCTCTGCCTCAGTTTTAGCATGCCTTAATAGCAAAACAGGTGTCAGGGCATGCTGGGATGTGTAGTTCCACAGCAGCTGGAGGGCCGAAGTTGAGGACCCATGTCCTAAGTGTTACTGAAAGCACAGTGTGTAACTGGTCCCTAATGCTTTCTCTTGCAGCGTTCCTGCCATAATAAGGTACAAATCAGTCAGCAGAAGGGTCTCTTTCCTAGTAATGCTCACAGTGCTTCTATTTGAGAGGTTGCTGACAGAATCTGGGTATCAGAAGATGCTGTTGCGCGCCATCTTTTCCTGTCTGGGTGCTTGAATCCCGCAACAATTTTTTTTTTACTTCTACCCAGTTTAGATTCCCATTGCCTGATCGCACCCGGGAATTGGATACGGGTCCTTCCCGGGCGCTACCCAGCATTGGACCCTTTCAGGCTGGCTTCCCGACCGGCAATATACCGGGTTGGGTTGCCATCGGGGTATAGAGGCGGCATCAGGGGCGGGTTCGGAGTCGGCGTTGTAGATTAGATCATCTTCTCGCATCGTCCCGGGTAACCCGTTCACACTGCGCCTGACCCATTAATAACCCTGGAATAACCCTTCTTTATTCCCGGGTTGAATTACCGGGTCATGCGACCCGGGAATTCGGCAATGACCCGTTCACACAGCACAGCAACCTGTGTCGACCCGGTAAAATACTGTGTCTATACCGGGTTATTTGTGCAGTGTGAACGGGGTATTCGTGTAGGAAAGCGATAAGTCTATTGTGAAACATTTAAAAAATCTTTCATATGCGTTTCACTGTATCGCATACTAAGCAAACAACATTGATGTAACTGATCCCAAAGCACATCTGTGTTGGGGAAAGATGGCCCTGCCCACACTTATTGTCTAAAACAGCTTGAAGGGAAAGTTGGGCACAATAATCATGGAAATTTGTCAGACTGCGCTTCTTGCATGAATCTTAAAATGAGAACTTGAAAGAAGCCCAGATGTATGCTCAGAAAGTAAGGAGGCTGTGTACCACTTTTCTTTATACACCGTGTAAACTGGGCACATAGTTATCCATCATCTTTGTGCTGTTAGTTTGTCCAAGCAGCTGTAAATTGGTCTTAGCAGCAGTTCATCAGTTGGATCAAACAATGGAATGGTCAACTAGTGTGACCAGCAGGAATCCTATACTAGTACTCGGGAATTTAGCAACATCTAATTAATTAGTATCTCATTCTATATAGTTTAGTTTATTAGATTAATATACAGTACTATATCTTGCATATACTATATCAATGCATTTATATTGCCAAAGAATATTGGGGCAATTCAATTGTTTTGGGTGTCTGTTGCTCCCGTCTAAAGTACATGGGAGCTATTCAATTGTTTCGGGCGTCCAGCCCCGAGGCTGCACTTATCGCAGATTGGTGCTTGCGCCCTCCTAGGTGCAAGTAGACATCCGCATAAAGTAGGGCTTTGGGGCTGGGTGCAAGTGCTGGACGTGACTTAACTGCAGCACACCTAACATATTTAGCACAGGAATAGCTGCTTTTTGTGGCTAATACCATCCGTTTTGGCCGTGAGAATGCAGCCATCGCTACCAGCCCCGCGCAAAACAAAACAATTGAATAGCTCTCACCACTTTAGACGGGGGCTATGGGCGTCCAGAACGATTTAATTGCTCTCATTATATTAACTTAGTCCATGCCACTGAATGCTCCCTGGTGCTTATACTACAGGTTGAACTCGATGGACAAATTGTCTTTTGTTAACCTCATTAACTATGTTACTATCTTAGCATTTAAACCAGTTATATTTTCTGTATTTTCTGAATAACTTTTGTTTTGCAGTTGTTGAAAATTCTGCTGCTTTCGAAGAAATTCCTGAAACTGCTTCAAAATCTGAACCCGAGCCAGTATATATAGATGAAGTAGGTTTTATTTCTTTTACCTACTGCCCTTGCAAAAATCTTTTGGCTACCTTCAGTTGTCTGGTGATTCTCTGTAGATAGGAAGCATTGCCAACATTGTAAACGGGTTGTTTGTCATTATTAAATAGGTTTATTCTGTGATAGAATTGGCATTCACACTGCATGCTGTATAATGAGATACAGTGCCTGCCCGGGGCCTGTCTCCGCTATCAAATCCAAATGAGTAGGAAGCCTTTTATTCATCGTTACACAGCATATACAGTATACACAAGCAATACCATATATATATAAATCCATAGCACAACTATTTTACAATATTCAGCCCTGACTATTAAATATGCAAAACATGTGAGTCTTCCTGGCCGTCAAACAGACCACTAAATTGGGATGATAAAACAAAGTATGTTACTAGGAGGCAAAGTGAACAAAAATCCTTATCCTGATATTTGGCAATAGAACTTCTAGTGAGGAGCCAGAAATATGAATGATTTGTTCTTGTTTTACTGTACTGGCTTGTTCATACATTGTTTCAGTGTTTACTCTATTGCTTTATCTTCCTTCTCTCTGCGGTTTTCACTAAAACATTTTATGTAATCCAAGGAGATTTTAATTTATTTTATTTTCCTTTGAAGACCACACACAATTGCTCTATATATGCTAAATAGAGTTAATTTCTATAGTATTCAAGGGCACAAATAAATAAACTCTGCCTAGAAGATCTAAAGCATCTAATGAAAATGACAGATCTAAAGCAGTGCTTTTAATAACAGGGAGGCATATACTGACCTAGTGTGTTCATGGGATCATTAAAGATTTATTTAGTGCCTTCATAACCCCTTACAGTGCCCTATCCACCAGTGTCTGGACTGGCTTATTACAGATCTGTATGATTCAGCAGTGTTAAGGTCTTCATAGGCTCTACAGTCATAGCGGCCAGATGAGTTGCAGTTGTTAAATGCTATGTCTGCAGAGCCGTAGCATTCCTTCTCAATGCTAATTCACTGTCCTTATGATGCTTATGTCATGCCCAGCCCTAATTCTCTAAATGTAGGGACATTAGTGATTTTGCTTTTAAATGAGTATCTGCTCCTTGGGTTGTTTATGTGAAGTGCTTCTGTTTCCTGCACTTAATTCATGAACTAGTGAACCTCATTCTCATTCTTGTGAATATTTTTAGTCCTCCCCCAAAAATGTCCTCACAGTTCATTCAGTAAATGCAATGTTTGTGATGTAAGTGGAAGTATACCAATATGACATGTGTTGTTGCAATATGTCCACCTTGCTTGTACATGACCTCCTTTTATGTCTTCTTCAGCATATTTATCCCAGCTCTTTTTTTTAGGACAAAATGGACCAGGCATTGCATGTCCTTCAGAACATTGATCCCACAGATCCCAAACCAGATCCTGTTGCACTCCTTGACTTGGAAGGTATTACATTACGCTTGTAGCTAATTAGTGTTTTAGTATGAAATCGTATTGGGTTCTGATATGCTGTGGAATTGTCTAGCTAAACCTTCAAGAGTGCATGAGCCATGCCATCATCATAGTGTTAAACACCAATGTTCCAAAGCATTGTCCAAGAACCACCTACCCTGGAGTCTAGACTAGAGTACAACCACCCACAACCCCTGACACTGGCATCCATCTTCACCAGGATACAGTTTCAAATGCACAACATTTGCCTAGTTTGCTGACCCACAGCAACCAGAGTAGTGAATGAGGAACCCTGAAAGAGACAGACTGATGTCCTGGAAGGATAACTGAATAGGGGGCTTGTTCCACTTCGACAGCAACTTTATATAAAAGTGTCAAGAATGAAACTGGGCATAGTGGACATCCTTGAAAGTAGAGACCATCTTGACCAGCACCTTCATGCAAAAATGACCAACACCACCTTCTTTGCAATGAGTGTATTGACTTAATTTTGTTAAATAATCTTGTCCTCTTGTAGAAACACATTCTGAAGCTTGGTGTTGAAGAACATTCCCAGGAAAAACCTCCTCTTTGAAAGGACTATGTTGGACTTGGTATAGTCTATAATCTAACCATGTGATTCCAAGACCTGTTCGGTATCTCACGTGTTCCAAAAAGACATTTGGGTAGATCACCTTTATTAGCAGAGTGTCTAAAAAAAAAAAAAAAAAAGAATGTCAGTCACCCCCTGGACTGGAGAAGAGCTGTTATCACTTTGGTAAACAACCTCTTGGAACAGTAGCATTGTCTAAAATAAGAGCCCTGATAAGGGACATCACTTCTCTTTTCAAGTTTGGATCTCGGACTTGAGGAGGACATAATGTACCTTTCAGAATATGCATGTACACATCCTTTATTGTCATAGACGCAATGAATGCCCTGCGATCCACGCTGCTGACTGCAGATTTTCAGGATTACAATTTGAACCTGTCCACCTGAAGGTTAGCATTCAGTGAATTTAATTTTTAGAATGGGACTGAATGACCCGCCTGGTTTCTGAGGAATAGAACCTCAGCTTCCTCTTATCCACAGGCATTGGGACAATGACCCGCTGAGCTCAATTTCCGAATGGTTCCATCTATAGGCAGACATTCCTTGGATGTACAGGTAGCAAAGGCCATACAGGTAAATAATATAACTCCTTGTAGTGGTTACCCTCACCCAAGCATCTGAAGTGGATTTTCTCTAACGTCCTAAGTGGATGCTGGGGACTCCGTAAGGACCATGGGGAATAGCGGCTCCGCAGGAGACTGGGCACAAAAGTAAAGCTTTAGAACTACCTGGTGTGCACTGGCTCCTCCCCCTATGACCCTCCTCCAAGCCTCAGTTAGATTTTTGTGCCCGAACGAGAAGGGTGCACACTAGGTGGCTCTCCTGAGCTGCTTAGTGAAAAGTTTAGTTTTAGGTTTTTTATTTTCAGTGAGACCTGCTGGCAACAGGCTCACTGCATCGAGGGACTAAGGGGAGAAGAAGCGAACTCACCTGCGTGCGGAGTGGATTGGGCTTCTTAGGCTACTGGACATTAGCTCCAGAGGGACGATCACAGGCCCAGCCATGGATGGGTCCCAGAGCCGCGCCGCCGGCCCCCTTACAGAGCCAGAAGACAGAAGAGGTCCGGAAAATCGGCGGCAGAAGACGTCCTGTCTTCACCAAGGTAGCGCACAGCACTGCAGCTGTGCGCCATTGCTCCTCAGCACACTTCACACTTCGGTCACTGAGGGTGCAGGGCGCTAGGGGGGGGGCGCCCTGAGCAGCAATAAAAACACCTTGGCTGGCGAAAATACATCACATATAGCCCCCAGGGCTATATGGATGAATTTTAACCCCTGCCAGAATCCATAAAAAAGCAGGAGAAAAGTCAGCGAAAAAGGGGCGGAGCCTATCTCCTCAGCACACTGGCGCCATTTTCCCTCACAGCTCAGTTGGAGGGAAGCTCCCCTGGCTCTCCCCTGCAGTCACTACACTACAGAAAGGGTTAAAAAAGAGAGGGGGGCACTAATTAGGCGCAGTATTAACAATACAGCAGCTATAAGGGGAAAAACACTTATATAAGGTTATCCCTGTATATATATAGCACTCTGGTGTGTGCTGGCAAACTCTCCCTCTGTCTCCCCAAAGGGCTAGTGGGGTCCTGTCCTCTATCAGAGCATTCCCTGTGTGTGTGCTGTGTGTCGGTACGTTTGTGTCGACATGTATGAGGAGAAAAATTATGTGGAGACGGAGCAGATTGCCTGTAATAGTGATGTCACCCCCTAGGGGGTCGACACCTGAGTGGATGAACTGTTGGAAGGAGTTACGTGACAGTGTCAGCTCTGTATAAAAGACAGTGGTTGACATGAGACAGCCGGCTACTCAGCTTGTGCCTGTCCAGACGTCTCATAGGCCGTCAGGGGCTCTAAAGCGCCCGTTACCTCAGATGGCAGATATAGACGCCGACACGGATACTGACTCCAGTGTCGACGGTGAAGAGACAAATGTGACTTCCAGTAGGGCCACATGTACATGATTGAGGCAATGAAAAATGTTTTACACATTTCTGATAATACGAGTACCACCAAAAAGGGGTATTATGTTCGGTGAGGAAAAACTACCTGTAGTTTTCCTGTATCTGAGAAATTAAATGAGGTGTGTGATGATGCGTGGGTTTCCCCCGATAACAACTGATAATTTCTAAAATGTTATTGGCATTATATCCTTTCCCGCCAGAGGTTAGGGTGCGTTGGGAAACACCCCCTAGGGTGGATAAAGCGCTCACACGCTTGTAAGAACAAGGGCTCTACCCTCTCCTGAGATGGCCGCCCTTAAGGATCCTGCTGATAGAAAGCAGGAGGGTATCCTAAAATGTATTTACACACATACTGGTGTTATACTGCGACCAGCAATCGCCTCAGCCTGGATGTGCAGTGCTGGGTTGGCGTGGTCGGATTCCCTGACTGAAAATATTGATACCCTAGATAGGGACAGTATATTATTGCCTATAGAGCATTTGAAAGATGCATTTCTATATATGCGTGATGCACAGCGGAATATTTGCCGACTGGCATCAAGTCTAAGTGCGTTGTCCATTTCTACCAGTAGAGGGTTATGGACACGACAGTGGTCAGGTGATGCGGATTCCAAACGGCATTTGGAAGTATTGCCTTATTAAGGGGAGGAGTTATTTGGGGTCGGTCTTTCAGACCTGGTGGCCACGGCAACAGCTGGGAAATCCACGTGTGTACCCCAGGTCGCCTCTCAAC
Source organism: Pseudophryne corroboree (assembly GCF_028390025.1). Classification (NCBI taxonomy): domain Eukaryota; kingdom Metazoa; phylum Chordata; class Amphibia; order Anura; family Myobatrachidae; genus Pseudophryne; species Pseudophryne corroboree. The sequence goes on from NC_086450.1 coordinate 111,247,059, forward strand.
ATGAGAAGACGCCGTATTATCAGGCGTAGTCTTTTCGTGGACAAGCGGGCAAAAGGTTCCTCATTTCTGCCCCGTGACAGAGGGAGAGGAAAAAGGCTGCAGAAATCAGCCAGTTCCCAGGAACAGAAACCCTCTCCCGCCTCTGCCAAGCCCTCAGTATGACGCTGGGGCTTTACAAGCAGAATCGGGCACGGTGGGGGGCCCGTCTCAATGAATTTCAGCGCGCAGTGGGCTCACTCGCAAGTAGACCCCTGGATCCTTCAGGTGATATCTCAGGGGTACAAATTGGAATTCGAGACGTCTCCCCCTCGCCGTTTCCTAAAGTCGGCTTTACCGATGTCTCCTTCTGACAGGGAGACAGTTTTGGAAGCCATTCACAAGCTGTATTCCCAGCAGGTGATAATCAAGGTACCCCTCCTGCAACAGGGAACGGGGTATTATTCCACACTGTTGTGGTACCGAAGCCGGACGGCTCGGTGAGACCGATTCTAAATCTAAAATCTTTGAACACTTACATACAGAGGTTCAAATTCAAGATTGAGTCACTCAGAGCAGTGATTGCGAACCTGGAAGAAGGGGACTACATGATGTCTCGGGACATCAAGGATGCTTACCTTCATGTCCCAATTTACCCTTCTCACCAAGGGTACCTCAGGTTTATGGTACAGAACTGTCACTATCAGTTCAGACGCTGCCGTATGGATGGTCCACGGCACCCCGGTCTTTACCAAGGTAATGGCCGAAATGATGATATTCCTTCGAAGGAAGGGAATTTTAGTTATCCCTTACTTGGACGATTCCCTGATAAGGGTAAGATCCAGGGAACAGTTGGAGGTCGGTGTAGCACTATCTCAGGTAGTGTTGCGGAAGCACGATTGGATTCTCAATATTCCAAAATCGCAGCTGGTTCCGACGACTCGTCTTCTGTTCCTAGGGATGATCCTGGACACAGTCCAGAAAAAGGTGTTTCTTCCGGAGGAGAAAGCCAGGGAGTTATCCGAGCTAGTCAGGAACCTCCTAAAACCGAGCCAACTCTCAGTGCATCAATGCACAAGGGTTCTGGGTAAAATGGTGGCTTCCTACGAAGCAATCCCATTGGGCAGATTCCACGCAAGAACTTTCCAGTGGGACCTGCTGGACAAATGGTCCGGGTCGCATCTTCAGATGCATCAGCGGATAACCCTGTCACCAAGGACAAGGGTGTCCCTCCTGTGGTGGTTGCAGAGTGCTCATCTTCTAGAGGGCCGCAGATTCGGCATTCAGGACTGGGTCCTGGTGACCACGGATGCCAGCCTGCGAGGCTGGGGAGCAGTCACACAGGGAAGGAATTTCCAGGGCTTATGGTCAAGCCTGGAGACATCACTTCACATAAATATCCTAAAGCTAAGGGCCATTTACAATGCTCTAAGCTTAGCAAGACCTCTGCTTCAAGGTCAGCCGGTGTTGATCCAGTCGGACAACATCACGGCAGTCACCCACGTAAACAGACAGGGTGGCACAAGAAGCAGGAGGGCAATGGCAGAAGCTGCAAGGATTCTTCGCTGGGCGGAAAATCATGTGATAGCACTGTCAGCAGTATTCATTCCGGGAGTGGACAACTGGGAAGCAGACTTCCTCAGCAGACACGACCCCCACCCGGGAGAGTGGAGACTTCACCCAGAAGTCTTCCACATGATTATAAACCGTTGGGAAAAACTCGACAGGTATTGCGCCAGGTCAAGGGACCCTCAGGCAATAGCTGTAGACGCTCTGGTAACACAGTGGGTGTACCAGTCAGTGTATGTGTTCCCTCCTCTGCCTCTCATACCCAAGGTACTGAGAATTATAAGATGGAGAGGAGTAAGCACTATATTCGGGCTCCGGATTGGCCAAGAAGGACTTGGTAACCGGAACTTCAAGAGATGCTCACGGAGGATCCGTGGCCTCTACCTCTAAGAAGGGACCTGCTCCAGCAACACCTAGACACCTAGTCCACCTGACACCTAGTCCCAGCCTGTCCCTCTCCTTGTGTCAGAATGTGGCAGGAAATGGATGGCCTTTTAGGTTTAGGAATAATGGAAAGAGCCCCCAACCCCCATAGCCAAAGAAATTATCTTGTCCAGCTCCAGACCAAGCTTCCCTAGCAATTGGAATAACACCAATGTCCTTACGGTCACTATCAGTCTGCCAAGAGTTCAGCAAAATTCATCTACGTGCTGTGAACACAGCAACCAAAGTTCAAGCCCCCACCATACCCACATCAGTGGCGGCTTCCCCAAGGTAAATCAGTGAATCCCTAATGTGCTCCGCCACCAAGAGCAAATCCGCCCCAGGACTACTTGAACGGATGCCTTCCTTCAGCTGTACTGTCCAGGCCAAGGCCAGGATAGGTTTAAGAGCAGCACCTGCCATCATGAAAATAGGGTTTAAAGTGGCTTCACGCATTTTGTTTAAACTGTCCCTCAGTGATGTAGCATTAGGTATAAGAACAGTAGTAGTCCTCAATAACTGTGTGATGGGAATAGCACGGAGTAACAGGTAAACCTTAATAAGCACACAGTCTCACACTGATGTTGAATGCCTAAGGGTTTTATCAAAAGATAAAACCCAGCCACCTAACTAACCAGTGAATGATCCCTCTTCACCAGCACTGTTAGTGTTAAGGGGTTTATTTTCTCCTCTCTGCCTCTATTACCCTGAAGGATGTAGAGGAGGAAACCTATGATCCATAATCCAGCCACACAAAAAGCATCTGATTAAAAGCCAGCTCGGGTGCTTGAATGGAGGAGCTTTTATGGCAGGCAATCCACAGCAAACGTCTCAAAAGAGCAAGTGACGAATAGGGCAGGATTTCTCTTGGGTCCTCAATGGAGGTCATCACCAAGAATTCAGTACATACAATAGACCCCCAAAGGAAGCTTCCGCCTGATCATGTTCT